>NW_012117154.1:6289162-6307587 GCF_000951035.1 Colobus angolensis palliatus
TTGCTAGTTAAAAAATCCTGCCCCTCCCTGGGCAATGGAACATCTCTGGGTAATACCCATTGTGTGCCTTGTTTACTGAGTAAGGAGAAAACGCCTTTAGGAATAAGGTGGGACTTGCTGGAGCAATACTGCTAAAAGGTTTATGGAGATGTCGCATATACATCTCAAGGCACAGCATTTTCCTTTAAACTTATTCATGTTACAAGGATTTTTTCATGTCTTACTACCCATTTCCTCCCTACAATAATCCTATTGTCCAGCCACTCCCTTATCCTTTTAATGGTAAAGATAATTCTCAATAAATATTAAGGGAACTCAGAGGCCGGTGCCGGCGTGGGTCCCCTGTAAGCTGAGCGCCAGTCCCCTGGGTCTCGCTTTTCTTTCTCTGTACTTTGTCTCTGTGTCTTATTCCTTTTCTCAAGTCTCTCGTTCCACCTAACGAGAAGCACCCACAGGAGGGAAGGGGCAGGCCACCCCTTCACATATATACTGATCTAAGCATACATATATACAGACCTAAGTATTCATGCACACATCCATTCATCATCTTTCTATCCGTCTGTTTTTCATCTATTCATTCACCCACCCATGCATTCACCCAAGCACAAATACATACATCCGTATATACACAGATCTAAGCATTCGTGCACACATCCATTTCTCCATCCATCCGTTGTCCATCTATTTGTCCACCCACCCATGTCTATATGTCTATATGTAGCATCCACCCAAGCTACATATAGACATTCATATATGCACAGATCTAAGCATTCATGCACACATCTATGCAGGTGTCCATCCATCCGAGCATCCATCCACCCATCCATCACCCATGCATCCATGAATCTGTCAATCCATTAACCTGCCCATTTAAGATAAATTAATAAGTTCTCCTATTTCTTTCAGCACCAGCATCCTCCCATCAGATGCCTGTGGCTTGTTACATTAACCTCTTCTTTAACTTCTCCCTGGCTTCTTCTCCCAGAGGCTCATGCAGAAACACACGGAGTGGCACCGAGCTGCAAATGCTGAGACTGAGAAAGCCTTGCCTCCTGTTGAGGTCTGCGCAGATCGCCTCCTCCCCCGGGGCAAAGCAGCTCCCTGGCCAGAGGGGCCGAGGGGAGCATCCTCACATCCTCCCCGAGGGGCGGGCAGGCAGGGCAACACTTGCAGGCCACGGTAATGTTTCTTATTTGCCCCTCAGTTAAAGCAGAGATTAGAACACAGAGAACTTTAGTGCATATTCCCTGGTTTTCATCTTGTTTATTTAAAGACAGTTCTTTTCCTTTCTCCATGAGGCAGCTAAGTAGATTTAACAGCGATTTATTAAAGCTCTGTCTGCAGATCATCAAATCAGTCAGTGGAAAGGTTTACATTGAGTCAAATCACTAGATATTTCCTCCGCAGAGTGATAAATTCCCAATGGTGAGCAGCTTTTCCACTGAAGCAAATGGTTGTTTTCATGTTCTATAACACTAGCACTGTAGCAATGCACTATTGTGTGATATATTAATTACAGCCTGCAAAGATCATCACTCAGCTGAAGAAGCCTTGCAGGATTTTCCCAAGTGGGTTTTACCTTTTCAGCTTTGTGCCATTTCATACACCATTGTCTTTCTTTTCTAAAGCACAAGGCCAGCATATTAAACCAACCTGTCAAGCAGGACAAACAACGGCATTTGTTGTGAGCACGGGTTGGTATCATTTTTTACCGTGCAGCCCATGCACATAATTACATCAGGTCCATGTGCCTGATCACAGCATCTCTTACAAGGATCAATCTAAGTTGCAAAATAAGACAAAGGAATATTTCTAAAGTAATAAAGGACTGTGCATTTTCCTAAGCCACAATTCTGAGATTTTCACGGAGTAAGCCTCAGAGGCTGTACGTGGTTTGTAGGTGGGATTAGGTTCATCAGCCTCAGAGGCTGTACGTGGTTTCAGTCAGAATAAGACACTCGTGTCCAGTTCCCACTGGTGCTAAACCAGCTCGTGCACGGGATTCCACAGGACACACACGCACACAGACACATACACACGCACACACACGCATGCACACACACGCAGACACATACACACACATGCACACAGACACATATACACGCACACACGGACACATACACACACAGGCACATACACACATGCGCACACACGCACACATACACATGCGCACACACGCACACATACACATGCACACACACATGCACACACGCATACACATGCGCACAAATGCAAACACACGCAGACACATACATGCACACACGCACATACACAAAGACATACACACACACAGCCACAGACACATGCGCACACACACACACAGACACACGTACACATGCACACACACATATGCACACATACGCAGACACATACACACATACACACACGCACGCACATACACACATGCACACATATACACACACATACGTACACACACATAAGGAAAGCTGCCTCTTGTGACCCACACCTCCTTCCCAGAAGTACCACATTGCTGAGCTCTGATCTCACTTGCGAATTCTGATAAGTGACATCTCCTAGATGGGAAGGGAGCATGTGACCATGAGGTGACATAGTACCTGGACTGCATGGGAGAGGTGTAGGGAACACAGGAGGCTGACGGGTTCTTCACCCTTTGGCAATCAGCAAAGGACGGCTCTGGTGTCAACAGACAACTGATGCTCAGGGTCAGGTAGCACGAGAACGTCACACGTTCCCTGATGGATCGTGCTGGGCAACTTTTGACCAAAATACTCAGGTCAGCTCCGCTGACTCTCAAGCCTCAGGCAGAGAGGCTTCTGGTTACAGCTGCCGCTGACAGTGCAGGACCACCCCAGCCAATAGGGCAGCCTGCCCCCACGCTCACCTGCCCAGCCCCATCGCAGGAGGACAAAGCGAACAGGAAGAGCCTCAGCGCCACCCCAGAGGGAACCCTGTTCCAGGAGCGGACCCGGCACCCAATACTTTAATAATGCTACCAGTGTTACCAGCTGGACTTCTGGGGGCCCTGCCCAGGCTCCCTCAGTCTGGCTTGGGGACTTTTCAAAGAGACCGTCACTTTGGGTGAGAGGCAGGACGAGGGTGCCTTTCAACATTGTGCGGCAACATGGTGCTTAAAGTGCCGTTTTAACCTTGGGCTTCTCGGCAAGAGGCTCACAGCTTAACTCAGAATAAACGCGTGTTCCTCTTCCAGCCCATGGAGGGTCTCTGTTCCTCTCACGCCCTCTCTGGATTGAAGATTCTCTCTGGCTGGTCTGACAGCCCCTTCCAGTGTCTTTACGTGTTTTCTCGCAGCCTTTGCTGGCTTGTGGAGCTGGGCACACTCCTCGCCTCCCACACATGAAAACATCCTTCCTATCATCTGAGCCTGAAGCCGACCCGCTGTGTGCAGCCTGGGCTGAGGGGAGGAAATGAGCATCTCTCCGGGTCCCTTTTGGAACATTGTGCAGGGCAGTGACTCAATTGTCCGTGAATTTCATGGCTGAAGTTTAGCTCCTCAAATGCAGCTGGGGCTCAGGGAGAAGGGACTGTTCCGCAGCCACGGCCTTGGAGCCAGGAAGAGGGTCCCACGCGGACTCCCCAGCTGGAAGCAGTCACATCTGATGGACCCCTCCCCTCATCCTCCCTCACGGCCACATCCAGGTGGCTAGGTCCTGTGAGCCCGCCCCCGGCTGACTGGCTCTCCAGACTTCCACGCACATGAACACTGGAGGCAAACAATTCAGCACCGCACGGCAAGTGGCTTGGTCAGCTTCCTCACCGCTGGGTGGGAGGCAGCAGATGAGCAGGAGGAGGCTGGGGTGGTCCATGCGGCAATGGATTAGAATTGAAGGGACCAATATGAACTCCCATCTGACTTAATATACACACGGAGGCAGGGCAGGGTGGCTCACACCTGTAATCCCAGCACTTTGGGAGGCCGAGGTGGGCAGATCATAACGTCAAGAGTTCAAGACTAGCCTGACCAACATGGTGAAACCCCCGTCTCTACTAAAAATACAAAAATTAGTGTGGTGTGGTGGCGGGCACCTGTAATTCCAGCTACACAGGAGGCTGAGGCAGGAGAACGTCTTGAACCGGGGAGGTAGAGGTGGCAGTGAGCCGAGATTGTGCCACTGCACTCCAGCCTGGGCAACAGAGCGAGACTATGTCTCAAAAAATAATACATACACACACACATATATATATATGTGTGTGTATATATATATATATATATACACACAGAGGCCATGTATGGAATTGGTTATGGATATGTTACATGCCCATGTCAGTGTCCATACAATGCTTTCTTGCTCTGTCAGCTGAGAGGGCCTAGAAGCAGGGACACCCAGCAGCAACAAGCACATCTAGCGCCCAGGCCTTGGTTTCTAATACCCTCTCCTGGAACAGAAACCTGGGCTCCTTGGAGAAATGGCTGATTCTACGATTGGGGCAGGAAATACACAGGATGAGCCTGAACGCCTTTTAAGTGCCAGAATATAAAGAAGCGCTCAAAAAAACAAGAACGGAAACAGAGGCTCACTGATGGAGTGGGTCACAGAGCCACAGGTGCCAACCGAAGGAGCTCCCAATGGCCAACGCTGGAACACTGGGGACAGCATTTAGTAAAGTCGTGTGGGATTGTAGCCCAAAGTATAAAATAAACACCCACGAGTCCACATAGAATAAACCAAAATGGTGGAACAGACAAATACATGGAGGAAGGAGAAACAAACGTCCCATGCCAGATTCCAAACGCCTTGGGCAGACGCCCCCTCGAGGAGGTGCTGTGGAACCCCCGCCCTAAGCATGGGCTGTGCACGGGGACTCCCTTCCGGAGCACACGGCCTGGAGATAGGGAGAGGGTGACTTTACAGCGAGGAAGCCTGACTCACAGCACCTCGGCCAGGTGGCCAAGGTCAGCGTCAACAGGAATGTCTCTGTTGGAAGTGTGTGCCTTTGACATGATTTGGCCACAGTGGCCCTGCACCTTTGTGGTCTTCTCCCTCAAGCACCCTTAACCCCAGTCTAATCATGAGAAAAACATTAGGAAAATACTAACTAAGGAACAGTCTACAAAGTACCAGACTAGGCTTCCTCTACACCATCAAGATCATCAAAAACAAGGAAAGGCCAGGAAATCGGCACAGCCAAAGGGAGCCTAAGGAGACAGGATGACTAAATGTCATGTGGGATCCTGGACGGCATCCTGGGACAGAGAAAGGACATTTTTAACAAACAAGGAAATCTGAATAAACATGGCCTTTAGTTAATAATAAAGTATCAGTATTGGTTCATTCGTTTTTACAAGTGTACCCTCCTGAAGAAAGGTGGTAAAACTGGGGTGGGGACTATGGGAACTCCGTGCACTATCCTTGCAAGTTTTCTGTAGATCTAAAATAGTTCTAAAATAAAAATTTGATTTTAAAAATATAGTTAGCGAATTAAACCTGTGACTTCTGGGTATTACTACTCAGAGGGGACCCCAGCCTAGCAGTCAGGGCACCAGGCCCTGTGCTGAAATGGCTCACGGGGGGCCCAGCTCAGCCCTCGGGGTTCTCTCCAGAACATTTCTCAAGTTTTCTGGAAGTTACTCTTTCTACCATGGTTACGAGGCTGGTAGGGTGTGAGCTCTGGGCAGCCAGACAACCTCGATACTGGCCATACCGGAGGGGAAGGTCTTTGGGGGAGGGGAGGAGAGACAGGAAAATTGAGTCCCTGATTCTACTTGCATCTAAAGCCAGATCTATCTCTGGACTATTTAGTTATGAGTCAAAACATTGCCTTTGCTTAAGTTTATTTGACCTGAGCTTCCTTCTTCTGTAGCTGAAAGCATTCACACACACCTGAGATCTGAGCAAGATTTGCTCGTCCTGTGTTTTAGAAAGAAAAAGAACAAAGCTTTGGAGAGCCACGTACGGTGTCATCCAATCACAAACTGGAATCTGCATGGGCACCTCATCGGTGAAAAGCCCAAATCTGTTTGTTTCTGAAGTACCGGCCGTCCCTGTACGCAGTGGCCAAATCTCCTTGTTCTTTGTTTACCAGCTTGCCTTAAAATAACTAACGTTTTGCTGGTGGGCTACTAGATTTGCTCCCACCACTGGGCTTTGAAAGGGAGTGAGCGGTACCTTTACATGAAAGCAGCAATGGCCACGGTCCCCCAGAGGCGTTTCAGAAGCACAGTCACAGAGCGACGCCCGAACAAATGTCAAATAAATGTAGACTGTGGCTGCCAGGAAGACAGCCTTGGCAGGGTGCTCGTTCTGTGCCCACAGGGCAGCCCAGAGCACACTTTGGCTGTGGGGTGAGCAGGATTCATGAAGGCTGCAAAGAATGACACGGTGGGGAGGGCACTCCAGGCCTCTGCAATTCTTCTCAGAGATTTCAGCTGCCCCCGGCGGATCCTGCTCCCAACAGCCAGACGCCTGACGTGGAATTACCTCCAGAAATGATTGCAATTCCCCTGATAGGGAGCAGAAATTTTCTCTAGAGTGCTCAACTCACTCTAAAGGGGCCTCTTCAGCAATTCGTAAACCTACGCTCCTGAGGGGGAAAGAAATTGCAACTGCCATGGCAACAGTGATCTAGTGCTTGTTACACAGAATGTGGACCTCACAGGGCCACCGCAAAGCAGCCCGGATTCTATTCATACGTTAGAAAGCAGGAAAGGCGGCAGGGGAGGAGAGAGCAAAGGCGGGATAACAGCATCATTTGTGTGGGTGAAATGCTCTCCACACTTTATACCAGATCGTCCCTGCCAGGGCCCTACTGCTCCATTTTACAGAGAAGAAAACTGAGGCACAGGAAGGCTAAGGGGTATATCCAGTGTCCCCAGCAGGTAAGAGCTGGATTCAGACCCCAGAGCTGGCTGGCGCAGCCACCCCACAGACCCCTCTGTGCACCTGCATCTAAGTCAGCTCCACTCACTCCCTGCCTTTGCCTCCTCCAGTGGCTTCTGTCATGCCTAGAACAGAACCCCAATCCAGAGAAAACTGACCCACTGTGGTCCCTGGCTGCTCCTCTCCACCGTCTCTCTGCCCAGCGCCCGCTGCCTCTGGCCTTCCCTTCCAGAGTCTCCTCCTCATTCCCTTGATTCACCTCTCTGCTCAAACGTCATCTCCATGACGCGTGCCCTGACCACAATATCTGAACTAGCAGCTCCAGGAATTCTCTATCCCCTTTCTCTGCTTTGTTTTTTTTCCTTTAGAGCTCTTATCTCTGCCGTGACATTAGACATCTATCAGTTGTTTATAGTCTATCTCCCCACCAAAATATAAGTCCCAGGTTGGTAGTTCTGGATGACTCCAGAAATAAAAGTCCTCATTTCTGGAGGTAATTCCACATCAGGCGTCTGGCTGTTGGGAGCAGGATCCGCCGGGGGCAGCTGAAATCTCTGAGAAGAATTGCAAAGACCTGGAATGCCCTCCCCCCGTGTCCTTCCTTGCAGCCTTCAAGAGTCCTGCTCACCCCACAGCCAAAGTGTGCACTGGGCTGCCCTGTGGGCACAGAACGAGCACCCTTCCAAGGCTGTCTTCCTGGCAAAATATAAGTCCCTGATGGAGCTTTCTGCATACCACTTCTGGAGATAGCATTCGTCATGTCCTGTGGCTGTGCAGGGTTGGGGGGCCGGGGGCTAGGGTATTTTCTCTCGTTTACATACCTCCCTCCTCTGTCTGCCACTAAGCTCCTCAGAGCTAAGGCCCGGCCGCGTGTAGCCCCAACTCCTGCTCCCGACTCCCAGCTTCTGTGCCAATGCCTCACCCTGATCCAGACTCACTGAATGTTTTTGCTATTGTCTGAATTTGGGTGGGGCCCAGGGGCTGGAAGACCCCTCACTCAGCTTGGCCCTGGTGGAGTCCTGGCCAAGCACAGCTCATCTCCTCCTCATGCTTCCTCACCTTGGCAAATCCTTGAGATTTCCCTGTCTCCCACCTCACATAATTTTCCAGTAGACGCTTCAGAAACAATGCAGCCTCTCCTGGTCTAAACCGGTCCGGAAAAGTGTTTTCCCTCATTTAAGAGTGTCGAGGTGGTGGTGAGAATGGGCCTGCCCCCGAGGACTGGAGCATCCAGGACTGAACTCCAGAACCCCCTGTCCCACCCCGAGCACACCAGAGGAGGGAAGGCACATGACTGCGCAGGCCGCAGGTTAGACGGTGCTTAGAAAGCAAATCCAAAGGGAATGAGAGAACAGAGGGAGAGGAAGGAAATGGTACCTCAAGCCTGGAGATCATGATAACAGCCATTCCCAGGCAGCAGCAACCTCAGAGAGGGACCCTTCTGAGGGGAGGCGCCCGCAGCTGGGCCGCCAGAGACCCTGCTCCCTAAAGCCGTGTCCAGGTGAAGGCACTTTGCGTTCCTCACTCCACGGGGCTCTCAGACCCAAATGACTCAAATAAGAAAATGCCAGCAAGGGCTCCACTGCTAAGAAAAATAAAGGAACAGAATTTTCCTACCTGTTAAGAACTTGGTTTTCTTTTTTTTTTTAGACAGGGTCTTACCCTGTAGCCCAGGCTGGAGCACAATGGTGCGATCTCGGCTCACTGCAACCTCTGCCTCCCAGGTTCAAGCAATTCTCCTGCCTCTGCCTCCCAGGTTCAAGCAATTCTCCTGCCTCAGCCTCCCATGTAGCTGTGATTACAGGCACATGCCACCATGGCCAGCTAATTTTTGTATTTTTACTAGAGACGGGGGTCTCATCATGTTGGCCAGGTTGGTCTCGAACTCCTGACCTCAGATGATCCACCCACCTCGGCCTCCCAAGGTGCTGGGATTACAGACGTGAGCCACTGTGCCTGGCCAAGAGTTCAGTTTTCTATCATCCTGCAATCTGCGAAATATTATCTTACATATGCTTGGGGAGGGGCGCTTTGGGTCTGTTTGCTTGTGTTTTCAGGAAGCAATAGAAGAAATGGGCTGGCAGAAGCCCTGTGCTCTCCCTGCAGGAAGGGGTCAGAGATCCCCTCTGACCTGAGCAAACACCTGGTGTTTCGGATAGGCAGGAGTGAGAGGGCCTCCAGCAGGCGGTCCTTAAGAAATTAATCGGAGGCCTAGCATGGTGGCTCATGCCTATAATCCCAGCACTTTGAGAGGCCGAGGTGGGTGGATCACAAGGTCAGGAGTTGAAGACCAGTCTGGCCAACATGGTGAAACCCCATCTCTACTAAAAATACAACAATTAGCTGGCCACGGTGGCATGTGCCTGTAATCCCAGCTACTCCAGAGGCTGAGGCAGGAGAATTGCTGAGGAAGGACCTTAGAGGTGGAGGTTGCAGTGAGCTGAGATCGCGCCACTGCATTCCAGCCTCGGCTACAGTGTGAGACGTGGTCTCAAAAAAAAGAAAAAAGAAAGAAATCAATCTGAAAAAGCGTGGCCACAGTTTCTTTCACTAAAATAAATACAAGCTCTTGCACCTAAAACTAGCATTCATTCAGTCTATTTCTAAAGGAATGTGACAAGTACTGTACAAGTCACTCAAAATAAGCAGGACGCAGCCCTCTTTACACAGCTTGCTACGGAGTGGGATGACAGGACCTATGAGTCTATGCTGTTAGGGACAATGGAGCTCAGGTCTGAGGACAATTAGGATTCCAAGTCCTATTTCTGGAAATGACATCATCAGTTTGCAGTTTCTTGCACTTTTGATGGCTGACTCAATTTGGAGTCAGGCCTGAGCAGAGGGGTCATTTGGCTTCTTGGATCAGCCTTGACCCTCACTTAGAATCTGCAGCTGCTCACACGGTCACCTTGGGAAGCTCCCGGAGGCCGGGAATGCTGAAAAGAGAGACTCAGACGCCCACCCCTCTCCCAGGGCCGGCCTGAGAGGTCCACACAGAAAGGCCCAGCCTTTCGGTTTGGCTTCTCATAGGAGATCATTTACCACCAAGGAGCTTTCTGCGGCTGCAGGAAATGAGATTCTTACAGAAACGCCAGCTGGCTGGCGAGCTGAGAGTGCCTGCCGGGGCTAAGGATCGACCTCCAGGCTACTGTTGCTGAAGCATCCGGGCCCCCAGCTCGCCCCAGCCTGGCCTGCTCAGACCCTCTTCCAGTTCCCCACACATCGTTCCTTGGTCTTCCCACAAAAAACGCAGCCCTATAAACCGCAACGCACTCGAGAGGTAGGGTCCTATTGCACCTGAAGGGCCTCAAAGCCCCACCCAGGGTACCTGTCAGTCACACTCAGACACTGGCTCATAAGGAGTGGGCTGGCCCGGAGAACAGCCCAGGTCACTGGAAAGAAGTGTGAATTGAAAACCAGCCAGTGCTCCAGAAATCTGAATGAGACAGAAGGTGGGAGATGAGTTGCAGGTGGGCCACACTCCTCGTGAAGAGACGTTAAGCATCTTTAGGCCTGGCTGTGCAAAGGGGACAGGGAGGGCTCCCACGTTAGAGACCGTCCTGGCGTGCAGAGCAGTCTGGCCCAGATGGCCATGCTGATGGCAGAACCTCGTGACCAAAACAAGGTTATCTTCCCAGCCGCGCCATCCCCAGCTCATGCCCAGAAGGTCACGTGCTACAGCAGAGCCCAGCAACTGCCTTTGGGGCCTGTGGCCGCCGCGTGCGCGTCTCGTGTGTCTGGGGTCCCAGCTCCAGTGGGCAGAGGCGACAAGAGAGTCACAGGCCCGTGGCTGGGGACAGAGGCCTCCTGGGGTCTGCATGAGGCAGCACCTCTCCAGTTCAGAAAAGCTGTTTTAGCCCAAGGGGGCGAGGGGTGCAGAGTTGGCTTTTAGTATTATTTTTAATATTAATGAAGTCAGAGACAGATGAGCTTTGTACAGAAGGAGCATGGTTGCATAAAGTCACTCACTGATGGAACACTGCCTGTCCATCTGCTCCAGGTGTGGGGTCTGCCCCTGCCAGAGAGGCCCCCAGGAGCCTCCCTCAGTCCTTATCCTCAGCAAGTTCATTATAGAGTAGGGAGGACCAGCATTGTTGCAGTGCACAGGGTGCAAGCCTTGGGGACAGCCGTATGGCAGCCTCCTGGGAGGCCCCGGCTGAGGGATTTGCAGGCACACTCCCATCCTCCCAGTTAATCCCCAGCTTTCGGGCTGCTCGTTGTCATCCTCATTTGATAAATGAAAAATCTACGGCTTGGGGAGGAGACACAGGCTGTCCAGGGCCACACAGCAGGCACCACCGAGGCATGCTGGGGGTCTCAGGGACCTGGGGAGGAGCTCCTGGGTCTGCTCCAGGGATGCAGGGATTCAAGGAAGACGTGACCGTGTAGATGACACCGTAACAAATCTTAAAGAATAAGGTGACCAAGGGGTGGAGAAATGGAGGGACATTTTTCTCCAGTGAGACAATGTGCAAAGTCAGGAAAGTGACAGCAGAGTATCTGGTGCCTTCAGGAGTGGGGACAAAGGCTACAGGGACCAGACAACAGAGGCAGGCATGCCACCCACCCAGGGGTCCTGAAAAAGCCCAGGCAGGCCACCCTGGGGGGAGAATGGGAAGTCCAGGCAGGCCACCCCAGAGGCCATGAGAAGCCCACACATGCCACCCTGGGAGGCTAGTCCCTAATGAGGCCAAGCAGGGACATGACAGGGACGGATGAGCACAAGAGAAAGATCCCTGAGGAAGTGCAGAAGGAAAGGATAGAGAGGGAAGGGGAAGCCAGAGACCCAGAGGCCACCAAAATGCACCAAGAGAGAAGGCAAGGTGGCCCTGACCCACCAGCTTCCCACAGAGGCACTTGCTGTCCACAAGCAGGGAGTCAGGGCAGCCAGCAAACGCCCCCTTGTGAAGTGCCACGACTCCACACTGCAACCGCAAAATGACAAGTACTTGCTCAGCCCCAGAAGACCAGAACACCACTTTGCATCTACACGGATCTGTTCTTTCCTATCCAGCCACTTCTGAGAAACTGGGAGGATGCTGCTTTGTCCTGGCTAATTTTCTATCACTTTCACTTCCCCTTTCTCTCAGTTTGTGGCAAAAATAACCTCACCGCTCAAATTTTTTGGAAATAATTTTTTTTTTAAAGCCTAGAATCCCACCACTCTAAACACTTCATATCCCAAATCGTTTCAGCTCTGCTGGATTTCACAAAGCCTGACGCTGGCGTGCAAGCTCGGTGAACGGGGAGGCTCTGTGCGCGGGTGGATGGCCAGGCCCGGCAGGTGGCATGCGCTCAACAAGTGGGCCGTGGGTGCACATGGACAGGCAGCCAGCGTGCAAACGCCCCTGCCGTCTCTGCAGTCACCAGACGTGGCAGAAGCCTCTCCCTCGGCCTCTGTCCCCTCGTCGTAGTCACCGTCCTCAATGCTCCCCTCTGTCAGCATGCCACAGTTTCCTTTCCCAACCTGGGGAAATCTAGGTCACTTCTTTCTTATTCTTTTCATTTTAATTTTCTATTATAAATGATGCCTCCTTTCTGGGCTGACAAGAAACCCAGAATACCTACAGGAAAAGTGGCACAGTTTTGATTACTTACATGAGGAAAGTTAAAAGACAAGCCACAGACTTGGAGAAAAGAGTTGCAAAATACGTAACAGCCAATGGGTTACTATCCTTTACATAGAAGGAGCTTGTAAAAAATCAGTAAGAAGGTGTTAAAATGGAAAAAAGGGCAAAGAATACAAACTCACTGTCGAGACAGCAGGTAATAGACACAAGCAACATCTTGTCTCGCTTATAAACACAGAAATGAAAATCAAAACAAGATCCTTCCCTCCCTACACTGGAAAAAATAAACAAGACTAAGTCTCTCTTATTTTGTTGAAAGTGTGGTGAAAGGATCCTCTCGTGTTATGATCGTGGGAGTATAATAAATTGGTCTAACCAATTTGGAGGGCAATTTGGCAAAATTAAAAAAAAAAGTAAATATGCTTTTACCAGCACACAAAGGTGTAAAAAACACACTTTTGACCAGGCGCAGTGGCTCACGCCTGTAATCCCAGCACTTTGGGAGGCTAAGGCAGGTGGATCACCTGAGGTCAAGAGTTCAAGACCAGCCTGAACAACATGGTGGAACTCCGTCCCTACTAAAAATACATAAATTCGCCGAGCATGGTGGCAGATACCTATAATCCCAGCTACTCGGGAGGCTGAGGCAGGAGAATCACTTGAACCCGGGAGGTGAGGGTTGCAGTGAGTCGAGATGGCGCCATTGCACTCCAACCTGGGCAACAGAGCGAGACTCCGTCTCAAAAACAAAAAAACACTTTTACCCATAAATCTTACTTCCAAAAATCAACTCCAAAGAGCAGCAACACAACCAACAAAGGATATGGATGTGGGTGTTTGTTGACACTGTTTACAACAACATATTGGGAAAATCCAAACGCTCATAACACCAGAAGCTGGCCAGGAGTCAGAAGCACACGGGCGTCAGGGGCCTGCTGGTCCATGGTAAGAAGGGACGGGTCTCCATTTTCTTTTTTTTTTTTTTTTTTTTGACATGGTTTCACTCTTGCTGCCCAGGCTGGAGTGCAATGGCACGATCTTGGCTCACTGCAACCTCCGCCTCCCGGGTTCAAGCGATTCTCCTGCCTCAGCCTCTCAAGTAGCTGGGACTACAGCTGCATGCCACCACACCCAGCTAATTTTTGTATTTTTAGTAGAGATGGGGTTTCACCATGTTGACCAGGATGGTCTCAATCCCTTGACCTCATGATCCACCCGCCTCAGCCTCCCAAAGTGCTGGGATTACAGGCATGAGCCACCGCACCTGGCTTCCATTTTCTCTACTAGAAGAGGGACTTTGCCTTTTCTACCACATTGTTTGAAATATTTACAGCTAGTAATAATTTTGCAATTACCAAGACCATAAAAAGAAACAGGTGGAGAGTATGTAAATCAAATACTACTACCACAGACACGGAAGTGAGATCTTTGTGCCCGCGTCTTCTCCTTTCACACGAAGGTCAAGGGCAGACCATCTGCCTGTTTATTGATCCCATCTTGTCTGTCTACCCAGAGAATGACAGCTTCTTCAGGTCAAAGTCACCCCCTTTCTCTGATTCTTGGTGCATCCCGCCCAGTGGTCATCCTGGAGAGGTCGTCATGGCAGGTTCATTATACATGTACAAGACAGGCCGATTCCTCTTGGTGTTCAATGGTGCACCTTTCAGAAGGTAAAGGTCTTACCTCTGACCCTCTGACTTATTTTAATTCTCTCCCATAAGGTTTCCAGGGTCCAGAGGGCTTAAATTCCTTTTCACAAGCCCTGCCCGGTGCCTGGTCTACAGCAAGCAGGTGCTGAATACATTTTGCTTGTTTGATGAATTGATATTTCCCCAACCCCGTGTACCATCCCCAGCTCGGAAGAGGTGGTGGAGGAAGTGACTGGAGTCTTTTCAGAATAGTTACGAGAAATGCTGGTTAGATCCAAGAGAGAGAAGGCAGATGACGCCCACGGGCACTGGTTCAGTAGCTGCCACTGACCATGGCTCTGACCTGCCAGGCCAGAATGGCTGCTGGGAGCACGTGCTGGGAGCTGCTGGCCGTGGTAGGACACGCCGCCTGGACAACTTTTTCTGCCTCTGGGAACCCCCTTTAGACTTTTCCGGGGTGCTCGGACTTTGCTTCCCAGGATTCCAATCTCATGGGAGGGTGCTGACTCTTCAAGGACAGGCCAGACCCTTCTCTTCTCCTCATGTGGCTTCGCTTGGCCCTTTCTTGCTGGAGACAGCGAGTTGGCCTGGGACCTGGAGACCAGCAACCAGCTCCTCACTCCGTGGTCTTGGCCCTTCTTCCGGGCTCAGCTCCTCTGATTTTCAATTTGGCTCTGATGCCCTAATTTGAAACTCCCCTTTGGTGTGATCTTTTTGGGAATTAAAGAGCTCTGCATGCAGGAATGAGCCTGCGTGCACCCTGGAAGGTAGCAGAAGAAGGTGCAGTCTGGGCAGAGGGTGGAGGCAGAGGCTGGACCCACTCGGCTCTTGGGAGCCCTGGGGCTTGGCACCTCCAGAATCTCCTCCATCTCCAGCCTCCTTCTCCCACACGGGCAGAATCTCACAGTCTGTCTGAAGTTTTCAGACAGTTGGAAACGTCGCTCGTGCATATGTGAACTCAGTCACCACGTTCCCCAAAGAACCAAGGCCTGAGCTGAGGAGGTATTCGACCACACCCAGGGTCCCCAGCCTAGTCCCCACCCAGGGTCCCCAGCCTGGTCCATGGCCTGCCTGGCAGAAGCAAGAGATTTCATTTTTATCTTGATTCAGAGGAACCAACATTGGCAGCATTCCTGGCAGCCGGGCCAAGAGCAGGGATGCAGGTTTAGGATACCAGGAGCCCCTGGGGCTGATGTGGGGGGCATGGAGCAGGCGCCACTTCTGGAACCTTCCCCACCAAGGCTGTCCAGGACCAAGGAACATGACTGCAGGCAGAGCCGGGGGAAGGAGGGCAGAGAACAGGCATAACGTCCGCCTAGGAAACAGGCACAAATGAAGACCCCACAACCTCCAACTTGGATGCAGAGTCAACCATTCCTCACCACCTGCACTGGTGGGGTCTGTGTGTCCACCTGGCCAGCCCGGGACACCCAATAGCTGGGGATGTGCTGTTTTTGGGGGAGTCTGTGAGGTGCCTCTGGATGAGACCAGCGTTTGCAGTGGTGGACTGTGGTGAGCAGATGCCTCCCTGTGTGCGTGGGATCATGTAACCCCTCGAAAGCCTGAAGAGAACAAGAAAGCAGGAGAAGGAGGAACTTGCCTCTTTCTTCCTGCCTGCCCGCTTGGGCTGGGACATTGGCCTTCTCCTGCCCTGGGACTGGGTCCCCACCATCAGCTTCCGACTGGGACACTGGCCTTCTGCCCTGGGACTGGTTGCCACCGTCAGCTCCCGGCTGGGACACTGGCCTTCTGCCCTGGGACTGGGTGCCCACCGTCAGCTCCTTGGGTGTCAGGCCCTCAGGCTTACACTGGAGCCACACCACCAGCTTTCCCGGGGCTCCGGCTTGCAGGCAGCAGCTGGCAGGACTTCTCAGCCTCCGTCCTGGTGTGAGCCAACTCCTCACTACTGATCTGCTTCTCTGAAGGACCCCGACACACCTGACCATGGTTCAAGCCCTATCACGCTTTGCAAAGCTGGCTGCAGCTGCTGCTCACTGGCCTCCCTGCCCGGCCCCTTCCATGCACCCTCCCCCAGCAGCCAAGAGGAACCTGTGAAAACTCACGTCAGACCACAGCCCTCTGCACTGCCTTCCACAAGGCATGCAGTGGAGGAAGAGTGAGCTCAGCTCATTTGTGTGACCACGTGGGGTTGCCCCGTCACCTCTCTGACCTCACAGCCCACTCCGGTACCCCAGAGCCCACTCTCTCTCTCCGCTCTGGCCACGCAGCCTCCTGCATGAGGCTGCTCCTGTGCCGGAGGTCCCTCCCTCTGACACACACAGTCTTCTTGCTCCTAATGCTCATGAGATCCTTCCTCCTATGTGACCTTTTGCCTGGCCACTTTCTCTAAAATTCCAACTCCTCCACACTGCACGTTCTAGATCCCTTTTCCCGCAGGATTTTTCTTTTTTAGAGATAGGGTCTCACTATGGATTTTTCTTCCTTGCCCTAATTTTTATCCAACACCCTACACATTCTACTTATTTATACCATCGTGTCTGTCTCCCCCAGAGAATGCCAGCTTCTCTGGCCAGGGATCTCTGCTTATTCTGTTCACGACTGTATCCCCAGTGCCCAGAACAGCACCCAACGCACAGGAATGAGATTGTTGATGAACGGAAGACCGCACCGCTCCTGGGGATCCAGGAGAGGAAAGGGTTCCTCTCTGGGCAGCTGCTGCAGCCCCATCGATCCAGTTTCTATACAGCAGTCCAGTCCAACTCCTAAGAGTGCAAAATAATGATAGATGCGATTATTCTTCTGAGCACAGAATCGGTCAGGCAGTGTGAGGGGCCAGCCTGCACTGGCGCTGGATGCACACAGAGTCTTCTGAGACTGGGGAACTGCCCTGCAGAATCACCCCCCATGGATGGCCACTCGTCCTGGTGCTCTTGGAGGAAATGGTTACAGAAGACTAGGCCAGATGACAATAAGGGATGGAGAATAACTAAGTGGCAAGCCAACAGGCCATCTGCTGATAAGAACTCCATGCCAGGCGGCACACGCGGCCCCAACAGCACGGTCTCTGGATTAGCCCAAATAGCGCCGGAACATTTGACAACAAATTGAACTACTAGTAATAGTGCCCACTTCAATGAGCTGGGGACACAGTATCCCCATGGCGAGTCAGGTGTCCCGCTGTAACCACCCAGCTGGGTGCCCCCACCCCAAAGGCCTCCAGGCTGTCCCCTTCTCACCCCTGTCACTTGAAAAGCACAGTTCATGGTGCCCAAGCTTTGACACAGACTCCGCTGGAGCTGTGGGCAGGGGGTGCCAGGCTATCGAGTTCCAAGCTGTTGTTCTCTGGGAGCACGCCCCCCGCCATGAAAGCAGGTGGGAGACATAAAGTGACACAGGATGGACTGGCCAAAGGCTGAGGGCGACCACTTACCTCACAGGACGATGCCACTCCCACGGACAGGCAGGGAGCCCTCACCTTCCGCAGGTCCCCAGCTGCCACCAGGGCTCCAGGTGGCCCTGGGGGTGTCTGTAAAGCCTGTGACCATCCACCAGGTGGAGACCAGGCTGGCCAGGGAAGGGAGAGGAAGTGACCACTGGCCCTGGCACTGGCTGGCCGGCTCCAGCAGGCCCCAGGGGAGAAGGAGGAGCCTGTGTGCACCAGACTCTCTCAACAAGCAGCACTCAGACACTCAACAGATGGAAAGCGGTGGCTTGGAACTCACTTCCAGCGAAACAATAGCACATGCTCCGGCTGGCTTTGATACTTGCTTCCAAAGGCGACATGCACCCTGGGCCAGGACCACGGCATCTGAGCCTCCTCCCCCAGCCGCCAACCCCATTCCCACTGGAGGAGCCCAGGAGAACTGGGGGCGGCCAAGGCAGCCCCTTGCGTGCTCTGCAGGTCCAGAGGATGCCCACAGCCCCCTTCCCCTCCCGCCTTTCCCACACTCCCTGTAGCAATTCACACAAGCGGGTAGGGGACGAACATGCAGAATCCAGCAGATAGCTTGTGGCGGGGTAATCCTCGGTCCGGCCCCATACAGGACAGAAATAAAATCGCCATTTCAGCTCTGGGCGCAGCTGGAGGAGGCTTGGGAAAGCTGTGGGTGAACGAAAAGGAACTTTTCCCGTTTTCTATTCAAATGAAATGAGGGTGGCGGTCGCAGTACAGAGGAGCGAGGGGAGTTTTCCCGGCGGGGCTGCGGGGTCCACAGCGGCGCTGCCACGCTCAGCCAAGCACTGGCTTAGGAGTGACGGACCGCGTGGGGAGGCGACGGCTCCGGGCCGAAGGGGTCGCTCAGGGCTCTGCACAGCTATCCAGGGGGCATCGGGAGATAGGCGGCCGACCGGGGGCTGGAGTCAAGGGAAGAAGAAAGAGGGGGAAGGGAGGTGAAGGGAGTGAAGAGGAGGGGAGAGAGGAGAGACGG
>NW_012117154.1:6308137-6314873 GCF_000951035.1 Colobus angolensis palliatus
TGGGGGAGGCGGGCTAGTGTTTCCATTTCATAGGCAGAGCTTTTCTTTTTAAAGATCTGATTAGGCTGAGTTTTTACATTCAAGGGCTGGCACATGAAGCCTTTAATTTCCGGTGGATCGGCCCGCGGGGCAGCCCTTGGGTGGTGGTCCGCGGAGGGGGCGAGCAGCAGCCGCTTCCTGTCGCGCGGGGGCAGGTGCGGTGGGCGCCGGCAGCGGGGAGCTGCTCCCTCGCAGGTGGGTAGCTCCGACTACAGAGGGGGACTCCGGGCCGCTGCACCTCTGGGTCCCCGCGGAGAGCCTGGGGGGCAGCGGGTCCGGCTCTCCCCTCCTGTGCGGAGATAGGAAGTCCCTCGAATGTCCAGGGTTCCTAGCGGACTTGAGTTACACGGGAGAGGGGTTCAGAAGAGACCCCCTTTGTTCGTGGCCCCCTCTGACGGGCGGAGAGGGACAATGAGCGCGCCGGCTTGGAAGGGGCTCTCATGAGCTCCCCCTAAAGTCCCCAGGGAAAAGCCATTGTGAGGAAATCCCTCAAACCTCAGCTGGACGTTTCAGGAAGCCCATGCAGCTGCTTCTCACCTTTCTGCCCACGGAGTACCCCACTGAAGGAGGCCAGGGAGAGATACCCCCGCACAGAACAGGTGCCGGCCAGGCTTGAGTCTCTCCTGTTCCCAGATGTGCACTTAGCCAGCTTAATCCGTAGATTTAAGTCAACAAGCCGCCCTCACCCTGTGCCCAGCTTGATTCCCGTGAAATGGAAAGTACAGCCCTCCTCCACTGTAGCCCGCTTTGAGAGACTCAGATAACCAGGAGGAGGAAGCATCCTCAAGGACAGGTGGTCACCCCCGTATTTCATCAGTGCCGGGCAGCTGGGCAGGGGCAGACGCACAACTAGACCCAGGTCTCTGACTCCAGGACCAGGAGTCTGCAATTGCATGGGACTGTAACAGCCTCCTTTCTCCCCAAAGGAAGGAATGGCCCTCCCTTGAATATGTCACTGCTCCAGCATGCACACTCACACACATCCACACACATGCTCCAGTGCTCACACATCCACTCACACACACCCACACAAATGCATACACATACGTGCACATGAGCACACAGACATGCACACCACATAGACACGTGCACACACTTTCTGCCCAATAGATGAGAATGTATCAAAGACCTACCTTTAAAAAAAGAAATCTTTGCCGGGCGCGGTGGCTCACGCCTGTAATCCCAGCACTTTGGGAGGCTGAGACGGGCGGATCACTAGGTCAGGAAATCGAGACCATCCTGGCTAACATGGTGAAACCCCGTCTCTACTAAAAAAATACAAAAAACTAGCCGGGCGTGGTGTTGGGCGCCTGTAGTCCCAGCTACTCAGGAGGCTGAGGCAAGAGAATGGCCTGAACCCGGGAGGCGGAGCTTGCAGTGAGCTGAGATCCGGCCACTGCACTGCACTCCAGCCTGGGCGACAGAGCCAGACTCCATCTCAAAAAAAAAAAAAAGAAAGAAATCTTTTTAAAGTGAGTAGTCACCAGATCTACAGTAAGCAGGTCCATCCTAAGAACTTCCCAAAGGTGTCCCAGGAGCAGCTCTCTTGGAAGCAGGTGAAAAGTGGAGGATAGCTTCAGGAGGGGTGGGAGGAGGACGTTGGCCATGGCAGGCCAGGCTGTTATTGTGGGCAGGATAGCTTTCCACAGTGAACACGCTGAGGTTGGGGTGATCTCCAGGAAAGCAGCCTGCAGGTGGGCCCTGGGGAAGACATGGCATGCAGCACCTGTGACGGGGAGAGGCCGACTGACCACCAGCTCCACCACTTCCTGTAACCACGAGCAAGCGCCTCGGCTCTCCCAGCTGGCATCCTCATCTCTAAAGAAGGCATCAAAAAATCTACTTTATAGACTGGAATGAGAAGGGAACGAATGAATGTAAACACTGCCTGGAACACTGCAGAACACGATGAGCATTATTCTCCCCTCAGTTCCTTCCATAAATGTCCTTTCCCGGGCAAACAGGGAGGTGCCAGACTGGTCTCCAACTCCCCACCACCCGCCGGTCCCCATCTCCAGGAGGTCTGTTGCTTGCTCCTGAGTTGCCCCCGCCCTCTCCCCCTTGCTGTGTACCCCGCTGGCAGCTCCTAGCTGGACTGTGAGCCCTGGTTGAAGCTGAATCATTTGCCCAAGCATGTGCCAGGCAAAGCATGATAACTTCTCGCTCACCTCCCAGGCTGCACACCCAGCAGCGTTGTCACGGGTGGGTTGCACCAGGCTCAGCTGAGAGCACTTTCAGCACCGCTGCCATCAGCCGCCATTCCTTCTCTTAAAGTACCAGGCACTGGGTAAATCCTGGAATTTCCAGCGTGAATCCGTCTCCCTGCGATCCGTGCCATCTCCTCTCCATCAAAGGTGGTGGAAACAAACCCGTATTGCTTCCTAGGAGGGGGCCCTGGGGGCCACTGGGTGCCGGAGATGAGGGATGTATTGCTTTCTGTCACCGTGTTCTTCCACACCACCTGGCCATGAGTCCTGGTGACAGGCACGCCGGCTCCTTCATTATCTCTGCTCTTTGTCCCTCTGGTTACCTGACCCCCTGGCCATCTCAGTTTCCCCCTGAGACCGCAGAGATGGGGAGAAAGGAGGGAACGTTCGAAACTGGGGGTTCTGCTGAGTTCTCTGCTCCGGCAAAGCTCCACATTGACGATCTGAAGTTGTCTGAGGGAGGCGCCAGGTGGCAAATGCCGGTGTCTCCTGGCTTGGCCTTACCTGTGCAGGTAACCCTGCAGACATTCCTGATGATTCAGAGGAGCCGCTGCCTCCACTTGGCAGCCAGGTCAATGCTTTATTTATATGAAGAAAACTCCAGACACACACAGGTGTCACATCACCAGAGTGACGCAGTGAGAGACAGCAGCAGGAATTTGGGGGATTCTGTCTTCCCTCCTCGGGGGCTTTTCCTTCAGAGGTCGTGCAGAGAAAGCTGGGGGTGTGAAGTGAGTCAGAGGGTGCCTCCTGAACCCTCCAGGAAGGCAGGACTCCATGCCCTGGAGTCCAACTGAGGCTCCAGTTTCAGTGCTCCCTTCCCATCTCAAGAACCTTGGCTCAGCTACTTCACTCTGTGCCCCTGTGTTGCTGTGCTAAGAATTAAATGAGATAAGGCAGATTGCCTGGTCAATGAACCACCGTGTTTATTGAGCATCTACTACGTGCTGAGTGCTGGGGTCCAAAATGAATGGGAATGGGAGGGAAACCACAAATGATAAACAGCAGCAGATGTTGCAGGCTGGGTGGGCCAACCCCGTATGGGGCCTAATGAACAGGTTTTTTTGTTTTTTTTTTTCCTGATGATCGGCTTTGTGGGCTTTGTGGGGAAGGAGCCCTTTGTGCAGAACCGGTGGCCGTGAGGATGGCCTGGTGAGAAGCTGCTGAGGGGCCTGGGGACAGCGTCCACCCAGCCAGCAGCATCTGCACAGGCCTGTCCCTGTCTGTTCCTTGGCTTGCCGGGTGCACAGATCAGGACTTGGCACTTCGCCAGCACCAGGTGAAGCCCTCCTCTCGCTCCCCACCCCGTGTCCAGACCCTCAGGTGGGCTGTGGAAGAAGGGGAGAGACCTAGAGTGCTGAGGTCCTTGCTTCGGAGACACTGTGTCCTCTAGGAGCTAAAGCTTCGTCTTTCTGCGGAGGGTTTGTCTTTTCCTTTCCTCAGCTTCCCCTACCCTAGGGGCCCCCGGCTGCCGTACCTGCTCCTTTCTCTTGCCTATGGAGAAAGGGTTTGCTCGGCTGAGCTGCCCATGGGTCGACAGGGACAATGCACTCAGCACTGGGGAGCTGGTGGGGGTCCCACCTGGTGGCACATCCAGGCTTGGGTTTGCCAATCTTCTGAGTGGGGGAAGAGAGAGGCCTTTGGGACCCCTGGGCCTGGCTGTGGGTTCGGGTGTAGCAAGGAGCCACATCTGGGCGAGGCTGCTCCGGAGCCTCTGTGGATGCCACTGCCCTGACCCGGCGGCCTCCTCGGGACACTCGCACTCTGCACGGTCTCCCTGGCACCTCTGGGCTGTGGTGTTCTGGTCCTGGCCTTGCTCTGCAGCTGGAACCCAGGTCCAAATGCATCGGTAGCTGCTTGAGTTTGCGGGGCTGTTTCTGCTCTAAACCAGGGCAGCGAATGTGCACAGCCCAAAGGGAGGAGCAGCGCTAGAAAGTGTTCAAGCGTCCGCAGAAGTTGGCTCCCAGTTCTTAATAGTTTGCCACCCACCGTGGCTACGCCACACCTACATCTGCCTCCGTCCCATCTATGGCTGCCCCCTTCACCTGCAGGAGGCCAGGGCTCCGTGCCCTGGGCAGCTGGTGGGGCCTGCCCAGGCCTTCTCATGCTGCTTCCGCCAGCCTGGTCCTGGGACCCAACGCCAGCCTCTGTGGGCCCCAGAGCTGTCCCTTTTTCGCTCAGTTCCTCCCCGCTGCACTTGGAGTCCAGGTCCCCCCACCCTGCTGGAGTGGTCTCTGGTCCTGGCCCAGGGGAATGTCACTCCCTGCTGCCTGTTTCTACTGACCCGTCCTGTTCAGGCCCCTCTGCCTTCATTTCTTGCTTTGGTACGAGCATGAGCTGGTGTTTCCTGGTTCCTCAGGGGAGAGGAGAGTGCACTGCCCCAACCTTGTCTGGTGTGTTCAGCACGGTGGGGCCTTAAGCCCCACGCAGCTGCTGTGTGCCTTTCCACTCTCCTGCCCCCTGACATGGTCAAATGCAAACCTCCTTTCGTTTTAGAAGGCATGGCCTGCTCAGCCCACACACGCAGCGCTCTCCTGTGGCTGCAGGCATCTCCGCTCATTCGTGCAGGGCTGCGTCCCCCGGCCGCACTGACCCCTCTCCAGGTTTCTCTGCTCCAGCATCACTGTCTACGCCCTTCTTCCCAGGTGGACAGCGGCTCTCCTCGCCATCCTCTCCACTTCCAGCCTATCATCTGTCTGCCTGTTACATATTTATAACTTTTGATCTTTAAATTGGTATAAAAATGGTACTGTAAGTTCACCGAACCAAGAAAAGCTGCTGAAGGAAGGGGGTCACTCACACCCTTTTGGGGTTTCCAGTGTATGCATGGAGGGGGTGGCGGTGGTGGGGGACAGGGAGCAATGGAAGTTGCCGGCCTTATGGCTGTCCTGACCCCTGGTTGGGGACGACTCCCCTGTCTCTGCCTGAATTGAAGCCAGGCTGTGAAAAGTAATAAGAACCCTCAGTTTTCGGTTCCTTTGTCAACCAGCAATCAGCCATGAAGTGCCTGACCCCCTGAGAGCTCCGGCGGGTGCTGTGTCAGAGGGGGCCCTGGAAACGGGGCCCTTCCCAGTTTTAACCCAAGGGCACCGAGAAGTTAGGGAGCTGCTGGCCTCCCCACCCCTTCCCATTGGAGTGGTCTGAACTCCCCTTTAGCCAGACATTTCCAATGTCCAGAGGCCCAGGAGGGGACAGCTGGACGCCAGAAGCCCACCTGACGCCATCAGGAATTTCTGTGAATGACCTGGAAACCTCTCAGACTAAATCGATGCCGCCCAGTCCGGGAATCCGGGAGGGCTGGTCCCATGGAGCAGTGGGGACATGGTGCTGAGACGGACAGCTTCGCCTCATCCGCCTTTGCCACCTGCCAGCCGGGAGGCCTGGGCAAAGTCACTTTCTCCCCGGGAAAGTGGAGGCTCGCTGTGCCGGCCACGCTGAGCAATGGGGTGAAGTTTCCAGGGCAGGCCAGGGCACGTGGGGAGGCTCAGGAATGCCACCCTGGCCCTCAGGCCTGGGCACAGCACAGCCCCCATGACGCTTCTCTCACCCTGGACCCATCAGCCCGGAAGACTCTGGAAGCAGCAGTGGCAGCACCTTCCTGTCGCTTCTCTTGTCACTCCCCGAGTCCACTGTGAGCTGGAACCACAGGCAACCATGAAGAGGGAGCCAGAGCCACAGGCCCCAGGAGCCTGAGTCCCACAGCCCGCACCTTCATCTTCAAGCCAGCCGCTCCGAGCTCAGTGTGGGTGCAGGGGCTGTCTAGCCTCAGAAATGGGCAAAAGACAGCTCTCGTTGTCAGGGAGGTAAATCTAGTGCAGAGGAAGGGCACGCTGTCCTCGTCAGACGCCTCAGATGAACTGACATGCAAATGAGAGATGAAACCGGGACGCGCCGGGCAGCTGATCTCAGTGCAGCAACCGGGACACCTTGGGGCACAAGCCGGGCAGGGAGGAGGCAGGGACTGGGCCCCAGAGGGCCAGGATTTCCTGAGAGGCTGGGCCCAGCAGCCCGGTCCTGGGCTTGTTTCCCAGGGGGTGGTGGGCAACCCTGAACCCTCACCCACCCAATCACCTGCTTCCCTGGGCACAGGTGACCCAGCAAGCCGCACTCCTGGGAAGTTTCAAAAGGTCTTAGGCAAGAAGGACCCAGAGAGCCCCCAGAGACCAGACGGCACAGCCCGCCAGCTGGGCCTGTCCCAGACAAAGCATGTCTGCACTCCTTGGCTTTCTCCCCAGACAAACCCACCCTGAGCACAGGATCCCTCCAGCTTCCAGGAGCAGGTGCAGGGCCCGCAGGGACGGCTGGCAGAGAAGGCAGTTTGCGAGTCAGTGCCTGGCTTGTGGAGGTTGAGACCAAGGCCAGTTGGGTGCCTGCATTTCCAGGGGTCCAAATCTTTTTGAGAAGAAAGTGTTCTAAGAAAGTGCACAGGGTGGGGGATGAAAGACCACGCTCTGGGTACAGTGTACACTGCTCAGGTGACAGTGCACCAG
>NW_012117154.1:6315123-6352413 GCF_000951035.1 Colobus angolensis palliatus
GAGGAGGGGAGGGGAGGAGAGGAGAGGAGAGGAGGGAGGAAGGGAGAGCACAAGCAAGGGTCCATCTGCAGGAGTTGGAGGAGCGTGCGCCTGTATTCCTGGCACCATGGGCACAGTCATGCCGTGGGCACCAGGGATGCCCAATGCACTCAACTGCCCGGGGTGGCTCCCGACATTTTCAAGCTCAGAAAGAAATATTTTCACTTGAGGGTGCAACTTATTTGTCTTGACCCCATCCCTGACCGCCTGTTTCCCCCTCACCCTGACCACATCTCCCTGAATCCAAAAGCTGGTCACACAATGGGCGCACTGGCCCAGTACCCCTGAAAACTCGGTCTAGAAACAACTAAAAGAAGAGCCACACCGTTTTATTCCATTTGCTTTAGACCGTCTGCCTATTTTTTTTTTGTTTTAAACTGTGGTAAAATATAGAAACAATAATTAACACTCCTTCCCCATCCCCCTCCCCCGCACTGTTCATTCCGCTTTCTGTCTCCATGAACCTGACGAGTGCGGGGACCTCAGAGAAGTGGAGTCAGACAGGATCACCCTTCTGTGCCTGGCCTCGGTCACTCGGATCACGTCCTCAGATGCATCTATGTTGTAGCACGCGTCCGAATTTCCTGCCTTTTTAAGGCTGAACGAGATTCCATTGTGTGGAGGGGCCACATTTTGTGTTTCCATTCAAAACGGATGAATCGATGAAACTGCCTGATATTTTTAAGCCTCAGTCATTTTCATTCTTAGTTCCTCAGTTTGCAAAGGGCTGGCCTGTTGCGATGGGTTTATTGTTGCGTCTTCTGAAAAACTGAGTTCTCGAAGCCCTCTCCTCGTCTTGAGTCATGGCTGTGCTGCTCTGCGAAGCTGTGTGCGTGTCTGGTGGTGTAGCCTGTGATGTGTCGAAGCGGAAGGGGAGGGGGCTGCCCAGGGAAGACAGATGCGCCAGGTTCCGCTCCACAGAGCTCAGCTACCAGCCCTGGTGGAGAGCGCAGACGGGGCTGGTTTGTCATTTGTTTGCCCTTGAGCCCAGCAGCTGTGTGACCTCCCTGGGGCAAGTCACTCACCCTCTCTGTGCCTCAGTGTCTCTGTCTGTGAAGTGGGGGGAAGGTTTTGGAAGATTAAGTGGGCCAATACATGTCAAATGCTAGAACACACTGGCACTTGGTAAATGCTATATAAATGTTATCATTTGTATTTGTTTGTTTATTATTTATTTATCCATGTCATGGATTTAAGGCAGTCTAATCTCACTGCCTGGTGGAGAGAGACCTGGGCCCCACACTCCCAGGTTGTCAAGTGGCCCCTGTGCCTCCCACCATCGTTCCCAGCACGGGCTGTGTCCGAGCATGCATGAAGGGCCAGCTCACCACGCAGCTTTGCTTCCCAGGTTAGCTCCCATCCACGCCCCGCTACCTGTTTCCTCCCCGAAGGAAGGGCAGATAGATGCCTTCCATGTCCTCTCCCACTGTTGCAGAGGGATGGAGCTCTATGGTACACACACACATATACATGCACACACCCACCACACATACATTGCACACACATCACATGCATGCACACACCATGCACATCACAGTGCACACACACCACGCACATGCATACACCACGCATATCACACACAAGAACCCACACCACACACCATGCACACACACCACACACACGTCACACACATGCACACACCACACACACACCAAGCACACACACATCACACATGCACATACCACACACATCACACATGCACACACTACACACATCACACACAAGAATACACGCTACAAACACGCACATCACATATATGCACACACTACGCACACACACATCACACACATGCACACACCATTCACATCACACACAAGAACACACACCACACACATCACACACATGCACACACACCACATGTGCACATCACACACATGCACACACACCACACACACCACAAACACCACACTCGCACATCACAAGCACCACACACACACATCACACACACCACACACACCACACACACCACACTCGCACGTCGCACACATGCACACACGCCACTCACATGCACACACCACACACGCATATCACACAAATACACACATCACACAGATGCACATGCACCGCACATGCATATCACACAAATACACACACCACACACATATCACACACATGCACACACACCACACACACGCAAAGTAGGAAGATGACAGAGAAGTCAGCAGAGCCTCAGGGGTTTCAGGTTGAGAGGGGACGAGGCAGGCGGCAACACAGCTCGGAGGGAGGGCAGAAGGCGCCTTCTTTACAGACTCACAGTGGGACTCGCCTCCTATGGGTGCCCAAAGGGTGAAGCCCCTGGTCTTATTGCCCAGTTTGATGAGGTTTGAAGTGGCTGAGCTTGGAGGGTATATGGGTTGAGCCCACAGCAGACAGGTCTGGCAGTGCCCTCCATCTTCCCGCCCTCTCCTGTCACCCAGCCCGCCTCTTGGGGGCGGGGTGCCACCATGATGTGCCGTCACCTGCAGTAGCATGTCTTCATGCCAGGCTGAGACGAGCAGTGTGTGACCAGCCTGCGCCGTGTCCCTCAGCCCTGTGTTACGCTGCACGCTGAGGCCCCACTGAAGCCTGCCAGGCCCCATCCTATTTATTCCAGGTAGTCGTCTGCCCAGCACCACCCCTCCCAGGCCTTTCCCCAAAGCCCAGGCCTCTCAGCTTCCAGGACTCTGGAGTCTCCCGGTGTTGATGGCTGAGGTCATCAGCTGGATGCCAGGCCACCCAGGATGCTCCAGGTCCTTGCTGGGGTCTGGTGTTTCTGATTCTGCCTCAGTCCCTGTGGTGAGTCCCCTGTGTGTCCTGAGACGATGGATCAGGGAGCCCCCAGAGAATGACCCGGGGCCGAGTCAGGTCCAGATGCCAAAGGGACTTCTTGACGCGTCTCCGGCTCCCACCTGCCCCTTGGAATGCCAGGCTTGGCTTCTGGAAGAGAAAGCTGGAGGTTTAGTGACTCCAGCCAACTGCTGTGAGCCCGAGGCATCAAACTAAAAATAGCGAGGCCAAGAGGGAGTCTTTGTGTTCGGCTCACTGGGCAATGGTGCCTCACCTCGCAGCACGACACAGGACTGATGGCACGGGGCACGCTGGTCACAAAGTGCCATTCTCAGCTTGGCACAGGGACATGCCACCTGCAGGTGATGACACATCCCAGTGGCACCCACCCCTGACGGTACCGCCGCATTGAGGAGGAGCCCAGATTCAGGGAGACACTTGCCGCAGATGAGGCAGGAGGCCAGCGAGGGGTTCTGCCTGCCTCCCGGGCTGGCCTCTGCATGGACACGAAGCAGGAAGGGCGTAAAGGGGACCCTGGCCACCAAAGCAGGCCTGGAGCCAACTGGACCAGCGCGGGGCCCCAGTGCCAGCATTCAGAGACACTTCTTTTCTGGCAGGAAAACCGTGCTTCATTTTCTAATGAAATTCCAAGGCAATCAAAAGGAAAGGAAAGAGGAGGGAAAGGAAGGGAGGGAGAGGGTTCTATTCTCATCCGAATGGAAGCCCCCCATCACGAACTCCACTCACCACCTCTTATCTGATGTCTCCTATTTGGGTACACACGGCCGGGCCGGCCTTGCGAGAGCCTCAGGTTCCTCTCGACTTCCGCCTGCCTGCACTGTCACCATGTCCTGCCACTGACCTCTGTTCGTCCCCTGCTGGTCACTGCTGCGAGTCGAATTGTGTCTCCCAAAAAAATGGATTCCTGTCCTAACCTCTGGTACCTGGAACGTCCTGTTAGTTGGAAATAGGGTCTTTGCAGACATGGTCACATCAGGACAGGTCGAACTGCACTGGGGTGGGTCTCAAGCCCATATGCCTGCCACCCTTCTAAGGAGAGGGAAACGTGGACACTCATTTGTCCACAGAAATGAGAACGGAAGACGTAGAGACAGAATCAGGCCAGGTAAAGACAGAATCAGAGACCAAAGTGATGTGTGTACAAGCCAGGCACTGCGGGCAGCCCCTAGAAGCTGAGAGAGGCAAGGCTCCTCCCTGGAGTCCTGGGAAGGGGCCAGCCCCACCCACGCCTCGAGCTCAGGCTTCAGGCCTCCAGAACCATGAGAGATAAACCTCTGTGGTCTGATGTCACCTAGTTTGTGGTCTTTGTCATAGCAGCCCCAGGACACTCAGGGAGTCGCCTTGTCGACCCTCATTCTGGCCCTCTGAGGGACTGATTGGCTCTTAGAAGACCCTTCAACCTGCCCTCTGTTCCTCCTCCCCCACCCAGCGACCCCTGGCTACACCCTGCCCAAGGGAGCTCATCAAGGCCCGCAGGGACCCCGTGATCCTGTCACCTGGGCTCCCACAGGCCAGCAGTGTCGGGACCTGGACATGTGGCTCCAGCCTTGGTAGCCACCCCTGACCTTGCTCTGCTTCAACAGCTCCCGGCCTTCCCTGCCCCCACCGGCCCTTGCTGAATGTCCCCTCTCCTAGGAAGCGGGATGTGTCGCATGCAGGTGCCTCTCTGCACTGTAATAACTCCTCACCAGGCACCCCTGGAGCCCAGGATCAAGTCACTTACCTTCCAACTCTGCCCCTGCCCAGAGACTGGCCCGAAGCGGGAACCAGTAACAGTTGAATAATGAACTGGATGCATGCAGCTCACCCATGGGAGGGCGTTGCTCGGCTGGGCCAGGGAAGAAGCTTCACCCACGTGGCCTCGCAGTCTATACCTCAAGCTCCTGATGCTGCCCTGGGCACCTCTGCTCAGTGAGGCCCCGTTGAAGTCAGTTGGGGAGGCGGTATGGAAGGTGAGAGGGGAGTCCCGAGCACAGGAAATGCTGCCTTCCTGGGGCCCTGTAGAACAGGCTCACCTTCCCCAAGGGCCTTCTGGCCCTGGCATCTAAAAAGATGTTTTTTATCAAAGGGGAAAGCAGCCCTGAGGTGGGGGCGTGGCCATCAGGAAGCAGGCGTGGCCATAGCTGAGAGGGCGTGGCCATCTGTGTAGTGGGCGTGGTCATCAAGAAAGGGCGTGGCTGCAGCAGGAAGGGCGTGGCCATCAGCTCCAGAAGGCCTTTCTTGCTGTCCTTGGACTTGGGTTCTCCTTGTCCAGGAGGATCTCAGCTGGAGCTGACAGTGGCAGGGCTGGCACCAAAGCACTTCTGAAGTCTCCCCGCCTCCCAAGTGTGAGGCTGCGGGGAAGGAGGGAGGGCAGCTGGCTTGTTTCTGGATGAGCCCATCTGACTCAACATCTGGGACCCAGCAGGAGTGCAGAGCAGGTCCTGAAGGTGCCGAGGCCCCACCCGCAGCTCCGTCTCTGCTTTGTGAGGGCTGCACTCCCCCGCGTGCATCGGGCGTCACAAAGAACCACAGGCCCGGCGGCTTCCGCAGCAGACACCAAGGCCCTCGCGGTCTGAAGGCCGAATTCCCAGGTCAGGCTGCGGCAGGGCTGGTTCCTGAGGCCTCTCCTGGGCTGGCGCCTCCTCCCCATGTCCATGCAGGGCCAAGCCTCTGCGTGTCTGTGTCCTCAGCTCCTCTTTTTACAAGGACATCTTGTTTTAAAGGCCCGGTCTCCAAATAAGGTCATATTGTGAAGTGCTGGGGGTCAGGACTACAACATGAATTTTGAGGGGACACAGTTCAGTCCATAGCACTCCCTCAGCACACTTCTTGTTCTTTTGGTTCGTCGATTTTTGCATTTTCAGTTCCCTGTGATTCATTATTTATAACAGTAGAGATTGGCCTCAGACACTAGCAGTGAGGAAAACAAAAGCGAAGCTACCCAGAAAACTGACAAGAGTGATGAATGAACAGAGCCGCCATGACAAATGGACTCTGCGGAGGCCCGGGATCCGCGCAGATGCCGGCGCAGGGGAAATGGGCCCTGAAATCCCACCGTGCGGCCAGGCAGCTCTGAGCGTGAACAGGAGGGCTGTTCAGACGGTGCGGATAGCCGTGTCCTGCGCATGAACATCCTCCGTAGGCAGAGGAATTCCCCATGGATTATCAGAGCCGCTCCCGCCACCCTCCCACCTCCCGCGCGGGTCACATCAACTCCCTCTGCAGCCTCTGGCCAGCTGCTGAGCCCTCACTGTCTCCCCTCGTTGTCTCCTTCACCATCCCCTCCTAAACTGTCCTCCCAATCGCATACACGCGCTGAGGCTCACCCGGCATCAAGGACTCCCACTGCCTGCGAAAAAGATGCCACCCCTCTTAGAACAGAGGCCAAGGCCGCTGTAGCAAATGGCCATAAATGCCACAGCTTAAAACAACAGAAAGGGATTAGCTCACAGTTCTGGAGGATGGAGTCCAAAATCTGAATCGCTGGGCTGCCATCCAGGTGTGGGCAGGGCCCCGCTCCCTCTAGAGGCTCCCGGGGAGATTCCCTGCCTTGCCTCCTCCACTGCTGGTGGCTGCCCGCAGTTTGGGAATTGCAGCCGCATGACACCACCTTCCTGTGTGTTGTCGACATCCCTGCCTTCCCTGCCTGCGGGGTCTTAGGTATCTCTCCACTTCCCACTGAGTTTCTCTCCACATTTGAATTGGATTAACTCATGCCATGTTAGACAAATGTGCCTCTCAAATCCTTCTACTTAACAGGCATTTGTTGAAAGTTCCTGTGTGCCGGGCCCCAGAGAAGGGACGTTAGTTAAGAGATGAATCTTGGGAAGCCATGGCATGCTTCAGAGACTTGGCGTCAAAATGATGACCCACACCCCACTTGGCGGCTCATCTGGGGCCCTGGAATCAGCAGACCAAGGTTGGAACCCAGCAATGACACATGCTGGCTGTACGTTCTCGGGCCTCAGTTTCCACATGTGACATGGGGATAGGATCTGCCCAGCAGACCTAAGTGCTCACCACATCCCAGATAGTTGAGTGTCTCGTAGAGGCTCCTGGTATCATCTCCCTGCTGCTGCTCAGCACGGAATGAAGAGGTTCAGGAACTTGCCCACAGTCATGGATAACAAGGGACAGAGCTGGAACTGAGCCTGGGAGCCTTCACACACACAGCCCAGTGTGACCGTGCCTTCCAGGGAGAGGCTGGCCCTGGCACCAGGTGGGCACGCCAGCATCACCTTGAAGATGTGCTTTAAGGATCCAAGATAATGTGGGTGCTTCAACAGATGCATGGCAATAAAAGGAAAGGACCATGTATCACATTCATGCGCGCACACATACACACACACAGACGCACTTACACACACATTCACACACACACAAGCACACACACATACACTTAGACACACACATTCACACACATATAGTTACATTCACACATACACATTCACACCCACACACACACATACACTTACATTCACACACACTTACATTCACACACATTCACACATACATACATTCACACACATTCACACCCAAACACATTTACACCCTCACATACACTTACACACACATTCACACCCGCACACACTCACACATACACATTCACACACATTAACACACACATACACACATTCACACATACATTCACACATAGACTTATACATGTTCACACACATACATTCTCACACATACACATTCACACACGTACACACATTCACACCCACACACACACATTCACACACATTCACAGACACAACACACACGTACACTTACATTCACAAGTACACTTACATCACACACACAGTCACACACACATTCACATGTACACACATTTACACACTCACACTTACACAGTCACACATTCACAAACACAGTCACATATACACTTACATTCACACCATACACTTACACATTCTCACACATAGACTTACACACTTTTGCGCACACACACATTCAACACATTCACACACACATATTCACACGCATACACTTACATTCACACACATTCACACTCATACACTTACATTCACATACACTTACATTCACACACATTCACACAATTCACACACACACACTTGCACACACACATACATTCACATATGCACACATTCATGCACAGATACACTTCCACATGCACTCATACACATTCACACATACACAGACACGCTAACACATACACACGCACTCACACACATTCACACACACTATCACATTCACACCCTCACACACACTATCACATTCACACCTTATACACTCATGCACATTCACACACACATTCACACGTACATTCACACACACTCACATTCACACGCACATACACTCTGACACACACATACACATGCACTCACACATACACTCACATTCACACGCACACGCACAGATGCATTAGTTTTCAAGTCAAGATCCTAGCACAGCCCACACCCTGCATTTGCTTAGTGTCTCCTGAGGTCTTTTTCTAGTTATACTTCCCATCCCTTTTCTTGCCATGTATTCCTGAACACATGTTATCTTTGATCCTTAAACCATGACTTAGAGATACAGATGTATGACAAGCTGAGAGATGATGTGAGACTGTTGTTAATTTTTTCTCTGTGTACTAATTACATTGTGGTTCTCGTAACCACAAAGGAAGGGTTCTACTCCAGAGAACCACGTGGAAACAGTGCGGACAGACTAGCATGACACCTGAGAGGAGCTTTAGGATAACTCCTGTGCTGGGGAGGCTGGGGTCCTGTTCAAGCGGGAGGGGAGGCGTGGGGACAGGTGTTAAAGCTGTGGGTGTGCAGCTGAGGGTTCATGACACAAGGTACGTCTGAGCATTTTCATAACAGAGAGGCGGGGTGTTTTGTTTTGTTTTTTAAATAACGTCTTAAATGCCTCTGGCACTTGGGAATCCGTGGTAATTTCTGTCGTTGTTGTATATTCTTTTTCAAAGGCAATGACCTGAAGAATTTCTCCTAAACTGGAAAAGGAAATAAGGCTGAATACGGATTTTATTTTAGCAAATAGAGAAACAGTGATTGTCTGGCGGTTAACTGTAATCCATTCTGCGTGTGGCATTATTAAGTATTCTAAAAACAAAAGACCAAACAAAATGAACAATATGTCCAAATGTATATATATAATTTGTAATTAGAGGTAAATTGCAGGTGAATTGCAGATATACACAGATAGATGGATGGATAAATGATTGATAGATTGATTGACAGATGATTTGTAGATAACTTGCAATGTTTCTTCAGTGAACGCATATTTATTTCTTGGGCAAAAAGAAACAATAGAATGTAGAATTTGGGGCTTGGCCTCTTTTAGCTGGTTTTTAAAATATTAAACACTCGTAATTCTCAAGTGCTGAAAAAGGCAATAGAAAATTCACCTTTTAACTCCCTCAAAGATAGGAATTTGCGAATCTGCTAGTGGGTTGGGTTTGGCTGGTCCTGCGGGCCGGTTTGGTCTGTTCCCTCCCCTAGAGAGATCTCCAAGCCCGGCTGAGATGTGCTTGTTTGTCTTGAGGGCAGACAAAGCCTAGCAAAATCTTACGGAAGCCGATATAAAAGCTTAATAGCTTATAAAAGCTCTAAAAATGATTCACAATCTAGGATAGAGAAAATAAAAGGAATTTGAATTGGTTTATTTTCCTTTGGGGGAGCCTAAATCAATATTTATTCTGGGTATGCACTCAGAAATATCAGTAATTTGAGAACAAGGCAAGCAGAAGCTACACGTCCCGTTATGGCCATGAGCCCACCTCGCCTTCGTTCAGACCACGGCTGAAGGTCTGACTTAGGTGCATGCACCCCTGGAGCTGAGGACCTGGAGCGGGGCCAGGCCGGGCTCTTCTCTCTCTTGTCTGTCCTCATCTGTGGGAATGAAGATGACACAGCGCTCAGGAGGTCCTTTTGGGGACCCAGAGTCTCTGGACTTTTAGGGCGCTTGGCTCTGGTTCCAGCCCGAGCGTGGTCTCTGTCCCTGTTGGTGGCTGTGGTTATGGCATGAGCATCATTAGTCACATAACATAAAACCATGGAACACAGAATTTTGCCCACCCCGGTGCACACAGGAGCAAGCTTAGGCACCAGCACCCCCTGAACGCATGCCACAGGGCAGGTCCAGCTCAGTGCTGGGGTGTGGAGGAATGCACCCGGGGCCTGCCTGCAAAGATGTCCCCTTCCCAAGATGCCCTGCCGTGTGCCTAAACCACAGTGAGGTCAAATGGATTGTTTAACCTGTCGAGTTTGGTTTTTTTGTTCATCCGACGTGGTTGGTCTTATTAACGCGTACGTATTTGTGTTGATGTGGCTTCCAGCTTCCATCGCACTGTGGATACAGTTGGATGTGGCTGCTAATCAATGCAGGGCTCAGGAGGTCAGTGAGAGCAATCAGAGCCTGCTGTGTGGTGGCATCCCCGAGTTAAGACAGGCTTTTGTCCCATACTCTGTTGAAACACCCAGAAATGCTGACATGTTGAAGTTAAGGCCACGTGCCTTGGTGCTACTTGCTTGCGAAACAGCCTTTGAAGGGAAAAGGAGGAGGAGGAGGAGGATCCATGAGTTTCAAGGGTCCCCTCCTGTAATCACGGCTGCCACTTAACTGAGTAAGTAATGTGTAGCAGACCCTCTATCTGCATGACGAATCCTCCTAACATTCCCGTGGGTGAAGTAGGATTTGTCTCGCTTTGCAGCCAAAGAATCAGAGCCTCAGAAAAGTTGAGAACTCTTCCCTGGGTCAAGCTGGTAGGAGGAGGGACTGGAGCTGAACTCACATCTCTACCTCCTCTCTTCCTACTCCTCTGCCTTTCTTGCACCTAGAGCAGTGTACAACATCAACAACTGACCAGGGCGATCCTGGAGATAGGAGACAGCTAAATGGCACCAGCCCAGCCAACCCCAGGCCTGCCCAGGTGCAACAGAGCCAGCTAGGAGCATTGGGTAGCAGAAGTCAGTCTGCTGCTTGACTGTTCTCACCCCCAGGCCCACAGCCTCCTCCACCCTGATGGTCTATGAGTCTAGTGCAGCCCTTTGCACAATTTTAGCAACTGAACCCTTTTCCTCACAAAATTGTAACACCATCCTAACCTATGAAGCATATATAAACACTTGAGCAAACCGTAATACTTTCCATTATTTCATAAATTTGCATTTGTGGCACCAAGAAGATAATTAGTGGGAACCAAGAGGGTTCTTGTGTAAGTTCTGCATTTGGATTTGGGGGTTCGAGGTGACAGCTATAGGCTCACATTAGTGTCTGCATCACTTTGCTTCAGTTTGTCATGGTGGCCCCCAAATCCAGAACCGCCCTCCTCGCTGTGTGAGGAGGGTCCTGCCTGCCTCCACCACTCTGCAGACGTGGGCCAGCCCGGATGGCTGGGCAACGCTGCTCTGCGACTCGCCGGCCTGCAGGACATCTGCAAAACACTCAGGTCTCACGACAGCGGTCATGAACGGCCTCACGGACACTGAGTGAACCTGACCCCAAAGAGAATGCGTCGTCCTTGAACGTGTTGATATTTAGGTTATTACACAATGAGTGTGTTGCTTTGCAATTCGTGTCTAAAAGAGGTAGAGCAGAGGTACTTATAGAAACGAAGAAATGAAATCTGAATCCATGCTGACAGATTCCCCCTCCCTAAACCTTGCTCAAGGCAACACAGGCGACCAGGAGCAAGTCCCAGCTGGCCTCCTGCTGGCGTGGTCTGGGTGGTCCAAGCGGGGCCCCTGCCCAGGCTCACTGGACTCTCCTGGAGCCCGCAGACACCACACCCTTCCTCATCACTGAAAACCCCACTTCCACGGTGTGAGAGATGCATGGACTGAGGGCCAGTAGGAAGTGCTGGATCTTTAGACCTTTTTTTTTTTTTTTTTTTGGAGACAGGGTCTCCATCTGTGGTCCAGGCTGGGGTACAGTGGTGTGAGAAATTCTTTAACACTCCGCCGAGTCCTGGCCCTTGGAGAGTGAGGCCTGGCTATAAGGCTTCTTCTCAGGACTCCGTGTGACTCTCAGGATGGAAGAACAGGGTGGGGGCTGCTCCTCTCCTCCCTCCCTCCAGCCCCTGGCCTTTGTAAAATGGCTCCGCCTATGCTCCTGTGGTCAGTGCAGAGCCATGGAGGCCTCTCCCCTTCCCTTCCCAGGAGGGGCCCCGCCTTGTCCCCCGCTCCGGATTCTGTTCGTCCTCCCCCAGGTCCTCTCTGCTGCCTCCCACTGCCCCTTTTCCTCCAGGAACCTCCCTCTCCTGCACCAGCCCCTCTCCTACCCCCCAGACACACACTCTTTACATTCCAATTTCTGTCCTCTGGTTAACTGGCGTTTAATTTTCTCAGCTGCTTGGCTTAATGCCAAAGAGTGTTCTTCCAAATAAAAATGGTAAAGACCTTTTTTCTCCCATGAGAATTTTATGTAAACGCCGTGCAGCATGCTCGTAGGCTGGTTCTGTTATCATTTTCTAAGCTCAGCTTCCAGAGCTAGAGAACTTTTTTATTGGTTATAAAAACCCTACATAATCAGTGCAGAAATTTTGAAAAATGCAGAACAGTATCAGGGAGAAAATAGTTCATCCCCCACTGCACAGAGAAAACTGCTGTTAATCCCGAAGCACCACAGTTGCTGGTGTTCTCATGCAAGTGTGCATTTAGGAGTGTGTGTGTGAGTGTGTGTGTGGCTTTCTTTTACACGATTTCACATTCTGATCATTTTCACTCAGCATTACATCAGCAGCAGTTTCCAATATAGCATTAAATTGTCTTCAAAAACATGATTCTAAAGCCTCTATAAAGTTCCATCATGGAGGCTCACTAAAATGTAATCACTTCATTGTTTATGAGATACTCAGCTTAATTCCATTTCTCCGCAGTCAGTAATCCAGAGGAACATGCTCAGTATGCATCTTTGCTTGCAGCAGGGCCGTGCAGAGCACTGGTTTGGGTATAAATCCGGGGGTGCTATGGAGATGAGATGACATTGTTCATGGAAAGCACCAGAATGGCGCCTGGCACTTAATAAATGCTCTTATTTTTATGTTTATCTTCATTATGTCCCTAAGAGCCATTCCTGGAAATGAGACTCTGGGTCAAAGGGCACAAATAAACTGCCAACCTGCTTTCCGACAGCGCTGTGCCCGAACGGCGCCAGCCTCACCGCCTCTGGGTTCGCACTGCTGCTTCATCTCAGATACTCTCTTAAGATAAGAGGAGAGTCCTGTGCAGCCGTAAGAAAGACAATGGAGAGATCTGTGTACCCTCCACCCAGTCTCCCCCACTGGGAATGTCATGCAAAATTATGGCCCAGTCTTACAACCAGGGTGTTGACAGTGCACAAGCCCCCATCTGATCCAGATCCCCCAGTTGTACTTGCTGATGTAGGTTAGATATTTGTCCCCGCCAAATCTCATGTTGAATTGGTATCCTCAGTGTTGGAGTGGGGCCTGGTGGGAGGTGATTGGATCGTGGGGTAGGTTTCTCACAAATGGCTTAGTGCCACCCCCTTGGTGCTATCCTTGATATAGTGAGTGAATTCCTGCAAGATCTGGTTGTTCATGTGAGAGAGTGGAAGGCATCTCCTCTCTCTCTCAACACACACGGGTGTGCACGCCTCCCTTCCTCACGTGATATGCCTGCTCCTGCTTCGCCTTCCACCCTGAGTGAAAGCTCCCTGAGGCCTTTCCAGAAGCCCAGTGAGTCAGTGCCATGCTTATACAGCCTGCAGAACTGTGAGCCAATTAGAAATTCACCTTATAAATGACCCAGTGTCAGATTTATAGCAATGCAAGAACAGCCTAATGCACTTGTACTCACTTGAGCATGTGTACTTAGTTCTGCACAATGTTCTTGCCTGTGTAGACTCTTAAATCCACAACCACAGTCACAGTCTAGAACATTCCATCACCGCAAGGCTCCCTCTTATAGCCACATCCCCTACCTGCACCCATTTCCAGCACCCCATCCCTAACTCGATTTCCAGCACCCTGTCCTGGTGAACATGAATCTGTTCTCTATCTCTTCAATTGTGTCATTTCAAGAATATTATATAAATGGGATTACACAGTATGTAACCTCTTGAGATTGGCTTTTTTCAACTGGCATCATTCCCTTGAGATCCATCCAAGTGGCTGTGTGCACCTTTTCCTGGCTGAGCCGCATTCCATGTTGTGGGCGGACCCCAGTTTAGCACTGGCCCATTGGAGGGCATCCGGCTCGTCTTCAGTTTGGGGCAGTGCAACACCTTCTCATGGTTGTTAGTGTGATTGTCACTGGTATCTGCCTTCCATGTCTTGGAGGCCAATGCGGCTGCTCTTAGAAGTCAGTACTCCTTATTTTGGTTCGGTAGGAGATTTCTGATGTCAGTTTGACATTTATAATTAATAAACATCATCATGAAGTTACAAGAGTAAATAAAAATACGAAGCAGGGTGAAATGTAAGATGCTCGGGAGGCTGAGATCAGTAGCTGTGTGAATACAGCAGGGCGGGCACCAGCAGTGAGCTCCACGCGGCCTGGCGTCCAGCCTCATTAACCAGCTGCCCTTGGGGAGGAACAGAGCTCACTCTTCCCTCCTGGGGAAGGACAGTGCGACGGAAAGATGGGCTGCCTTCTCTCCTGCAGGGGCTCAGCGTCGTGCTGTGTACATGCCTGGGCTCTCATCTTCAGCCCTAGCCACTTAAAACCACTTGGGGGGAAAGACTGTAGAATAACTATAATGAGGACAATTTTGCTCCAGATCTGTTATTCCAAGTTCAAAGAAGCTCTGTAAGAGTTGTTGCTAAGGCAATTGAATAAAGAATTTCAGCCGATGTAAGCGGTAACAGCAAGACAATGAACGTAATTGCACGTTTTACAACAACCGGTCTCAAAGTACGACTTCCCTGACATAAATATGTTTTTAATGATTTTGAAAGGTAACACAGACATGTTCAGGGATTTGGAGAGGCAACTAATGCCATCCTGGTTTACCAGCTTTGTGGGGTCGTCTCCCTGGTGAAAAGACTACAACCAGCCTTGCAGACAGGGCGCTATCTTAGGAAGGCACCTCCAGCTGTCCCCGTGACCCAGCCCCTAAGCGTTTCACACCAATACTGTTCCTTTTTGACAGTGCTGCTGCTTTTCTTTTCCCAGCCTATCATGCTCAACTCAAACCTCAGTTGCCATCCAGTTATCTTTTTTTTTTTCCTTTCCTCGAGATGGGGTCTTGCTCTGTTGTCCAGGCTGGAGTGTAGTGGCATGATCTTGGCTGACTGCAACCTCCATATCCCGGGTTCAAGTGATTCTCCTGCCTCAGCCTCCTGAGGAGCTGGGACTACAGGCACATGCCACTGTGCCTGGCTAATTTTTGTATTTTTAGTACAGATGGGATTTCGCCACGCTGGCCAGGCTGGTCTCGAACTCCTAACCTTGGGTGATCCACCCACCTCAGTCTCCTAAAGTGCTAGGATTACAGGCGTGAGCCACGGAGCCTGGCCTAGTTATCTTGTTTGTCCAGGAATTGGAGCATTTCTAGGTAGCACCACAAATGTCTGTGCAAGAAACCCACAATTTCCAGTGGTCATTGACTTTGTGCCAATCCAAACTAGAGTCTGACAAACCCAGCAAGAAATGTTCATGGCAGGTGCAAGGAAGCGCCTCAAACAGAAATAGAAAAATGAACCAGAGTCTGCTCTTCCCTTCCGGGTGTGGAATTGATGGAAGCCGACTCAACACAGAGCCCTGGGGGCGTGAGGGGCTTGGCGGGATCTCTGCCTGCTGCAGATCTCTGCTCTGTTATTACCAACCCTTCTGCCTGGCTCCTAATTGCTCTGAAGAGGGAATAATTTTCTCAGCAGCCACTGCCAGCCACATTTGGACTGAATAGATGCTGAAATGGCAAGGGTAAATGGGGCAGAGACAGTGAGAAGTCATTTTCTATCTGGAGCCCAAATAAAAGCGGTAGACCAGTGCTTCCTCCCACACTCCTGCCTGGCCCCTCTGCAGCCTCAATGCCCTTCTGAGAGCTGCCTGCCCCAGTAGGAGGCCAGGCTGGGACCAAGGACACCCAGTTCTGGGTAACCGTCTTCCCATGGCTCCTTGGACAACCACCTTAAAGAAGGGAAAGGCAAGAAGCAGAAGGAAAGCAGAGGCTGGACATTGGAATCAGTCTTTCTTTAAACTAAAAAAAGTTTTCATGTATGTGAACGTGTGTGTGCATTTGAAGTCATGTGTGGAAGGGGCCATATATCTGTCAATGCATGCTCCAAAAATCAGAACCGATGGACGGCAAACAGCATCGGATGTGCAGCCAGCATTCTTCCAGCGGCCGCCCCCGGGGGAAACAGGTGCGGCAGCCAGGACCATCTGTGGGACAGAGACAGGCGAGCATGACAGCAGGTACCATGGATCAGGGTGCACAGATAGGGCTGGGGGAGGCAGCATGGTGGGGCAGCCACTTCCCCTCGGCATGGCTGGGTGGAGCCCAGGGGACTCGCGCTGATCAGAAGGATCCTCCACTAGAAGGATCTCACCAGACAAGTCCCCTCCAAACTGTAGCATGCAGGTGCCTTGGGCTTCATGCTGCACCTTCCAGATAAAAACACACAGGAGAGCTGCGAGAGCTGGAGTCCCGTGGACCTTAGAGATCCAGGTCACGAGGAGGGGGCCGCGCTGCACCAGGACATGTTCACCAAGGTGAGCCCTGTTCCTCCCCACAGGCCGCGGGCGAGGAAGTGTCGATGGCAGGCTGGCTCAGTAGGTGGAAGAAGCTTCCGGAATGCCCGCCCGCAGGCTGCTCCTGGCATTGAGTCTGTGTCCTATTTTCCATTCAGTGCATGCATCCTCCAAGTACGATTTCCACTCGGAACCCTGAGCTGCCTCATCCCTCGCTCCGTCTCCCCTCCCTCCCGCACAGCTCACACCGAAACCACGCCTCGCGTTCAACGGCTGGAGTCCTGGTGGATTGCTGCTCCGGGGCTCTCTCAAATCCCTTTACTTGAGCGCTGGTTTTACAGGAAGACCATGAAGCCCCCCAGGAGCTGGAGCTCCTCCTTCTGGACCCAGTGTCTCTTCTCAGCCTCAGGACGAGGAGACCCGGTCATAGAGCTGTTGCCCTGGCCTGGGCTCTGATCCCTCCTCCGGCCCAGCCTCATCCTGCAAGCAGCACCATGTGGGGCTCAGAAGGGGGAACTTGAGGGACCCTTCCGGCAACCCCCCAATAAGCCTTTCCACGGAGAGCCCAAGAGGAGACAGGAGAACACTCTATTTGATAAAATAGAGTCAAATCCAGGAAGACGCCTCTGGAACTGGAATGGAAATGACTCACCCCCCACCCTTCTGTCCTGTCCCTTAACCCAGAGGCCCTGGGTGTGGCTTTCCCAGCCCCCTCAAGGCCGGACCCTCAAACTCCAGCCCTGTTTCTTCTAAGTGTGCTAGTTAAGATGCTTCTCACTGCAAGAAACAGATTCTTTTTCAAGCCAGTTCAAGAAGATCTGTGTTGCTGCAGAGGCCGATGGGTGTGTGGAGCAGGCTCAGGGAGAGACTGTTGTAAGGAGGCTAAGGGCTCTTCAGAAAAGTCCCCAGGACCTGGGGTGCCAGAAGCCTGGGCGGGCCTGGGCTGTCACAGCCTGCAGCCCCTCCCCTCCCTCTCTCAGTGTCCGCTGCCCCCGTGCTCGGGGCCCCTGCCCATACCTTCTAGGGCTTCTCCTTTTGACCTCTCAGGGTCCCAGTGTGGCCAGCCTGGCCCCAAATCCGTGCGACCCTGGCTCACTGACAATCACCACCAGCTCCATCTCTCTCAGTAAAAGTTCCCGCAAAAAAAGTGTGATTGGGAGCTGGCCATGGGGGCTTAAGGCAGCCCCCCGCTCCAGTCCCCTTGGCCATGGAGACAGGGCAGGGTTAGCAGGAGGCAGGGCATGTGCAGGACAGCTGGCCGGCAGAGGTCCCGTGTGCTGCCATGGGTGCAGGGTGGCCACTGTGACCCTGGGTCTCCCTCCTGGATCCCCACTTGGAAGGGGTGACCTAGAGGGACTTTTGTCAGAAGGACCCCCACCCAGCCAACCTGACTGATGGGGCCGTCAGCTTGACAACAGGCTTGGTGGCAAGGCAAGAAGGTACAACCGACCAGAGCCCCGGGTTCCCTGCGCTCTCCTGCACTGCCTGACGGGGTTGGGCCACAGCCCGTACCAGCCGTGAGCTGAGCCAGGAATCCAGTCAAACCATGTGCCTGAGTGACATGTAGCTCTGTTCCTTCTCTGGATTAACTGCTGATCAACCCCAACAAGCAGCAGGCCTGTCTTGCTGTGAGCACACCGCTTGCAGACCCTTTCCCAGGCCTCCATGCCCGCCTTTCTGAAGGTCAAGGCAGCGCCCTCCCCAAGAAACAGTGGGAACAGAGGAGCCAGGTGTTCGTTCTTCCCAGCTCCAGAAACCCTGCAGATTGTACACTCGAATTGCTGCTGAAATAACAGTGGGTGCCAGACAAAAGGTGGTGAAAAGTTTTCCTAGGTACATGTGTTCACTCAGAGACCTCCTAGAGACTTGTGTGAAAATCACAGAATTTGCAACCAGTGGGGCCAGTGAGATTCGCGGCAACTGAAATGATATAAAATTGAACTTTGTGTCAAACCAGTAGTGTTTTGTGTAATTCTTTTCAAACCTGTCATTTCACTTACTGCTTCTCACAGCCCCAAGAGGCAGGTGGAGTTGATGCCGTCAACCCTATTTACAGAATGGTCAACTGAGGCTCGCCCTGGTTATGCGTTTGCCCACAGGGTTGAAAGAGAAGCCAGGGACGGAAGGAGTCACTGGTTAACCAAAGGGCTTCCTGTTCTCAAATCCACTGCTCCTTCCGTTACATGGTGCCTAGAAGGAGGCTCGTTTGGATATAGACTTTAAATAACCTGGAGGTCAGTGTGTGTTGTGGTCAAGCTTGTGTGGTTCGCAGCCGGTGGCCCGAGATGCAGTCCTGATGTACACTTCTGGCTGGGCACGTGGGAGCTACACACATCTCTGTGTGCCTCGGTTTCCATGTGTAAACATCTTAGACTAGCACTTGCCTGTGGTTGGCACCTGGTAAGTGTCAGCCTTCTCTAATGCAGGCAGCATGAGGGCGCCCAGACGGTGACGTTCCAGCTGACATTCGCAGGTCTCAGCTGATTATAAAGAGGCATCAATTTCCAGTGGAGGAGCCACCCTCTGTCTCGTCATTTGTTCCTTTTGTCTTGCTTTAATATCAGCACTGCCAGTCAAACCACCCAAAAGGGTTTGTGATGACTTGCCATGCATTCTCGTGAACTCCAGCCCTGACTTGCCTGCAAGCCAGGAGCCAACATAAAACCTTCATTCTTCCCTTAATCTTGCTGCCTCTGCATCTCATTTTCAAACTTCATTTTATCGACTTTTTTTGCGCTATTTGTTTCTGGATAAAGGATTCGCAAAATTATTCGGCACGTGGTCAGGAAGCCCTCTGGCCTCCTGATGAGGCAGCCTGGGGGTCCTCCTGTGGTCTGAAGCTGCAGCCGGGCTGGCCTCCCACAGTCAGGAGCAGCATCAGGCTGGGTGCTTCTCACACCAGCGAAGAACACGACTGTCCGAGCCCCCATCCGTAGGGCTCACGCCTCATGCCCAGACTCGCACCCGCTTTGGAACCGCTGGAGACGAGTGAACAGCAAAAGCTGAAGTCATGACTCTCATCCAGATCTAAAATGACCGTGTGTCAAACGTTTTTACTGAAATAATGAATTGAATGGGAACTGGTAAGAAGGTGCAACCAGTTCAAAAGAGAACTCCAAGAACCCTCAATGTGTAAGGAGTGCAGGAATGTTGACATGGACTTCCAACGGATGCAGCTGTATTCTCCAGTGGAGACAGCCAGTGTCAACTTTTGTGCTTATTCCAAATTTCCTGATAGCCTCCCCACCTTTTGTCCAACATAATCTCAAAGAGAGATTATTCTGGATGGCAGAATAAGGCTGGTCCCCCTAGGTGTGGCATCCTTGCTTGCACAGAGGTGGCAAGAGTGCCACCATGCCATACAGGCCTTTTTCGGTTTGTTTTGCTGGAAGACCTCATAGTTGTACTTTAAGGTTATTTAAGTGTTATTTGCTATCCTGAGGTTAGGAAACCAAACACAAAAAGCTGTCCTCCAGATTTCATCTGCAGTACTTATAAATTTGATAAACCCCTCTCTTCTCAAGGGCCCCATGATATTCCAAAACCCTGGCCTGCCATAGTGCAGCCTTTTTTCCCAGCTTGGAGGCTGCGACCCTGCGAGCCCCTCCCCTCCCCCAGTGGACTTTGTGGGCATGGATGCTGCACAGTCACTCTCGGCCCCTTAAGAGTGGTCACAGCCCAGCAAATAAGTGTCGTTCTCACACACGTCTTTCAGGCCCAGGCTCGGTTGCATAAACCTTCCCCAATTATATCCTGGCAAGAAGGAAGACAGATCCTTCCGGAACCTTTGCAGATATTGCCACAAAAAGTAAAGCCTTCCTAAAAGTTTGAATTTGGGGAGGAAGGAGAGCAGATGGTGAAAATCAGATATCACTTAAAAATTACTCATTTCAGTTTACAAAAAAATCTAGGTTATTAAAGGTTACTGATAGCTTAAGAAGACAAGGAAAAGGCTTCCTCACAGAGCCAGAAAGTCCAACAGTACAACGACACGCATGTCGTTCCTCACTCATTCCACTCAGGCGTCCGTAACGGATTCTCCACTGGCTCGGGTTGCAGGCTCATGAAGCTGGATGTTCTTCTACTGAAAAGAGCCCTGGAAGCCCTGGGCACCCACTGGCAGGGTCCGAATATCATCTGAGCAAAGCCATCAGAAGCTGTCCCCAGGAGTCTGCGCTTGGGGGTTGGTCATTGGAGGTGCTTACTGCAGTCCTTTTCCATGGGGCTGGAAGCTTCTGCGTTGAATCACAAGCTCTGGCCTCCAGCTTGGTGCAGAACCTTCTGGGGAGGCATCGGAGTTAAAGCGTCTGTAGATGACAGCCATCCCTTTTTCGGCCCATTTTACAGCAGAGGAAATTTAGGTTCAAAGAAGTTGAGTTGAGGGTTCCAGGAATGAGAAGCAGGCAAGGATCCCCCTGGGCCGCCTGGCCTCACGCCCTGGCCCCACGCTCCTGAGATGAGGAAGCCCCAGGCCCATGAGCCCAGTGCCCTTGGCAAAGCCACTTCCCTTCTGAGTAAAGTCAGACGGGCCTCCCCAGTCCCGAGAGACTGCGATTCCGTAATCACCCTCCCCTCACCTTTTGAGATCTTGCTGGTAGGTGCACCCGCTTTGAGCCAGCCCCAAGAAGCCATGATTTGAGTCGGTCTTGCCAGGTGTGTCTTGAGAGAATTTAACTCAAAGATCATCCCCCATGCACTCCGAGGGGCTAGGACAGGATGTGGTGCCTTCGTGCCCACAAGGAGAAGCACCCAGTGGGGAGGGGTGGGGTGAGGACTTTATCAAGGGGTCATTTGCTGCGGCTACCCAGGTTGGAGCACAGGGACCACAGGGCCCCCGCCTCCTGCAGGACTACCCCTCTCATCTGAGGGAGACACCCTAGAAACACATCTTTGAGCAGTGGCTTCTAATCCAAGAAACCCAGTAGAAGTTACACACAGATTCCCGGGGCCCAACTCAGACCCACTGCGTGGGAATCCCTGAGCTGGGACCAGAGGCACACTTTGAAGAACACCAAGCTCCTTAGCAGGCGCCTTGCAAACCGCATCCTGCTTCTCCAGAAGCTCCAGATCCAGAATGTTTAAAGAAAGAGTCCTTCTTGCCTTCCTCTTCTTCCACCCCTGCCCTCTGCAGACTGGGGTCTGTAGACCCCCAAAGTAAGCCCACCAGGAGAAAGGGAGTTACACAGGGGCCCACATGGGAACCACTTTTTGTCCTGTCTTGGTGGGAAAATGGCCATGACCCCAGCCCAGGCTCTGCCACGCAACAACTCCACGGCATAGCCTGGGAGACTGCGGTGTGGGCTGTGACTCGGGCTGAGGATGTTGTCCTGGTGGAAGTGAGGGTCTGGCACCCGGCCAAGTGCAGGACTCCTCGGCAGTGGGGTTGGGAGAAGCAGCCTCTGCACGCGAGGCCGGGAACCAGGACACGGGAGGAGAAGCACATCCGGGAGGAGAAGCACATCCCGGAGGAGGGAGCTCTGGGAGGAGCCAGCAGAGTTCCGCAAAGGAGGATGTGGGGAAAACAGGACGAGGCCAAAGGGGGAGCTGCTGAAGGGATTACTGCATCCATGCAAGCCTGGCCAGGACCGAGCTGCATAGGCAGCTGGGGATACAGCCGATGCCACAGACGTCAGGGACCACGCAATGACACAGGCCACCTTTGACCGACCATTACCCCTGGGGCAGATACCAGTGGGGATAACGGGCAAGGCGAGATGCTGTTTACTGTCTTATTGTTGCCAGTTCAGCAGCCCACAGGAAATGGTGTTAGTCACAGAAGAAAAAAAAATCTGTTTTCTATATTTCACTGTTTCTAAGTAAAGAAAAAAGAAAACTAATCTTAGCTTAAAAAAAAATGGTGCGCTGGGCACCGAAAAATAACCATCTTCCCAGGCCTGCGTTTCCCCCACGCCAGGGACTTGTGCTGGAAAGAAAAGCTGCATTGGCAGCCAGGAGCCCGGGAAACTGTCCAGGGAGGCATCCACTGCGATGAAGGCGGGGCCTGGGCGTGGCCTGTTCCATGCTCTGCCAGCCCTGGAGGGGCCCCACCCTCACCGAGCTCGAAATGCCCCTTCCCTGAGAGCCGAGACTCCTCCCTGAGAGCAGGGACCACTTGGACAAAAGATGTGGATGCCAACCCGGCGTTTCCACCGCAGCCCGGATGGTACTTGGGGGTGAGCGCAGCCATCCCGTGCAGAGATTCTGTTTCTCTGCAGGCGCCAATTTCACTGCGGGTGTCCAGGATCCTCAGCGGTTCTGTTGTGACATGATTCCCCTCTTCGACTTCATCATTCAGCCTCTGTCCCTCAGTCCCCAAATACCGAAAGGCATTCTTTTTTTTTTCTTTTTTTTTGAGATGGGGTTTCACTCTTGTTGCCCGGGCTGGAGTGCAGTGGCGCGATCGCGGCTCACTGCAACCTCGGTCTCCCAGGTTCAAGCGATTCTCCTGCCTAAGCCTCCCAAGTAGCTGGGACTAGGCGCCCGCCACAACACACCCCGAAAATTTTGTATGTTTAGTAGAGATGGAGTTTCACCATGCTGGCCAGGCTGGCCTGGAACTCCTGATCTCAGGTGATCCGCCTGCCTCAGCCTCCCAAAGTGCTGGGATGACAGGCGTGAGCCACTGCGCCCGCCTTTTTTTTTTTTTTTTTTTTAAGTTAATGAACTTGAATTTTATTTTATTTACAGAATGGCCCCCATGAGCTACTTGAAGACCTGGTGCCCAGCGAGTGTTGACCCCAGGTGGTCAGTCCTGCCTGGCCCCTTCCAAGGGATGCGCCATCTCCATAACCATGTCACCGACAGGCGTGTGGGCAAGGGGGGTCGCTGTATTTTTCACATCTCTTTCCACTGAACGCAACAATGACATTTTTCACCACCCGTATATATCAACCAAATGAAAAGATGAGCCTGTGACTTTCCAATGCCTAGGGTCACAGTTTTTCTTTTCAAAATGCACCTTCAGGTTGGAGCCGGAGCAGAAGCACATGGCCTCTGATGCCTCCAGGGAGACCCGCCGCCCTCGCTGCCGCCTCACTGTGCTTCTGTTTTGCAGGTGATCTTCAGCAAGTACTGCAACTCCAGCGACATCATGGACCTGTTCTGCATCGCCACCGGCCTGCCTCGGTGAGTGCGCGCTGCGGGCTCTGCCTTTTCAGGATGCCTGGGAGGGGCAGGAAGAGGCCAGAAGGGCCTGAGGGACCCGCCCGCTACAAGGGGCTCTTTGAAATCAATCGATGCGCAGAATCCCAAAGGAGGCTCCGCCGCCTTCCAGGCCTCTCTGCCTGCACAGGTGATGGCTGTGTCCACACAGAGGAAACCATCTGGCTGAATTAAACAGAACCGCCCTCCAAGGGGTGTGGGTTTTTCTGCCGGGCGTGGTGGCTCACACCTGTAATCCCAGCACTTCAGGAGGCCGAGGTGGGCGGATCACCTGAGGTCAGGAGTTCGAGACCTGCCTGGCCAACGTGGTGAAACCTCCTCTCTACTAAAAATACAAAAATTAGCTGGGCGTGGTGGCACGCACCTGTAGTCCCAGCAACTTGGGAGGCTGAGGCAGGAGAATTGCTTGCACCCTGGAGGCAGATGTTGCAGTGAGCTGAGATCATGCCATTGCACTCCAGCCTGGGCAGCAGAGCGAGACTCCACCTCAAAATAAATAAATACATAAAACTCTCACTTCTTCATTCACTTTTGGAGAAAGCGGGGTCGTTGTGTGTGAGTTTGGTCCCCAGCCCCACATCACCCCTAGGTGCCTTTTCTACCCAGGGGGCTTGACCCAAATCAACAATGGGCGAAAGGCTGACTTCAGAAATGGGTTGAAAAGACCAGTGATCTACCTTATTGAGTCCTCAGAGTCCCCCAGGAGTTAATGTCCTAAATCAACAGTGTGTTCGAACCAGTGGCTTTTCTAATTATAAGCAAACTTTCTGATTATAAAGGGTGAGCAGGAGTAGCTTTGGCTCGAGGATTAGCTTTAAAGTTAGGACGGAGGTAGAGAAGGGCAATTGAAGTTTTTCACAGACAGGTGAGAAAATGGAGATGAAATTACATGTCTGAAAGTGCAGCAAATGGCAGCTTTAGCAGCAAAAGTAGCCCATGGTCTGGGGCATCTTTGGGCACCATATATGAAGCACTGTGCCGATAAATAAATAAATAAATATATATACACATTATTCCATAGAGCATCCCTGGGATTCGAGTATCACCTCTCTTGCACAGATTTTAACAACTTACAACTGAAGATCAGAGAGTAACTTGGTCGAGGTGACACAGCTTGCAAGAGGCCCCAGAAGATGTGAGGTTGGAGGAAGACTCATCCTAACCATTTAAAACGATTTTGTAGGAGAGAGTTGTGCAGTTCAGATGGACTCCCAAAGGTAGTGGAAGTGGAAAGACAAAACTATGAATTCGTCATCTGCTGATATAAATGTTAGTTCCTATTTTACCACAGGTTTAAAAACAAAATCTCCAGCCGGGCACGGTGGCTCAGCCTGTAATCCCAGCACTTTGGGAGGCCGAGACGGGCGGATCACGAGGTCAGGAGATCAAGACCATCCTGGCTAACACGGTGGAACCCCGTCTCTACTAAAAAATACAAAAAACTAGCCGGGCGAGGTGGCGGGCGCCTGTAGTCCCAGCTACTCGGGAGGCTGAGGCAGGAGAATGGCGTGAACCCGGGAGGCGGAGCTTGCAGTGAGCTGAGATCCGGCCACTGCAGTCCAGCCTGGGCCACAGAGCAAGACTCCGTCTCAAAAAAAAAAAAAAAATCTCGCAACTCAAAAAAGTAGACTAGCTCCAATTCCCATTTTAAAGTATTTCAGCATCTACACACACTTAGGGTTATACACAGCTGTTTAATTTCATTTACAAACGGAATCTCAAAGCCCTGGGGACAGCCTCCCACCCTTCCCATCCTACTGCAATTTGGCCAGGCTGGTCCCGGGACTGTCCTGGTTGTCTCAGGGCTCTGGCCCTATGTGTACAGTCAAGTGTACATCCCAGAGCACGCTGTGGGCGAAAACACGGGCTTGGGTGTGTTTTCCAGGAACACGACCATCTCCCTGCTGACCACTGACGATGCCATGGTCTCCATCGACCCCACCATGCCCGCGAATTCGGAACGGTAAGAGGCTCCGGCCATGTTCCTCGGGGTGTGTCTGGCACTTCTCTCCTTGACATGGGAGGCTTTCTATGATTTTGTAAATGTGCTTCTGCAGAAAGGTGTGAATTGACAGCAGAGATGGAGGGCGAGGGTAGGAGCGAGTGTGGAGTCCTCGTGTTCCCCTGCAGAGGAGCTGGGCACGTTCCAAGATAACAATTGCAGCCATGGCTCTGCACCCGCTTCTCAACAGGGGGAGGCATTGTACAGAGGAGAAACTGAGGCCCAGGAGGGTGAGCCGAGAGCTGCAGAGCCAGGCCCCGGGATTCCCACGTTAACCCCAGGAAGGACCCCGGGAGATTCCCTACAGAGTCCCTGGGGACATTTCGTGTTTACCCACTTGGGGCTGGTCTCTGTGTTCATAAAGTGATGCCTGTGGGAGAGTCTATGCACAGAAGGGGTGGGGATGAGGGAGGCCCAGGAAGTCAAGAGGAGAGGCCAGTGAAAGCCTCCATGAATGTCTGTGAACTAGGTCAAGCCAGCGGTGTGTGGCCCAAGAAGGACACGGAGCAAGGGCTCTCAGGTCAGTGACCTGCCCCTGTGCCTGGTGACCCGGGGAGACCCCAGCAGCCTCCACTGCTCTTTGGCTGGGCAAAGTGGAACTTAGATTTTCTCATGAGGCAAGGGAGCAGGTGAGCTGGGGCGTGCGACCTCAGGACCCCTCTCTGGTGTCCTCTGTTCCTCCCAGATTAGGGCTCACTGAGCCTCCAAGGGACTCAGTAGATGCGATGGGACACTTGTCAATCTGGTCATCAGGGTGTCCTGCCCAGCTGACCCATGGCCAGCTCTAAGCCCACAGGAGAAAGTGCGTGTCAGGGAGACCCCTGTGTCAGTGAGGCCCCAGTGGACGTGGCCAGCGCCGTCCTCCTCAGCGTGATCCCAGTGGACGTGGCCAGCACTGTCCTCCTCAACGAGGTCCCAGTGAACATGGCCAGCACCGTCCCACTCAGTGAGACCCCGGTGGACATGGCCAGCGCTGTCCTGCTCGGTGAGGCCCCAGTGGACATGGCCAGCACTGTCCCCCTCAGTGAGGTCCCGGTGAACGTAGCCAGCCTCATCCCCCTCAGCGAGATACCGGTGGACATGGCCAGCGCCGTCCCCCTCAGCGAGATACCGGTGGACATGGCCAGCACCGTCCCCCTCAGCAAGGCCCCAGTGGACGTGGCCAGCGCCATCCCCCTCAGCGAGGCCCCAGTGGACGTGGCCAGCGCCATCCCCTTCAGCGAGGTCCCAGTGGATGTGGCCAGAGCTGTCCTGGTCAGCCGTCCTCCCTGTCACCTTGAGGCCTCAGCCGAGCTCCTCCCATCTGGCTGTGCCCATCAGTCTCCCCTCCTGCCCTAGCCAGGATGCCCGTCTTCTGCCCCACACCGTCTGGCTCTGACTCTTGGCTTCAAGACTCCCCGGAAGGTGCAGTTGGAGCTAATTGGCTCCCCAGAGACTCCAGTGAGCGTCTTGTCAGCCTCACCGGGAACCAGCTCCAGCCTGGGAGGTCTCGCTCAGAAGTGAAGTCACTGAGTGACCCGTTCTGCCGACACCCACAAGACTAAAATGTTCTCTCAGAAGGGATTTCATGGAGACCAGCACCTTGTCCATGCCAGCTGGGTCTCTGAGAGAAACCGCTTTGTTTTCCTGAACTCATTTGAAGAGACATTTAAACTGGGCGGGAAATAGGAGAAGCCCACCTTGACCCTTCTAATTCTTATTAGAAGGTGCCTTATTAACAAGAGAAAGTATCAGACACACCAGACAAAAGCCCTCCTGAGCCCAAAGAGCCCAAATGTCTGGAAGCTCTCTGCTGAGATGCCAAATGCACACCTTTCTGATAAAGAGACAGCGACAGATGAGGTACCATGATACAGACAGGGCAGTGGACATGGAGAGGGGAGCAGTGGAGATGGAGAAGATGGAGGTGGACGCGGATGAGGATGTAGATGGAGAAGATGGAGATAGACATGGATGAGGATATAGATAAATGTATAGGGTGTGTATCTAACCGGGTATGGGTGCTGCAGAAACAGATCTAGACACCAATGTGGATGTGATCGAGATAATGTGATTCTGGGCATAGAAAGAGCTACGGATACCCTAGCTATGACTGTGGGTGTGGATATAGGCATAGACATGGTGGGGAGGAGAGAATAGACTCTCCTCTCTCATTACAAACTGATCATGGCTGGGGGTGGCACATGCTGAGATGTGGCTATATTTGTCCCCAGGCTGGTGCCTGCATCCTCCTGCACCCCCATCTCCTTTGTGCCTTCTTCCATTCCCTCTCCATGGTTCGGTCCAGGCCTCACTGAGCTCTGACCTCCCTGCCTCCAGCCTGCCTCTCCCACACGGCTGCCAGGTTCAACCTGGTAGGACACCTCCTTCTCTGTGGTGGCCTGCCAATCTGGGCCCTGCCAACCTATGCCCTACCAACTTCTCCAACTTATCCCCTGTCTCCACGCCTGCACCATGCTCAGCCCACAGGATCCTGCCTTCCCAGCTCTGCAGAACCAGCTTCTGCTCAGCCGCTAGTTGCCAGTGCAGCCACCTGCTTTAAGCACCATCCACAGTCACCCATACCCATCACCATCATCATCCAAAGTCACCCACCCTGACACCATCACCATCCAGAGTCACCAGCCCCTTCACTGTCACCATCCAGAGTCACCCAGACCATCACCATCGCCATCACCATCCAGTCACCCATCCTGTCACCATCACCATCCCATCACCCATCCTGTCACCATCACCATCCAGAGTCACCCAGCCCGTCACCATCACCATCCAGAGTCACCCAGACCCATCACCATCACCATCCAGAGTCACCCATCCTGTCACCATCACTATCCACAGTCACCCAGACCATCACCATCACCATCCAAAGTCACCCAGACCCATCACCATCACCATCCACAGTCACCCAGCCTGTCACCATCACCATCCAGTCACCCAGACCATCATCATCACCATCCAGAGTCACCCAGACCCATCACCATCACCATCCACAGTCACCCAGACCATCACCATCACCATCCAAAGTCACCCAGACCCATCACCATCACCATCCAGAGTCACCCAGCCCGTCACCATCACCATCCAGTCACCCAGACCATCATCATCACCATCCAGAGTCACCCAGACCCATCACCATCACCATCCACAGTCACCCAGACCATCACCATCACCATCCAGAGTCACCCAGACCATCACCATCACCATCCAAAGTCACCCAGACCCATCACCATCACCATCCAGAGTCACCAGCCCCGTCACCCTCACCATCCAGAGTCACCCAGCCCGTCACCATGAGCATCCAGATTCACGCAGACCCATCACTCTGACCACCCACAGTCACCAGCCCCATCACCATCAGCACATCACTGGCTTCCTCCCCTCAGCGCGCGCCTCAGTCTGAAGTGATCTCAGTGACTTGTTTGAGGTTCTCACTGCTGCTGGCCTTGCTGGATGGTCTCTCATAGGAAGGAAATTTCGCCTTGCTCTCTGCTGGATTTCCAGCCCCTAAATAAGGCGGGGCATGCTGGGTGCAGGATGGACTGAGTGGGGGATGGAGTGAACCAGTCCAGCTCATGCATGCCTCTCCCTCTGCACTGCCCGGAGCAGCTTTGTTTCCGGGGACGCAGGGCAACGTCTGGAGACATTTCTGGATGTCACCAGGGGTAAGGGGCTGCTACTCGCGTCCGATGGGTGGAGACCCATCGGGATGCCGCTCAGAATCCTACAGCGTGCAGGACAGGCCCACAGCAATGACACATGTGGCCCAAGACGCCGGCGGTGCTGAGGCACAGCTCCTGGTGTCCGAGGTCTCCCCTGTGCTCTGTAGCTGTCGCTGTCCCCTCAACCTCCCCCAATCTTCCAACCTAGTAGTTCTCAGACAACCAGGGGGCTTGGTGGAGCACAGAGCTCCTGTTCATGACAGAGGTAGGCCCCGAGAATCTTTCTGCAGGTTGGCAGTGAGGAGGATGAGGCTGGCCCGGGACACGCCACTGATGCTCTCTGACCCAAAGGCTTTTCTCTCCTGCTTCCTTCCCTCTTCCCTCTCCGGCAGGTGACGTTACCAGCCTTTTCTTTTTTGGCCCTGCCTCTTCCTTGGCTTTTCTGCTCTTCCTCTCTTCCACTCAGTGCCTGGTGACAAGCGGCCGTCCTCAGAGATGTGCTTCAGGGCCCGAATTCCTTGCTCCTCATACTCTTTCTGCACCGGAGCCACCCTGTGAGGCCTCGGGATGCTCAGCATTTCTCTCCTGCCCCCCTCGCCACATGTCCAGGAGGGAGCCAGCATCCTTTGCTGGCTTTCATGCTGTGACTATGGTGTTGGGTGGAAAAGGGGCCATGGGAAGGCGAGGCAGGTGGCTGCTCAGAGCCCCACCTTGCACAGTGACCCACGGGGCCTGGAAATTCACTGCCCCAGTTTCCACACAGGTGCCTGAGCTCCTGCAGAGAATGCCTGATAGCGAGACACGTGCCCGTCCATTTGTGCTTTCAGGCGTCCTAAGCACACACACCTGCTCTTATTCGGAGCCGTCCCTGTAAACGAGTTCAACTAAAGAGTGGCTTTCCACCCTGGCTGCAGATTGCAACCACCCAGGAATCCCTTTTTTTTTTTTTTTTTTTTGAGAGTTTTGTTCTTGTTGCCCAGGCTGCAGTGCAATGGTATGAACTTGGCTCACCGCAACCTCCAGGGATTCTCCTGCCTCAGACTCCTGCCGAGTAGCTGGGATTTCAGGCATGTGCCACCACACCCGGCTAATTTTGTATTTTTAGTAGAGATGGGGTTTCTCCATGTTGGTCAGGCTGGTCTCGAACTCCCAACCTCAGGTGATCCGCCCACCTCAGCCTCCCAAAGTGCTGGCATTACAGGCCTGAGCCACCACGCCCGGCCCTCCCAGGAATCTTTAAAAAGGTACCAGTTGATGCCCAGACCCCTCTGATGAAGTCCAGATTTTTAAGAGATTTTTTTAAAAAGCTCTGCAAGTGATTCCAGCACACAGTCTGGGAACTAACCGCTTATGAAAGGTCTGGAAAACCTAAGAAACCACTCTTGACCCAGCCCTCTGGTGACCAGGAACTTATGTCTACCAGACCCAGGGCCTTCCCTTGCTAAAACATGCTGGGTAAACTCTCTGTTTCTTCCTAGCAGACAGCAGCCCTCTCTCTCCAGCTCAGAAGCTACACCAGCAGTTGTTGGTTGGTTGGTTGGTTGGGTTGTGTCTCTCTTTAACTTCCTCCGCTTCTGAAGACACCTGCAGTGACCTGATATAGACTTGGTCACCCCACTCTCCCCCCAACCTTAGGCCCAGGAACCATGTCTTTGAAGGAGGCTCTCCTGCAGGCAGCTGGTTGCATCTAGCTTGCTTGGATTCCTGCAGGCAGCTGGTTGCATCTAGTTTTCTTGGATTCCTGCAGGCAGCTGGTTGCGTCTAGCATGCTTGGATTCCTGCAGGCAACTGGTTGCATCTAGCATGATTGGATTCCTGCAGGTGGCTGGTTGCGTCTCCTGCAGGCAGCTGGTTGCATGTAGCCTGCTTGGATTCCTGCAGGCGGCTGGTTGCATCTAGCATGCTTGGATTCCTGCAGGCGGCTGGTTGCACCTAGCCTGCTTGGATTCCTGCAGGCGGCTGGTTGCATCTAGCATGCTTGGATTCCTGCAGGCGGCTGGTTGCACCTAGCATGCTTGGATTCCTGCAGGCGGCTGGTTGCATCTAACTTGCTTGGATTCCTGCAGGCGGCTGGTTGCATCTAACTTGCTTGGATTCCTGCAGGTGGCTGTTTGCATCTAACTTGCTTGGATTCCTGCAGGTGGCTGGTCGCATCTAGTTTGCTTGGATTCCTCCCAGTTTCACAGCTACAGGGTGGGCATTTCATGAAATCTCCAAATTCCAAGGGCTCTTGACAGACCACCTCCATCCTGATCAGAAGGGGTAATGCCGGTTGCCCGGTCTCTTAGAACTTAAAACTCTAGCTCCTTCTCTGCTCCTCATTCCAAACCAAATGAACTGTGACATTGGATTATTCTTTCAAAATACTTCTTATCTTAACGCCATCCTTTAGATCTTGGCGGCCAGCTCCTGGTGTGGACCGCATCTCACGGGTGGGCTCCGATTTCTGCCTCCTGTTACCCCTCACAGTTATCTCGCGAGTCCTGCTACCTTCCGGAAAAATAGGCTCCAAACACACTTTCATCCCATCACTCACAGCATGGAGTTCTCTAGTGGCCTGTTGGCCGCAGGACACTGTCCAGCCCCCCGCATTGGGATGTCTGGCCCCAATTCACCATAACGTACTTGTCTCCAATCTGCTGAGCTGCATGAGTGCCCACCCCAGCCCAGCAGGCACTCCTCTTCTGCAAACCTCCAAGCACATTCCCCCTCTGCACACTGTCAGTCTTCCTATCCCCGCCCCGAATCCAAAGGCCCCTCCTATGGCTGGGGATCCACTGGCAGCTGCCTAACCCTTCCTATGCTCCTGGACGTTTGGTGCAAGCTGGAGCATGCTCAGGCCTGCATTTGAAATAACCTGGAACACATTTACATCATGGAAAATATGGAAAATAGGCTAATTGCCTTCCACTCCCTTTTAGAGCTGGCAAGAAAGATAATTGATGACTAAACAACCTAACGACCAACAAATATAAAAAGTCATAGCCCAACCGTGATCAAATAAGGCTCCAGCATTCCTCCTTGGAGGGACCCTGAGCCATCTGGTGTCAGTTTCCTTTCCAATCTGGGAACATTCTGGAGATCCTGGCGTCCAGCTAACATGGACGTTGCTTCCTGACAACGCTACCCCTTCCATTCCCCAGTCACTACTGCTTCAAGATGCAGTGGAAGGAGAAAATCAGACGTCTCAGAAGCATGAGTGAAAGTGGGGTGTGTGGTGAGACACATACAGAGGGGAGAGGGCCAGAGGACAGTGCCATGCGACACACACCATTGCTCCTTTTGTTCCCGGTTTCAGCCAAGTTGTGCCGCGGGTGACTCTCCACCGGACGAGCGCCGTGCATGTAAGGCCAGTATTCTTGGCCATTCTGGCTTAGAGAAAAGCTTTCTATGTTCCCGAATGGCTCCAGGCCTCCTCCTCCTCCTATTAAATGGGTTTTAAAAGAGGTCTTAGAGCCCAGGCAGTTAGATCTTAGAAACAGACAAATACAGTAGAAGCCCGAGGCAAGCTTATTCTTTCCAAAGAGGAGGTGCTTCCTGTGTTAATTTGTTGTTGAAGAGCATGATGAAGATTCCGCTCCACTGAGACTGAGCCAAGAGTTGACTCATTCATGGGAGCAACATAACGGGTCCTGAGAAACCAAAGGATTCAGCAGCTGGGAGCCAAGACTGATCTTGAGTGGCCCAGAAATGCAACCCAAGGATCTTGGGCCCAAGGGCTGGAAGGTTTCTGCAGCCCCCTGGAGCATTCACAGAGGCTCCCTGTCCATCCGCTTTTCCCTCTATTGTGGATATGATCGTTCCTCCCCTCAGCTCACCAGACTCCTCGGAGAGGCTGACCTCTGAATAGGTTGAATGGGCTTGAAGGAGGCTGGGCTCCATTTGGGGGGATGAGCAGGCCCAGTGCCCCTGCATGAGGGGAGGGTGTCTTGGTAAACCTGTCTTTGTGTAAGGTCCCCAGGACACCTTCCTCTGAGTCTCTTTTGTGGGAGAAGTTGCTGGACATGCCTCTTGGGCTCTGCCCCCGCCGGCACTATGTGGGATCCATGCTGTTCTCCCTCCAGCCCCTGCCCCACCTCCTGAAACCCTTCTCTGCTCCTGGTGTCACTACCCCCCCCCCCACCTCCAGCAGTAATTTTCTAGGGACAAGGGGCAGGAGAAGGAGGAGAAGAAAGAGTCCTTGCTGCCCCTCAGAGGAGGCGCAGGAGAAGAAAGGGGGAGGAGTGGGGAGCCAGGGATGGCAGGAACGATGGGAAAGCCCCTTCCTGCTGCCCACGCAAGTCCTGGCTTCCCCTCCACCCACTGCACCATCTCGATGGCTGCTGTCATGGCAGGAGCTGGAGAGACACTGAGAAGAGGAAGGAAGGAGGATCTGAGAGGAGCCCAGCACACCCAGCTTCTCTGCTGCCCACCCTCCACTCTGTCCTCCCAGTCCAGGCCCTTCCTAGGCAGCCCTGGCACGGGTCCTCACTGGCCACACTGAGGCCCATCAGCAACGCACCTGGCTTCTTTACGCCTTGGGCTCTGGGTCTGTAAGGCAGTGAGGCTGAGGCTCCTGGAAAAGCCAGGCACCGTGGACTTGCCCAGCTATGCACAGGCATCGGGGGCTAGAGAGGCCCTAGTCCCAATGACGACCGAGTGCCGTCTCCACCTGGGGAGCTTGGAGGTCTCTGCTCTGCACTTAGGGCCACGCTTCAAGCCCAGTGCCTCTGATAACCGAGTCTCTGGGGAGAAATGAGCCCTCCAGTGCCAAATGACCCGCCACTAAAAGGCCTTTTGAGGCAGGGCCTCTCGTGAGCCCAAGCAGGCACACGGTGGGAGATGAGAGGGTGTGGGCTGACTTGACGTTCTGTGTGAGCGGGGTCATTCATTCATAGGGTGAGGCGAAAGTCGAGGGGACAGAGGGACCTCTAGTCCCCAGCACTTGGGCTCAGCTGGCAAGTCCACAGTGCCTGGCTTTCCCGGGAACCTCAGCCTTACCAACCTACAGACAAAGAGTCTAAAGCGCAGGGAGGTCAGTGCCACACGGTTTTATTTTTGCACATTATTGGTGTTTAAAATTGTAAAGATTTTCCACGTTACCTGTAACCATCAAACCACATGTATTGCCCCCAATTAGTCACCATTAACGGCTTGGCGTGTATACCCCTCCATATTCACTGTGCTTTCTTCTTCCAGAAATGAGCTCATTCTCTATAAATCACTCTGTAACTTGTTTTTACCTAGTAAGGAGTCACGGGCGCCCCACAGGTGAATACTTGCACACTTGTCTTCATCTTCTTAACAGCTACCTGACACCCCAGTATCTCAGTCTGTCTGAACTGAAACAGCTAGACGTTGACTTCTCAGAGTGTGGAGGCTGAAGTCCAAGATGAGGGTGTGGGCAGGTTCTGTTCCTGGGGAGGCCTCTCTTCCTGGCTTGCAGACAGCTGCCTTCTGGTTGTGCCCTCATGAGGCAGAGCAAGAGACAGCTCTGGTGCCTTCGCCCCTTGTAAGGACAGCAACCCCATCCCGTGGGCCTCACCCTCAGGAACTCCTCCAAGCACAATCACCTCCCAAGGCCCCACCTCCTAATCTTACCCACTGGGGATGAGGGCTTCATTATATGTGGGATGGTGGTACCTCAACATTCAGACCCTGGCACCATAGGGCCACTCTCCTGCCTGTGGAGAGATGCACAGACTGAACCATCCAGACCGCACAGTGGAGCACGCTCTTTCAACCCACCTGCCCCTGACCACAGTGGACACTCAGGAAGAAACGGGTACAGCGAGTGAACAAATGAATGAGCAAGTCAAAGACATGAACACGGGACATCTGACTGTCTCCCTGTGTGCTGATGTTTCATTCTGATTCATCCCTCCCTAAATTCATCTGCTGAGACACAGGATTTTAACCGGTGTTGCTACACGGCTTTCCCCAAGGTGTGGCAACCCACACCCCACCAGCAACACCTGTGATGTCTGCCGGCCTGTGTCCTTGTAGCACTTCTCTTTCCAGGTTTCCAAACGTTGCTAAACTGCTGGGTCAAGGAATAGCATCTCCCTGGGGTCAGCCTCCCTTGTGTGGATTTTTTCTTACTCCTCTTGGCCACTGCCTGTTCCTGGTCTATACCCGTTCCATTGGTTGCACTGTCTTTTCCCGCCCCTTGGCCAGAGGCTGTCGTGTGTCAGCGACAGAAACGTTTCGGCTGTCGTATGCACAGCCAGTATTCTCTCCCCGTCACACTGGGCTTCATGATTATGGGGGGCGACATCACGGAGATCCCAGTGCATTTTCGACGTCATCACTGTCACCATCCTATCTTGGTCACTTGAGGGATACGGTCGCCATCAGCTCGACAGAGCAAAAGAGAGGGAGGCCACCTGCATCCGCCAGGTGCTGGAATGGGTCCAGGCAGCTGCCAGAGTCTGCCGTTTCCAACTCGATACAGCACCTGTGATCGGCAGTCGTACCCATGACATTTATTTAATTGACCAAACATGAACATTATAGAGGAAGTTGATCATTTAAATGATATACTTGAAACTCATCTGAGTAAGGAAGCTGAGAACAGTCAAAGAAGCTAATTTAAAAAATAAAAAAATAAAAAAACAACCTAATCCACTGAATTCTAATCATGCCGAGTGCTTATCTCTCCTGCCAGACGTACAGCGAGCGCCTTGCAACGTCTCACAGCGGCACTGTCTTCTCTTTTGCAGCACTCCCTACAAAGTGAGACCTGTGGCCATCAAGCAACTCTCTGGTAAGGCCCTGCTGTCATTTTTCAAACTAAAAGAAGGAAAAAGAAATCTTGAGCTCACCCCAGTGATGAAATATATACTAGTTAAGCATTTGAATCTAAGCATTTGAAATGTATATGAGTTAAGCCTTTGAAGCATCTAACTATATGTTAGTTAAGCATTTGAATCTGCATTTGAAGCTGACACTATTACAGAATCCGAAACCTTGTATTACTGTAAGGGCTCTGCCTTTCTAACCCCAGGCAGAATAGCATCTCCCTGGGATTAGCCTCCCTTGCTTGGATTTTTTCTTGCTCCTCTTGGCCACTGCCTGTTCCTGGTCTATGCCGGTTCCGTTGGCTGCAGTGTCTTTTCCTGCCCCTTGGCCAGAGACCGTCCCAAGGACTTTGCAGATGCAGGGCGGCATCCACTCTGGTCTTCCTGGCCTAGCACCTGTCCTCCCCGTTCTGCTGTGAGTTGCCAAGGCAGGCATCTGTGGTCCCCGGGACGCCTTGGGGTGCCTCATACAGTCACTTGGGCTGCTGTGTTAGAATCCTTTTTCTTTTCTTTCTTTCTTTTTTTTTTTTTTTTTTTTTTTTTTTTTGAGGCAGAATCTGGCCCTCTCGCCCGGGGCTGGAGTACAGTGGCGCGATCTCGGCTCACTGCAACCTCTGCCTCCCAAGTTCAAGTGAGTCTCTTGCCTCACCCTCCCAAGTAGCTGGGATTACAGGCATGCGCCACCAAGCCTGGGTAATTTTTTTGTATTTTTAATAGAGACGGTGTTTTGTCATGTTGGCCAGGCTGGTCTCGAACTCCTGACCTCAGGTGATCCACCCGCCTCAGCCTCCCAAAGTGCTAGGATTACAGTTGTGAGCCACTGCACCCAACCTAGAATCCCTTTTCCATTTGATTTTTATAACATTTATTTATGTGTGATTTATACATCATGAAATGCCATTTAAGTGTCTATTTTGATGAGTTTTTAAAAGTGTGTCACTGTCGTAATCATTACCCAAATCAAGACATTTGCACCAGCTAGGAAAGCTCTCTCGTGCCCCTCCACAACCGACCGGCTTTCTGACATCATCCATGAGATTTGTCTTTTTGAGAGTTTCATGTAAAAGAAATTACATGGTACATGTACTCTTTTTTGACTTGACATAATGTTTTTGAGACCCACCCGTGTGCTGTGTGTAGAGACAATTCATTGCTTTGTATTGCTAAGTGGTATCCCATGGTGTGGGCTGTACCACAGGGCATCTTCCGTTCTCTGTGGATGGACATTGGTGTCCCATGGTGTGGGCTGTACC
>NW_012117154.1:6352548-6360691 GCF_000951035.1 Colobus angolensis palliatus
CAGGGCGTCTTCCGTTCTCTGTGGATGGACATTGGTGTCCCATGGTGTGGGCTGTACCACAGGGCGTCTTCCGTTCTCTGTGGATGGACATTTGGGTTGTTTCCAGTCTCAGGGCTTTTATGAATAAGGCTGCTGTGAGCATTAAAGTACAAGTAATGGTGGAAACGTCTATTTTTATATATTTTATTTCACTTGGCTAAATACCTAAGACACCTATAACCTTGCCAACTTTTTTATACAGTTAAACAGTTAAACATATACTTAACCATCGTCCCTAAGAGTAGAGAGCAGAGTCTGCAGAGTGCTCCCCAGTCTGGGTTTGTCTGACGTTTCTCTCAGGACCAGCCTGGGTGTGGTGGGTTTTGGAAGGAATATGTGGGGCGCATGACAGCCACGTGGGACCACTGGCTTCTGCACTGCAGAGTCACTGTTGGTCTCCTTCCCTGCTCTTCTTTGGAAGCAAGTCACTAAGTCCAGCTCACCCAAGCAGAGGAGAAAAATCCGAGGTTCATTTACTCTACACAGATATTCATTTGCTCTAGCACCATTTGGTGAAAAGACGATCTTTTCTCCCACTGAATTACCATGACACCTTTGTGGAAAATCAGTGGGCCATATATGTGTGAGTCTTTTTCTGGACTCCAGATGCTGTTGTGTAAATGTATATGTCTTAAAACAAAAGCGCGCCATCTTGACTACTGTAGATAGTCGGTCTTGAAATCAGGTACTCTAAATTATCTCTGATTTCTCTTTCCTTTTTCAAAAATGTTATTGCTTTTATTTTCAAATAAATTTTAGAATCAGTCTATGAATTGCTACCAAAAAAAAAAGTCTGCTAGGATTTTGACTGAAATTGCATTAAATATACAGAAAAATGTGGGAAGAATTAATATCTTAAGAATGTTGAGTCTTCTAATTCATAAATATGGTCTATCTTTCCATTTATTTAGGTTTCCTTTAATGTTTCTCAATAATGTGTTACCATTGTTAATATGAAGTACTTAAATATATATTGATAAATATATCAATTTCATGTATTTAATGGTATTATAAATGGATTTTTTTTCCATTTCAATTTCCAGTAGTTTTTAGTTTATAGGAATTGGCTTTGTCAGGGACCTTGTTAAACTCATTTATTAGGTCTAGTACCTTTTTGTGGATTTCCTATGATTCTATAGATGATTTTCTTATAGTGCTGGTTTTCTGACAACAAAATCCTTCTGCTTTTGTCTGAAAAAGTTTTTCTTTGTTGTTTTGCTTTTTTTTTTTTTTTTCAAAGAGAGAGAGAGATAAGAGCTGCCTCTGTTGCCCAGGCTGTAGTACAGTGGTGCAGTCACAACTCATGACAGCCTTGACCTCCCAGGCTGGAGCAGTCCTCCCTTCTCAGCCTCACAAGTAGCTGGGACTACAGGCACACACCACCATGCCTAGCTAATTTTTTAAGTTTTTGTAGGGACAAATTCTCACGATGTTGCCCAGGCTGCTGTCAAACTCCTAACCTCAAGTAATCCTCACTTCCTGGGATTACAGGGATGAGCCACCATGCCCAACTGACAGTGTTTTTATTTCATCTTCATTTTGAAAGGGCATTTTCTTGCCATGGGGAATTTTACTTTCGCAGTTTTCCAGCACCGTGGATATGTCGTCTCGTTGTATTTTAGCTGGTGTAGCCTCTAATGAGAAGTCTGTGACGTCTTGCCTTTGTTCCTCTGCATGCAATGTGTCTTTTTCCCTCCGGCTAATTAAGGTGTTTTCTTTATTGCTGGTTTGCAGGAATTTGATTATGATGGACTTGGTGTGGTTTTCTTTTGGTTTAACCTGCTTGGTGTTCATTGATCCTCTTGGAACTATGGGATCATATTTTTCATGAAATTTGGAATTTTTTCTGCTCTGTCTCTCTCTCTCCCTCTCCCTCTCCCCCGTTTCCCCGGGATCCTAATTACCTGAATGATAGACAGCCTGAGAACATCCCCTGACTCACTCACACTCTGTTTCTTTCTTTCCAGACCTTTTTTTCTGTTTGCTTTATTTTTCTTAGACTTCTCTGTGGCGTCTTCAATTGCATTGGTCTTCCCTCCTGCAGTGTCTAGTCTGCTGTGAATCTCGTTCAGTGAAATTTTCATTTCATATATTGCATTCTTCATCCCTAGGAATTCGTTTTCCTCCTTTTTCGTATCTCCCATTTTCAGATGTCCCATTTATGACTCATTATGTTTATATTTCCTGTAAACACTTATACCTTATGATAATTGTTTCATGCCATTGTCTGCTAGTTTCCTCCTCTCTGCCGTATCTGTCTGTCTCTGTTGATTGATTTTTCTCCTGGGTATGGGTCATATTTTTCTGATTCTCATGAATCTAGTAGATTTGGATGGAATGCTCATCACAGGAGTGCATGCTGGTTCATCATCTGGTTTTGTTTCTCCCAGTTAGCGTGTTGAGCTTTGCCTTGGCCAGCAGTTAAGTCGCTTGCACGTCGGTTTGATGTCTCACCTTTAAGTTTTGCCAAAATGGTTCGAGAGGGCCCTTACCCCAGGGATAACTCAGTCCCGCTAAGACATGATCCCTTTGGGGTCTCCCCCAAACTCCTGGCTGATCACCAAATTGCACTCTGGCTGTTTAGAGTGCAAATGTTTGGAGATGAGAATGAAAGCGTCAGGGCCTTGAAGGTCGTTGCAAGGATGCTGGCTTTTATGCTGAGTGGCGTGGGCAGCTATTAAAGGCTTTCAGCGGAGGAGTGACAGCATCACATTTGTGTTTTAAATCTTGCTCAGGGCGCTGGGTCGAGATCATGAAAGGGAAGTGGTAGCAAAGGTGGAGGCAGAGAAATCTGAGAGGAGGCTGCTTTTTTGGGAGGAGACGGAGGCCCAGGCCGGGGGGGTCATGGAGGTGATGAGGAGTACAGGTTCCAGCATGTTCTAAAAGCAGAGACAAGCTTTTTCCTAAGTGGAAGCGGGATATACAGACACCCATCCGGGGCTTCTTTGACCTGAGCACCAAGCGCCATGGCCCAGGGAGGGGGTTGCTGCGGGTGGGCTTGGCCTGCTCGTCAGACATCAGGTGCACAAGGGGCAGGCAGAGTCAGGGCAGGCGGCCTCTCGGCTGTCAGCCCCCAATGGATGGTGTTGAAGTCTGGGGCTTGGTGAGGCCAGCAGGGAGTGAGTGAGCGCCAGCAGGAGGGGCCAGGCCTGATCTGGACGGAGACAGAACCCATCTGTGGGAGAAGGATGCTGGTGCCTAGACGCCATCAGGAGCAGAGGGGTCAAAGCCATGAAACCCTGGAGGCAAGAGGAGGCAAAGGCCGGCCAGGTGTGGGTTGGGTGCGGCAGGGCTCCCGCAGACCAGTGAAGACGGGCGAGTTGGCTGTGTTCAGAATTAGAAGAGTATCGCTGGGAGCAGAGGAAAGAGGGATTTCTGTGTCACTTGGGGGGCCCATCCACGACCAGTGGGAGATGGAGTTGGGCTCATTAAGGGAAAGAGGTGAACGGGAGTTGGAACCAGCTGTCCTAAGGCCAGAGCTGCTCCTCCCTGGAGGACTCTGGCAAAGGCTGCTGGCCTTGGGCTGTGAAGGCGCCCAGTGGCTAAGAGATTGGTGCCCTCTGCAGCCCTCCTGGAACTCGGATCCTAGGAGCCACAAAGGGTCCGTGTGATCTCAGGACCATTTCAAGGGGATTGTGTCTTTTTGACCAGAGCGTTAGGGAAAGCGTGCTGCACAGTCACATGCCAGGACAGCCCCCCATGGCCCAAGTCCTGTAGGAGAGCCAGGGGCTCTCACGATATTCTTAGGTGCAACAGCAGTTGAGCCATGCTGTCACACTTAACCCAAGTAATGATAGTGTCTTCAATTAGGACACTGCTGTAGGGGTCTGGTTCTGCTTGTTTGCCTCCACGTCCCTGCCTGCCCTAGGACCCAGGACCTGTCTCTGGTCACACACACCCTGTCCAGCCTCTGTGTTTGGCCCTGCGGAGACCCACACCACATTCTACCTCCCTGGCCAGAGACCAAGAGTGACTCAGAGGCTTCCACTTCCCAGCAGCTTTATTGGTGTTGCTGTTTCCAAAGAAGGACAATAAAAGGGGGCCATGAGGAGGAGCGTCCGCAGAGTACGTGCTTGAGCTTCTGCAAGCCAGAGGAGGCCGGTGGCTGGTGGGGTGAGCAGGCTGCCTGGCTGTGCCCCACAACGCGCATGTGAAGAGGTTTTGGGGGCAGCCATGGAACCCCGGAGCTGCCCCCGTATGAGAGTTCCCCCAGGAGGTGACCAAATGCATGTGAAGTCCAGCCGCAGTCCAGACACAGACGCACCGTAACTGTAAAGCACACACCAAATTCTGAAGGCTTAGTATGAAAAAGAATAAAAAAATCTCAGTCATGTTTGTATTGATTTCATATGTCCTGGTTGAGATGTCATCGATATAACATAAAGCCCACCATTTTAAAGTGTACAACCTCAGCCAGGCACAGTGGCTCACACCTGTAATCCCAGCACTCTGGGAGGCCAAGGCGGGCGGATCACCTGAGGGCAGGAGTTTGAGACAAGACTGGCCAACATGGTGAAACCCCGTCTCTACTAAAAATACAAAAATTAGCTGGGTGTGGTGGTGCACATCTGTAATCCTAGCTACTTGGGAGGCTGAGGCAGGAGAATCGCTTGAACCTGGGAGGTAGAGCTTACAGCAAGCCGAGATCACACCACTGCACTCTAGCCTGGGTGACACAGCGAGATTCCATCTCAAAAAAAAAAGTAAAGTGTACAACCTCAGTCCTTTTTAGTGTCTTCATTTTGTTGTGCAACCATCACCGCTATTTAATTCTAGAACATTTCCATCAACCCAAAAAGAAACCCTGTACCTGTTAGCAGTCCCTCTCCATCCCCCTGACCCCCCAGCCCCTGGCAGGCCCTGCTCTCTCTCCTGTGCATTCTGGACCTTTCACATGACAGAATCTGTGGCCTTTCCAGCCTGGCTTCTTCCACTTCACACACTGTGTTCCAGGCTCCCTGTGTTGCAGCTCGTGACAGCTCTTCGTTCATTTATGGCTGGATGACATTCCGTTGCGTGGCTGCATCGCCTGGCTGCGTCACGTGGCTGCGTCATGTGGCTGCGTCGCATGGCTGCATCACATTCGGTTGATCTGTTCATCAGCTGATGGACATTTGGGCTGTTTCCACAAAGGCTATTGTGAATGATGCTGCTGCAAATGTTTGTGTGCAAATTTTTGTGTGAAAGATACATGGTGAAATTAGGTATTTTGCGGTATATTGGAGTAAATGAAATATTAAAATCTTTTAAAAAATCTAGCTGTCTTGAAGGGGAGGGCCTGAGAGAAGTGCTGAAAGTTCACAGCAGAGGGTACTGGATGCTGTGGGTGCGCCAGACTGGCCTGTCCAGGGGGTCCCTGCAGGCTGGATAGCAGGTCCCTTACCCACTAATGGGTGCCTCCTCCAACCTCTGAGTCCCCCTGCCTGGGGACCTCCTCTGTGCAGGGCACACCAGGAAGTGGTGGGGAGGGCCCGCCCGAGGTCAGTCCTCCCCCGTGAGAGGGAGCTGGAGGACGGGTGCCCAGTTTCCTTGCTCTATAGTGGGACTGCGAATCTGACGTCATCAACGCAGCTGCTCAGAGGGAGCTCAGAGCGAGGAGTCACCTGCGCGTCAGCTCACCCTCTGGGAGCTCTCTTCCCCCCACGCCTCCATCCCCCACTCCCTCCCAGGGCTTCCTGGGCTGGCCTCCAAATGCGCCACTAGCCCCCAGCTCCTCGTCTCCAGTGGTCTTTTGAGGATCTCAAACTAAGAACCTTAGACTCCAAGAGGGATCAGGCCCCCTGGCGCACTCATTTGTCATTTGGATGAAATAGCCTTAGGAGAGCTACTTAACCCCACTGAACTTCCATTTCCCTTGCAAAATAGGAATTCTAATGCATACCTTGCCTGGTTCTTGGGAGGATAAATGAAGTAATTTATGCAAAATGTTGAACACACTGCCTGCCACTTGGTAAGTGCCCAGTAAATGGTGGCTATCATTGAAAATGACTTAGAGGGCATTTTTGAGTGACTAAAGTTAGGTCTCTCTGGAATTGCTGAATTTTAATAGAACAGGAATGCTTCCTAAGGTCTAAAACAAAACAGGGAGGACTGGCTGTGTCTGCCCTGGAAGCCAACTTAATGCTGGAAGTCTGAGCACAGACACGTTGCTCGCGAGAAATAATAACACTCCTTAATAATATTGTCTATTTCAGTGCAGTTTCACTCTAGAAGGCCTTATAAGCATAGCCGCGGTCATCCTTACTTGCATTCTTTTTGAAACAAAAAGACTGCAGTGGGCCGGGCATGGTGGCTCACACCTGTAATCCCAGCACTTTGGGAGGCCGAGGTAGGCAGATCACAAGGTCAGGAGATGGAGACCATCCTGGCTAACACGGTGAAACCCCGTCTCTACTAAAAAATACAAAAAATTAGCCGGGCGTGGTAGCGGGCGCCTGTAATCCCAGCTACTCGGGAGGCTGAGGCAGGAGAATGGCGTGAACCCAGGAGGCGGAGCTTGCCGTGAGCCAAGATTGTGCCACCGCACACCAGCCTGGGCGACAGAGCGAGACTCTGTGTCAAAAAAAAAAAAAAATGGCTGCAGTGTATAAATGAAAACTAACCATTTCTGGAATTGTGTGTTCAGACGGACTCCCCTTAGAGTAGCCTAGCCAACAAAGACAGCAGCCCTTAGCATGCCACTGGCAGAGATATTGATCGCAAACAGTAATACAGAAGCCTTCGGAATGGAAGTGTCCCGACGGCAGATTTCAGTAAAATGGAGATGATGACCGTGGAACCCTGCTGCACAGACCTCGAGGCTGCAGACGTTAGGACTGCCCTCCCTGCTGCTAGGCGTTTGTGAGAACCAGGCCAACCCGTACCTGCCCACGGCTGTGTCCTGCCTGACTGCCCTGAAATGCACAGATCCTGTGGGTGCAGTTTGATGAGTTTTGTTTTGTTTTTTGTTGTTTTTGTTTTTGAGACGGAGTTTCACTGTTGTCACCCAGGCTGGAGTGCAGTGGTGTGGTAAGCTCACTGCAACCTCCACCTGCCGGGTTCAAGTGATTCTCCTGTCTCAGGCTCCCGAGTAACTAGGATTACAGGTGTCCGCCACCATGCCTGGCTAATTTTTTTGTATTTTTAGTAGAAATGGGGTTTTCATCATGTTGGCCAGGCTGGTCTCGAACTCCTGACCTCAGGTGGCTCACCCGCCTCGGCCTCCCAAAGTGCCAGGATTACAGGCGTGAGCCACCACACCCAGCCCTAACATACTAGGCCCACAAACATGCGTCATTCAGGGATCCAAGAACAAACAGGGTAGTTAAACAGAATTTGGGTCCCACCGCCATGGCTTCCTCCTTTGGGAACTCTCCTTTCCATTTCCATCCTCTCTGACAACCTAAAACTCTGTCATCTGACACTTCCACCTGGAACTTTCTGCTTAAGTTTTAGCCACCTACATTATAAGGTCACTCTATAGCAAGAGATAGAATATTATTCCATTTGAGGCCAGGCGCAGTGGCTCACACCTGAAATCCCAGCGCTTTGGGAGGCCGAGGTGGGTGGATCAACTGAGGTCACGAGTTCGAGACCAGCCTGGCCAACATGGTGAAATCCTGTCTCTTCTAAATTTTCCTGTCTCTTCTAAATTTTTCTAAATCCTGTCTCTTCTAATTTTTAAAAAACTAGCCGGGTATGGTGGTGCACACCTGTAATCCCAGCTACTCAGGAGGCTGAGGCAGGAGAATCCCTTGAACCCGGGAGCCAGAGGTTGCAGTGAGCCGAGATGGCACCACTGCCCTCCAGCCTGGGTGACAGAGTGAGAGTCCGTCTCAAAAATAAAAAAGAAAAAGGAGTATTCCTTCATTCTTTTATAGCATCATAGTACTTCATTTTGTGGATGTGCTATTGTGTATCCTACTGATGGATGTTTGTGTTCTTTCCAGTCTTGTTATTACAGTGATCAGTTGGTTCTTTTGCATTTCTCTTGTTACAAATGTTGCTGCTATGTACAACCCGTTAAAGTCCACAGATGTAGGCCGGGCGCCGTGGCTCATGCCTGTAATCCCAGCACTTTGGGAGGCCAAGGCAGGCGGATCACAAGGTCAGGAGATCGAGACCA
>NW_012117154.1:6360998-6384104 GCF_000951035.1 Colobus angolensis palliatus
ACAGAGCAAGACTCCGTCTCAAAAAAAAAAAAAAAAAAAGTCCACAGATGTAGTAAAACGTTTGGTTTGCAAAAATGACTCAGTCTTTACAAACATTCTGTCATTTGTACCGTAATCAATTAGTTTATTGGATCACAGATTATCCTGACAGAATCCTTCCTGGAACTAGTCTGTGGGATCATTTGGCACAGAATCAAAGCTCCAGACACGATGAGCCAGAGTTGATTTCCTTTGGCTTCACCATAATTAAACTTTCCCATAGGATTATCAGGTTACAGTGACACACACACAGGCTGTCAGATAATGGACAAAGTCTCAGCAGTGTGTACAATTAGCTGGTGACTCCCAAATTCAAATACCCCCAGTGGCATCCATTAGGGTATTCATACCCACACCCTCCCTTAGAAGTTCACCCCTCCGCCAGGCACAGTGGCTCACGCCTGTAATCCCACCACTTTGGGAGGCCGAGGCGGGCAGATCACCTGAGGTTGGGAGTTCGAGACCAGCCTGACCAACATGGAAAAACCCCTTCTCTACTAAAAATACAAAAATTAGCCGGGTGTGGTGGCGCATGCCTGTAGTCCCAGCTATTCAGGAGGCTGAGGCAGGAGAATCACTTGAACCCAGGAGGCGGAGGTTGCAATGAGCCAAGATCAGGCCATTGCACTCCAGCCTGGGCAACAAGAGCAAAACTCCATCAAAAGGAAGGAAGGAAGGGAGGGAAGGAGGGAGGGAGGGAGTTCACCCCACTATGAACAAGAAGCCACACAGAAAAAAAAAATAAATATCTCTGGGGTTTTCTGAAGGGAAAGTAAGTACAGCTCTGTCCCCTCTTTGCAGCCCTAAATAGGAACATGGTAGAGTAGGGCACGTCAGGCCTGACAATGTCATGACTTGGCCTCTCTTGGTGTCACACAGCCCCTGCAGGTTATAAGAAGGATTGAGCTGGCCGGGCGCAGTGGCTCACGCCTGTAATCCCAGCACTTTGGGAGGCTGAGGCGAGCAGATAACCTGAGGTCAGGTGTTCAAGACCAGCCTGGCCAACATGGAGAAACCCCATGTCTACTAAAAATACAAAATTAGCTTGGCGTGGTGGTGTGTGCCTGTTATCCTAGCTACTCGGGAGACTGAGGCAGGAGAATTGCTTGAACCTAGGAGGCGGAGGTTGCGGTGAGCTGAGATTGCGCCATTGCACTCCAGCCTGGGTAACAAGAGCGAAACTCCATCTCAAAAAAAAAAAAAGGATTGAGCTAACATGCATGAACCCCCTAGAACAGCACCCAGAGCATAGTAACAGCTCCTTCCAGAAAGGGAAATGCATGCTAGCTGCCCCAGATGCTGCCAGCTTCACCGGCATTTTTCTGCCTGCAAACTAATCCTAAGGAACCAAGGAGGGCAGAGGGAGAAATTGCACCCAGTCAATGTAAACGATGCAAAACATGAAATTCCCCTCTCCGAAAACGAAAGGGAAAAAACCCGATTCAGTGCCTGCCCCTGAGGTGAACCTGAAATGACAAGGCAGATACTCTCCAAAACTTCACGTTTGGCCACCAGGGTCTTCGGTCGATTTTGCTTTCTTCGTCATATCTGAGTGGCTGAAACGCCAGCGATCTGGGATAGTCCTCTGGCTGCTGATAGACTTATGCAATCCCTTGGCAGGCAGGACAGGCCACAGGAAAGGCTCTTGTGCCTTTAAGGTCACTGTTAATCATATAACTTTATTGTGTTCCTGGGCTATAAAGGAAATGTCGTCCTTGATCTGAATGTCTGTTTTATGATGTCCATAAACAGTGAATTGCCAGTGACTGTACCCTGAGTGACAACATCCTCAACCAGTTGGGTGGTTCAAGGGCGGTTGCAGGGGTCAGGAGAGAGCAAAAGTGGAACAGGAGATGAGTTTGCTTCCCAGGAAGAGGGACAGTGACATCCCACCCCTCACTGACAGGGAAGCCTGCCAGCCCTTCCTCCAAAGAGCCTTGGCTCTCAGGGATCAGAGGCTGGACAAGAGCAGAAATAAAGGCCCCCTGCCCCCACTCCCCACCACAATCTTCAGGGCGTCTAGAGTGCTTATCTCTTTAGGGTCAAGTAATGTGAATTATTTTCCCTAATGCAAAAATAAAAAATAAGATACCCCTTTACCCTTTTCTGAAAGGATAGCAGAGGTATTTTTCTTTTCTTTTTTTTTTTTGAGACGGAATCTTGCTCTGTCACCAGGCTGGAGTGCAGTGGCACAATCTCGGCTCCAACTCCCTGGTTCAAGCAATTCTCCTGCCTCAGCCTCAGCCTCCTGAGTAGCTGGGTTTACAGGCACACACCACCACGCCCAGCTAATTTTTTTGTATTTTTAGTAGAGACGGGGTTTCACCATAGTGGCCAGGATGGTCTTGAACTCCTGATCTCATGATCACCCGCCTCAGCCTCCCGAAGTGCTGGGATTACAGGCGTGAGCCACCGCGCCCGTCCAGCAGAGGTATTTTTTCTAATGCTTGGGAAGTGTCTGCTAAGTATATATAGATTGATTCACTGGAGGGTGCTCAGCACCTCGCCCTGTTGCTCCAGGTCAGGACTAACAAGGTGAAACATGGCTCATTGCATCATATTAATAGCATGCAAATCTAAGCCCAGTGATGTCGTGCAGTGGCTGAGATCGAGGGCAATGGAATGGATCACGCACGAGCTCCCAGGCCACACGCACACGCCCTTGTGATGTATCATTCACTCTACTCTTGCAGGTCAGACGCTTGGGATGCTACTGCCTATGCTGAGGTTCCTAGGTCACCTCCCTCAATGCGTGGGTCTGGGGGCCGGTGTGTTCTATTGCTGGCGCCACGTGTGCATTCATTTGCCTAGGGGAGAAAAGCACACATTCCCGTCAGCTCAGGTGCACGGAGGACAGAAGAACCGCTGTTGCTGTTAGTATTCTCTTCCGCACAAGATAAAAAAGAGATCAGCAAATCAGCTGGCTGGCCAATCAAATTAGCTTATTGTGTTACACTAATTTTTAGATTCAGAATTATAGGTCAGGCTGTGCTAGCGATCAGTGAAATCAAATTTCATGTCATTCTGCGCCGGGTAGACTCAGGATTTGCCTGAAACAATTAAACAATTCCTGGAAGAAGTGGGCGAGGCAGAGGCTTGAACTGTCCACTCAGACCAAGGTGGAGTCAGGTAATGGCTTCTGGGCATGGCGTGGGGCGGGGGCAGCCCCTGCCCTGGACATTCGTGAACACGGGGGCAGCCGTGTGAACACCATGGGGCAGGGTGTCTGTCCTGCCACCCGCACGGCTGCATCCTGCCCGGGAATGAGGCTGGCAGCCCATAGGCCCCTCCTCCGTCCCTCTAGAGGTTTGCTTCATTCCAGTACCCTTGGTTCTGTCGGGTGGGCAGGGCCTGGGCCCCTCTGTTGCAAACTAATGGCCCAAAGCTAACCTGATCCGGCAGCATCTAAAACCAGGACCCGGACTCTGCCGGGCTCCAGGATTGCCCTGGAACAAACCTAAAGTCCCCTATGACACACAAACAATTCTGCCAGCCCCGCCCAGCATTCCCTGCCTGTGCTTATCAAGTGAGGAGGTCAGCAGGATGCAGCACCCAGGTGAGTTCACATCAATGAGTCCAGGTGTGTACAGGCAAGAAGCAGCCAGGAGTTGAGGCTGAAGAGGAACCTACCTAAAACTGTCATTACGACTGATTGATCCTCCGTGTAGTCAAATCTTCTGCCTTTATTAAAGTCATTGGTATCTAGAGGTAAATGCCCATCAGCTTGGAGCAGCACACCCTTGAAATCCACTCTAGCAGGCAGACTCTGGGGCACTTTCAGATATTCTATTGGTTGTTCTCGGGGACAGTTTCCTTTGGAGGACGTGTGAGTTGCCTGTGAATATCCGCTTGCTCTCCCTCAGTTTCCATCACCTGGATCAGTGAGAGCTAATGCTGACTCCCCCTCCCTCGGGGGCTTACTTGCAGTCTCCCCATTTGCTTAAAAACTTCCAGGTCCAGAGGGACCCTAAAGACCCTGTCATGTCCACCTGTGAATTACCAGCATCCCAGGCCATTGCTGGGTTTTCTTAAGACTATTAAGACATTATCAACATGAAATGACTTGAATATGCTTTAATTTTTAAAATTCATCACACGTCCTGCAGCATTTAGGAAAAAGAGGGAGGTGTCATACATAATATCAAATTGGGCTGACGCGAGGTGATTTTGCCACGAAGGTGGGGAAGGATGAACATTTGCAATGAAAACTGTTCGTTGCCCCCAAAATCCAGCCGTTTCAGGCTCTCTGAGGATTCCGGAGGTGCTAGAGGGGGTAAGGGCCACATTCAGGTGGTGTAGGTGGGATTCACCCCTTCATAGCCTGGAAGTGGTGCCCGGAGCGCACCCTGTCACCCCAAGGATGATGATACCCCAGGGAAGGCGGTGGAAGCAGGAAAGGGAGGTCAGAGGGAACCTGGGGCCTTCAGCGGGCCTCCGTGATGCGGAAATACTAACAACGCCAACTGCAATCGCAGAGGCAGGCAGGGTTACGTGGCCAGGGCTGGGCTGGCGCTGTCCTGAGCACTCGACACGCATGAAATCACAGTTGTTTTAAGTTCTGAGCTCCCCTGGGAGGAAACTGTGGCCACAGCAGGAATTCCAATGATTCTAGGGTCAGGAGGGGAGGCACCCACTTCCTGATCAGGGCCGTGTTTGTGGATGCGTGGGTGTGGTTGGCCTTTGTGCACACTGGCGGTTTTGCTTCTTTCCCCCAGCAAAAGAATGCATTTGCATTATCTAAAGAGGCGGTTCCGTGAGCCCACGGTGCTGAGTCCCAGGTATTCCACTGGTGTAAGTACCACCACCTGGGCAGTGCCCCCAGGGTGTTCTCGCTGGGAGTGCAGCTTCGTGTCTGTACCCTTCCTGAGAATAGCTGACATGCTGGCCTGGGTGGCACACTGGCTGAGGTGTGACTGTGACAGACCAGGATACCAGCATCTGCCCCAGCACTGAACTGGGCAGAGAGAAGGTGTGGACAGAGTGGCGTGAAACATGGCGGCTGCTTGTGCTGGAAATTAGATGCAGTCACACAAATCCTGTCATGCTCAAAGGGTTCCATCTCAAAGTCCAAAGGAAAACTCTTCCTTAACTTTTATTCCATTCTGTCTCTACGTTTCTTATTTTGAAGCAAGGATAGATTCACATGCTGTTGTAAGGATGCATACAGAGCGAGCCCATTTATTGCCCGGTTTCTCCCAGTGGTGACATCTTACAAAACTCTAGCACAATGTCACAGCCTGGCGTTGACCGTGACACAGTCCAGATCCAGAACCTGGCGTCTCCACGAGGATCCTGCCTGCTGGTCTTTAATAGCCACACCGCTTCCCTTCCATTCCCCACTGGATCCCTGTCCCCTGGCAACCAAGAGGTCTCTCTCTTTTTTTTTTTTTTTTGACAGAGTTTCGCTCTTGTTGCCCAGGCTGCAGTGCAATGGCACAATCTCAGCTCACTCTGCAACCTCTGCCCGACTCTCCCGAGTAGCTGTGATTACAGGCATGCACCACCATGCCTGGCTAATTTTGTATTTTTAGTAGAGATGGGGTTTCTCCATGTTGGTCAGGCTGGTCTCGAACTCCTGACCTCAGGTGATCCCCCTGCCTCAGCCTCTCATAGTGCTGGGATCACAGGCATGAGCCACCGCACCTGGCCTCTGGTCTCTATTTGTATGATGTTGTCATTTCCGTAATGTTCTACACGTGCAATCATGCAGTAGGTGACTTTGGGATTGGTGCCTTCCACCCAGCACAACCCCCTGGCATCCATCCGGGTTGTCGCCTGTATTCGTAGTTCATTCCCTTCTTTCGGAGCCATACTCCGTGGTATGGATAGACCACACTTTGTCCATCCATTCTCCCTTGGAACGCACCTGCATTGTTTCCATTTGCGGCTACTGCAAATACATCCGCCGTGAACATGTGGACAGGCCTTTGTGTGAACATCAGTTCTCTGTGTACATCATCTCTCTGCTCTGGTGCTTGCATCTTTAGTTGTTTTTTTCTGTTTTTTGAAGAACCCACCAGACTGTTTTCAGAATGACTGTACCATTTTTCATTCCCACCAGCCACGAGTGAGGGAGCCGTGTTTCCACATCCTTGCTAGCATTGGGGGTTGGCACTATTTTGTATCCTAGCCATTTTGATAGGTGTGCAGTGGTATCTCACTGTGGTTGTAACTGGCATTTCCTAACGGCCGAGTGGTGCTCAGCATCTTTCCATGGGCTTCTTTCCATCTGTGCCTTTCTCCGGTACCCATCTGCTCATCTCTTGCCTGCTTTCAAATTGGCTGGTTTTGTTTTCTACTATTGAGTTTTGACCATCCTTTATATATGCTACATGCAAGTCTTTGTCAGATATGTGTCTTGCAAATATTTTCTCCCAGACCGTAGCTTGTCTTGTCATCCTCTTACCAGGATATTTCTCTGAGCAAAAATTTTAATTTTGATGAAGTCCAGGCTATCCATTTTTCTTTTTCTGGTTTGTGTTTTTGCTGTCAAGTCTAAGAACTCCCCACCTTACTGAAGATCCTGAAGATTTCTCCTATTTTCTCTCTAAACGTTTTATACTTTTATATTTTACATCTGTGGTCCACTTTGCATTGATTTTTATATAAACTGAATTCTAGGTCAAGGCTTTTTTTATTTTTTTTGTTGGCCTGCGGATTTCTAATTTTTCCAACACTATTTATTGAGAGCTCTCTTTTCTCCGTTGAACTGCTTTACATCTCGGTCAAAAATCAGTTGGGCGTATTTGTATGGACATGGTCAGAGGCCGTCCGTTTCTTTCCACGGCTCTGCCTGTCTGTCTTTCTGCCAATACCTCACAGTCTTGATTATCGAAATTATATCCTAAGTCTCAAAATAAGATAGGCTGATTCCTCTCGTTTTATCTGCTGTTTTTCTTTTTTTTTTTTTTTTTTTTTGAGACAGAGTCTCGCTCTGTCGCCCAGGCTGGAGTGCAGTGGCCGGATCTCAGCTCACTGCAAGCTCCGCCTCCCGGGTTCACGCCATTCTCCTGCCTCAGCCTCCTGAGTAGCTGGGACTACAGGCGCCCACCACCTCGCCCGGCTAGTTTTTTTTTTTTGTATTTTTAGTAGAGACGGGGTTTCACTGTGGTCTCGATCTCCTGACCTTGTGATCCGCCCGCCTCGGCCTCCCAAAGTGCTGGGATTACAGGCGTGAGCCACCACGCCCGGCCTATCTGCTGTTTTTCAAAATTGTTTTTATTCTTGTGAGTCCTTTGCCTTTCTATCTAAATGTTAGAATAATCTCTATTTCTACAAAAAAAAAAAAAAAAAGGTCTTGCTAGCCTTTCAATGGGAATTTTGTAAAACCTGTTTACCAATGTGGGGAGAATTTAGTGTGTTGAGTCTTCCAACCCATTAACATGGTCAGTCTTGCCACTTGTTTATATCTTCTTTTATTTCTTTCATGAATGTTTTGTAGTTTTCAACATACAACTTCTGCGTATGTTTTGTCAATTTTACACCTGGGGCATTTTTGAGTGACTGTAAATGGTACTGGTGTTGTTTGTTTGTTTGTTTGTTTTTGAGACAGGGTCTTTGTCCTTGAGGCTAGAGTGCAGTGGTGTTATCATAGCTCACTGCAGCCTCAACCTCCCAAGCTCAAGCAATCCTCCCACCTCAGCCTCCTGAGTACCTGGAACCACAGGCACATGCCACCACGGCTATTTTGTTGTTGTTGTTGTTTGTTTGTTTTGTTTTTTGTTTTTGTGTTTTTGTAGAGTTGGAGATCTCTCTTTGTTCCCCAGGCTGGTCTCAGACTCCTGGGCTCAAGCAATCCTCCCACCTTGACCTCCCAAAGTGCTGGGATTACAGGCGTGCACCACTGTGCGTGGCTGGTATTTTGTTTATGATGTCAGTGCCTACGTGGTCATTGCTAGAATATACAGTTGTAGTAAATACAATGTAATTTTGTATGTCTTCCACCCTGCAAACTTGCTAAACTCTCTTTTTAGTTCTAGGAGGGTTGTGTTTTGTTGTTGTTGTTTGTAGATTCCTTGGGGTTTTCTATGTAGACAACGTGTCATTGGCAAACAGGGACAGTTTTCTTTCTTCCTTTCTAATCTGTTTGACTTTTATTTCCTTCTCTTGCCTATTGCACTGGCTAGGACTCCCAGCACTATCTTAATTAGCAGTAGTGAGAGCAGACAACCTTGCCTTGTGACAGTCTTAGGCAGCAAGCACTCAGTCTTTCACCATTGAGTACGATCAACTCCCCTGCATCTGTGTGTCCCATATCCATATATCCAACCAATCACCAATCAGAAATATTTTAAAAACAAGAAAAACAATACAAATAGGTAAACAATACAGTACAGCAACGCTTTACATAACATTTACATTGCATTAGGTATTCTAAGTAATCTAGAGATGATGTAGCGTGTACAGGAGGATGTGCATAGGTTATATGCAAATACTACACCATTTTATATAAGGAATTTGAGCATCCTTGGATTTTGGCATCCTTGTGGGGGGTCCTGGAACCAATCCCTCAGGGACACCAAGGAACAACTGTATAATGTTGGCTGTAAGGTTATGGTTGATGCTTTTAATCAATTTGAAGTTCTTCTCCATTCCTAATTTTATGAGTTTTCTCATGAACATGGATTGAATTTTGTCAGATTTTTTTATGAATTAGTTGATATGATCGTATGATTTTTATTCTTTAGCCTGTTGATTGGAGATTACATTGATTGCTTTCCAAATATTGAACCAACCTTATATCCCTGGAATAAACCCCACCCAATCTTGATGTGCAATTATTTTTACGTATTACTGAATTCTACTTGCTATTTCATTAGTGATTTTTGTATCTAGATTCATGAGGGATGTTGGCATGTAATTTTCTTTTTGTTGTTGTTCCTTGCCTGCATTTGATATCAGGGTAATACTAACTACATAAAATGAATGGGGCCCAGGTGCAGTGGCTCACATCTGTAATCCTAGCACTTTGGGAGGCCGAGACAGGCAGATCACTTGAGGCCAGGAGTTCAAGACCAGCCTGGCTAACATGGTAAAACCCCGGCTCTACTAAAAATGCAAAAAATTAGCCAGGCTTGGTGGCCTGCGCCTGTAATCCCAGCTACTCAGGAGGCTGAGACAGGAGAATTGCTTGAGCTCAGGAGGCGGAGGCTGCAGTGAGTCGGGATCACACCACTGCACTCCAGCTTAGGCGACAGAGTAAGACTCCATCTCAAAAAAAAAAAAAAAAAGAAAAAAGAATGGTAGTAATGGTAGTGTTCCCTCCTCTTCTGTTTTCTTGAAGATACTGTTAGAATCATGTTGACTTTTTAAACATTTGGCAGAATTCTCTATAAATGTTTAGAACCATCTTGGCCTGGACATTTCATCTTGGGGAGTTTCTAAATTACAGATTGACTTTTGCTATAGGTTGTTTACATTACCTCTTTGATATTGAATGAGTTGTAGTACTTCGTGCTTCTCTAGGAGTTGGTCCATTTTATTGAAGATGTCAGAGTTCCGTGTGTAGAGGCATCTGTAGTGTTCCCTCATTATCCTTTTGATGTCTGCAGGGTCTGTAGTGATGTCCCTCTTTCGTTCCTGATATCGACAATCTGTGTCTTCCCTCTCACTGTTTCTTTGTCAGTCTTGCTAGAAGTTTGACAGTTTATTATTTTCAAATACCTAGCTCTGTTTTGTTGATTTTCTGCATTGTTTTTCTGTTTTCTGTTACCGGGATTTCTAGTCCCCTATCTTTGTGATTTCCCTCCTTCCTTTCTTTGCTATCATTGTGGGTTTACTTTGCTCTTCTTTTCCTGGGTTCTCATGGTGGGATCTTGGCTTATTGAGTTGAGATTTTTCCTCTCTTCTAATGGAAGCCCATAATGCTATAACTTTCCCTCTCAGCATTGCTTTGGTTGTGTCCCACAGCTAAATTTTGTGTTGTATTTTCATTTTTATTGAGTTCGATGTCTTTTTAATTTTCCCTTGAGACTTCCTCTTTGACCCTTAAGTTATTAAGAAGTATGTTGTTAAGTTTCCACGTGTTTGGAGATTTTTCTACTATCTTTCTGTTATTGATTTCTACTTTGGTCCTCGTGTGGTCAGATAACATACTCTGTGTGGCTTCAGTTCCTTTAGATTGGGTGAGATTTCCTTTATAGCCCAGGATATGGTCTATCTTGGTACATGCTCTGTAGGCGCCTGAAATGAATGTAGCGCTCTGCTGCTGTTGGGTGAAGTGGTCTATAAATATTCATCATTTGATGGACTTCTAAATTTATCTCAAGACTCTGAGATCATTCATTCTCAAAGGTTATGTGACACACTACCTTTTCCAAAGAATTTCTAAGTGATCTAAACCCCTGCTGAGTTCACCAAGTGGCCTGTAAAACCTGTGATGATTCTTGTTGATGGGAGCCACCTTCCCCCACTAGTAGGTGTGGGACTTTCTTCAGGTGAGGGCCTCGAGCTCACACCAGTTCAACCTATGGCTGTACGAAAATTTTCTGGCTGACATTTTTACGCTTGTAGCTTCAAGAGATGTAACAAAACATCATTTTTCTTCTTCTTATCAAGTCATAGAATGCTAAAGCCAGAGGGAATCTGGGGTCATCTGGTCTACCCTCTCATTTGACAGGTGAAGTAATGAGGTGTTGCAAAGTTAAACTGATTCGTTTCTTTTAATTTTTTAAATGAAATTAATATATGTTAATTATAGAAAATGCATAAGAAAAAAGGGAAAATGCATAAGATAGAGGGAAGCAAACTTTTTAAATAAAACGTGTATAAAACTTATAACCAAAGATGACTAAGATGACTACTATTATTATTTTGGAGTATACCTCCCAATAGGTTTTCAAAAGCAGGATCACTATTACTGCTTCAAAACCTTTTTTTTTTTGTACTTTAACAATAGACATGAACATTTTTCAAAATATTATTTCTAATAGCAAAATATCATTCCAGGTATATGTCTAATGATAGAGTTTCTCATCATTTATTTAACGAATCTCCATCGGGTGGGCGTGCAGGTTGTTACAGTTTTCTCTGTGTTAAGTAACACTGTGATGAACATCTTTTGTGTACACGCATGATGATTTCCTAGAAATGGAACCCTGGGTCAGTGCTTGTGAACATTTTAGCTTCTGAGCCCCACTGCCAAGTTGGATTCTTGAATTTTTTGTTTGTTTGGGCAGCTTTGGTTTTGTTTTTTCGTTTTCTTTTGAGATGGAGTTTCACTCTCGTTCACCAGGCTGGAGTGCAGTGGCACAATGGTGGCTCACCACAACCTCTGCCTCCCGGGTTCAAGTGATTCTCCTGCCTCAGCCTCCCGAGTACCTGGGATTACAGGCATGTGACACCATGCCTGGCTAATTTTGTATTTTTTAGTAGAGACGGGGTTTCTCCATGTTGGTCAGGCTGGTCTCGAACTCCTGACCTCAGGTGACCTGCCTGCCTTGGCCTCCTAAAGTGCTGGGATTACAGGCCTGAGCCACCACGCCCGGCGTGGCTTTGGTTTTATTTGTTTTGTTTATAGTGGAAGGTTAGACATCAAATCAACATAGAAGATGTGGTGAACTTATGACTAAGCCTGGTGTGGGCTCTTGGTGTCCTGGGGCATGAGCTGGAGGACGGCTGGAGCCAGGTAGAGACCGCTCCCTTCCTTAGAATGTCACCTTGCTGACAAGGACAGCGCTGTGAGCATCCACACCTTCCTATGAGGTAGCTGGCATTGGGCCTGGTCAGGAAACAGGAAGACAGGCAGGTTCCATTTAGCCTGGGACCTGGACCTTGTAAAACCAGCCACCCAGCCCAGTTTTACAGGCCAGGCAACAAAGGGAGCAACTGGTTGGACCCGGGCCTGCCTCCCCTCTGCAGACCCGCCGTGAGAACACCGTGTTCTGAATTGAGACGTGCCTTGAACTCACTTTGTCCCAGTAATTGCCCCCATAAAATAGATCTGGGCACTAAGAGGAAACTTCCCATATTGAGAAACCCAGTCCTGCCTGCTTTTTATAGCTGGGGCTGAAGACAAGAGAACCACAAGCCCTGGCCAGTCTGCTGAGAGACCACTGAGGGACAGATGGGTTGTGGGCCTGGAGCAGCCCCAGAGGGAAGGAGCATTTGAAAGTGGACAGGTAGAGCCCAGGCCCACAGAGCCCCAGGGCTGCTGCCAGGAAGGCCAGCACGTCCCTCCAGGTAAGGGGCAGCTCCTCGGTCGCAGCCTCCGCCCCCCAGCACGTGGGATTCGGGCCACAATGGCCTATGCGTCTTTTCCTCTTGTCCGTGTTCCATCTGTCTTTCTTCTTTGGTTTGTAGAGAGAGAAGAATTAATCCAGAGCGTGCTGGCGCAGGTTGCAGAGCAGTTCTCAAGGTACAGAGTCTTCTAAATTTACAACCAGCCAGTGATGCGCGCATCTTTCTGTAAGAGCGAGGGCAGGCCCCGGGCTCTGAGGCTGGCCTTGGCCGGCAAGCGCGGCTGTCTCACCTGCCTGGAGGAGCTGCCCGCACGGCGGAAGCCTTCTGTGGCTTCTGTAACTAAGCCAGCTTGGATGGGGCCCAGGAAACACTCACCCTAGACCAAAGACCGTGTTGAGTGGGCGCATTAGAATGTGAATGTTCTCCATCGGCTCTTCTGGGATCAGAGAACCATCCATAAGAATTGGCTCCATTGGAAAATAAGCTTCCTTGCTTAGTTAGGGGACTTCCTTTTCATCGGAGTCATCCCAGCAATCCTGACCTGGATACCGTATTTTCCATTTCTCAGACTGACTTCTCAGCGGTATCTTACTGCCCAGGTTAATCAAAATGGTGAAAAGGGCAGACGGCTAGGATTTTTTAAAAACCTTCGAATTGGCTGGGCGCAGTGGCTCACGTCTGTAATCCCAGCACTTTGGGAGGCGGAGGTGGGCGGATCACCTGAGGTCTGGAGTTTTGAGACCAGCCTGACCAACATGGAGAAGCCGCCGTCTCTATGAAAAATACAAAATTAGCCGAGCGTGATGGCATATGACTGTAATCCCAGCTACCCGGGAGGCTGAGGCAGGAGAATCACTTGAACCCGGGAGGTGGAGGTTGCGGTGAGCCGAGATCACGCCACTGCACTCCAGCCTGGGCAACAGAGTGAAACTCTGTCTCAGGAAAAAAAAAAAAAAAAAAAAATCCTTCGAATTCTTTAACTGACTAGGTTGGAGCCTTCAGAGAGCATGACAGGTCCTCCGAAGGTATCTGTGCCCATCGGGGGAGGGTGCGGGGACTGGACCCTCTCAACCACATAAGCAGAGAGAGGGCCACGAGTCCTCCCCAGAGAGTCTGGGTCCACTGCTCAGGCCTGAGGAAGTAAATAGGCCCACTAGCTCGGAAAATACACCTCATGATAATTTGGTGATTCTTTCCTCCCCATGGGACATGATGATTTCTGAAAAGCAAGTCCTAGCAATTTGGCACCCATCCCCTCGCCAGCCTACCTAGAGGCCTTGCCCATGCCCACAGCGGGAACTCAGTAGATGTTTGCTTAACCCGTTTTGGCTCTGAGAATTTTAAGGGTCATATTTCCTCTCTCTTTTCTTTTTCCTTCCTAGAGCATTCAAAATCAATGAACTGAAAGCTGAAGTTGCAAATCACTTGGCTGTGCTAGAGAAACGCGTGGAATGTGAGTGACGTTTCTGTTTCCTTTTTCCTTCTCTGTCCTTTAACCTCTATTCAAATTAACCACTTGGAACAGGGAGGAGTTCAGTGCTGAAGGTAAATACGAATGCCTTTTCTTTCTGAAATACTTGAAAATTACCTTTGATGTTAACAAAGGCTCATACAGTGACTAACTAAGCATTTTATTTCTATTTTAAAAGAAGCACAGCTCATGGTATATAAAGCATTCTTTCAGCCCCAAAGAGTAAAAATGAACACACGAAGCCCCCCACACTCAGCCCCTCTGAGAACCTCTGCCGAGTGTCTTATCTGTGTCTTTTTTTGTGTAAATGAAGACATTCTCTGCACACTGATCTGCACCCCGTGGGTCACCATTTTTTGGAATCTGTCTATTAAGTTGTTATCTCTTGGTTTCTGATACAGTCTGGATGTGCGTCCGCTCCACGTCTCATGCTGAAACGTCATTGGCAATGTTGGAGGTGGGGTTGGTGGGAGATGTTTGGGTCAGCAGGGCAGATGCCTCCTGAACGGCTTGATGCTGTCCTTGAGATTGTGAGTTCTCGCAAGATCTGGTTGTTTAAAAGCACGTGGCACCTCTCTGCCCTCCCGCTTCCCCGTCGCCTTCCACCGTGATTGGAGGCTTCTCGAGGCCTCCCCAAGAGCCAAGCAGATGCCGGCACCAGACTTCCTGTAAAGCTGACAGAACTGGGAGCCAATCAAATCTCTTTTCCTTATAAATTGACGAGCCTCAGGTATCTATAGCAACAGAAGAACAGCCTACTACAGCCTCCAGTCACCACCAAAGGAAAGCAGAAAAATGACTAGTGAGCCAAGGAGTATCAATTCAAGTCCTGATTCAATGATCAAAAAGCTCAAATTCTGGGAAGAAAACAAGTTCAAGTCACCCATCCTTTTTGTCCTCATCCGTAATATCAAGGTCAGTGCTTGAATTCCACAGGCCTCACAATTCTATGTTCAACTCACAGCTTGACAAGTGAACTCTTTGTCAATGACAAGGCAAAGGTTAATGATTAACATGCACCACGTTTACCAACTTAGGAACTAAATAAACAGAATCCAGACAGGAGGCCGTTAAGGGTTACAGCATCACACACAAAAAATATCTGGCTAATTGACTGAATGTCGTCATCGCTTTTCTTTTTTTTTTTTTTTTGAGACAGAGTCTTGCTCTGTTGCCCAGGCTGGAGTGCAGTGGTGCAATCTTGGCTCAATATGCAAGCTCCGCTTCCTGGGTTCAAGTGATTCTCCTGAAACATGATTTACATAGTCAGATTTATACTTTTCAAAGTGTGTGGACATTTCTAAAAATGTACGTGGTCACTGGATCTTCAAGACGGTTTCATTTTCCCTGTTATCAATGAGGAAACTACAGAGAGGTTAGGTAACCTCAAGTTCACTCAGCAAATTAGAAAAATAAATAAAGCTGAGACTGGCACCCAGGGTCCTGGCCAGGCTACTCTCACTGCCTGCTACCTGCCCTTCTGGGACGGGTTACCTCCCTGCACACCTGGCTGAAGAGGACCAGGCACTCCATGAGGATTCCTTGGTAACTCAGGTTAGAAAGCTGAAGCTGCAAGCAACAGAAACTGATCGTGGCTGCTTTCAGCAGAAAAGCAGTTTTTCCCTAAAGGATTTTGGGAAGCTCCCTGGATCCCCAGGAGGGCTTGGGAACAGGGCTTGGAGGTTGTGCAGCAGCAGCAATTCCCCAAATCCCGTGCAGAGCTGATGCTGTGCGGATGCCTTGCTGCCGTCTCTGAGCCCCGGGTGCAGCACCAGCTCTCCTGTACTCCTCACTCTGGACCTAGGCCCCCCGCCGGAGGCTCCACAACCACTTATGCAGATATCAGGCACTTCTCCATGTCACTGGCTACAGGTTCAAAATCTAGACACAGCCAGACCATGCGCCCATGGTCTAGCTGCAAGGCAGGCCCCACAAAGGGAGGCTGTGAGTGCCCTGAGGCTGCCGCACAAACACCACAGACTGGGAGGCTTAAGCAACAAAAACTGACTCTCCCGCAGCTCTGCAGGCCAGAAGTCAGAAATCAAGGCATGAGCCGGCCTGGCTCCTTCTGGAGGCTCTGAGGGGCCCTGGTTCCGTGCCTCTCTCAGACTCTTGTGGCTCCCAGCAATCCTTGCTGTTACTGAGCTTGGAATGCTGCATCACTCTAACCTCCGCCTGTGTCTTCACGTGGTGACGTTCTCCCAGGATGGCTCCACGTCACCAGTCTCTCTCTGCTAGGTCTTATAAAGATGCCTCTCTTTGAATTTAGGGCCCAACCTAAATCCAGGATGGGCTCATCTCCAGATCCCTAATGGATTGTATCTGCCAAGGACCTTTTTCTAAATAAGGTCCCATTCACAAGTTCCAGGGAGTAGGTTGTGAACAGATCTTTCTGGCGGACACAATTCAACCCACCACAGCGAGTGTTTGCATTTCCATATTCTGCACTGGGAGGCTGGCTCAGCTCTCCACCAAGCCCCATGTCACAGGGAATTCTCCAAACATGGGTAGGGGTTTGAGCCAAACATGCAAAAAAGGCTTGCTGCAGAGTCACCACCCACCTTTACAGATGCAAAGAGTCACGCAGTCACTACGGGGCGAGCGTGCAGATGCCCGTGGGCAGCAAGTGCCTCCCACCTCTCCTCCTCTCTCCAGCACTTGGGCTTTTCCTCAGCCTCCCCCATCTCCTACGCTCCACCCGGAAGCCAGTGCCAGCTCCCTCCTTGCTCTTCCCAGAAAGTGCAAACAGGCAAGTTGAAGAGGCCATGCCGTGACTCCCAAAACTCTGACAGAGAATTATGTCGCCCACAACAAGATGAATAGTAACCCTGTGTGTCTTTGAATAACTGACCCTGGAAAATAACCATCAAGCCAAAAGAAAAGTGTTCCTATTTTACCTCCAAGTGGCAGGTGAGTTGAAGACCACTGAAGGACGTGGCATATAGGACCTTCTCTCTAGCCTGTTCTAGCTGTGGAATTCTCCAAAATCGCTCACTTCTCAGAGGGAAGGCATCTTCCCATAAGGCCCTCAGTAAATGCACATAGATGGCCTGGAAGAGGACACCACTCTTGACCCACCGAGCTCAGGCTCACGGCACAAACCAGAATTACTGGTGCTTCTGTGGGTAAAACCGGTTGTTACCAGTTGTACTGATTTCTAGCACCAGAGACCTAGGACTGCAGAAATGGGATTGAGGGAGCTCCCCTCTCTAAGGAGTAGGGAAGGGGGAACAGTCTAGCAGTTGTGGAGGGTAAGGGAGGGGACCTCTCCTCAGTCCTCCTGGCTGCCCTCCTCCCACCGCATGCAGCTCACACCCCCACTCCAGGAGGCAGCCGTGTCCACACAGGCTGTCCTCCTCCTGAACTCCACCTGGCTTTGGGCTCATCCTCCCCGGACACTTCTGGCTGATGGCTCCCCACTGCAGCGGGTGTGCTTTAGCGGGAGGTGGCCAGGATGCTGTACCTGTGCTGAGCCTCAGGGAGTCTGAGTTCCAGAGACACCGCAAGGGCAGCAGAGCCTTAACCCAAAGATGCGAGAGCCCAGACATTTCAGGAAGCTTGGAGGACAGAAAGGGAAAATCCTTTTGAGGAGAGGGCTGGGAGCTGAAGCTGTCATGCGCCAGGCCACTGGGGAAGTGTGTGCCCAGCTTCTCAGAAGGTCAGTCCCAACCCTGCACGGCTGCCAGAAGCTAGCCAGATGGGGAAGGCAGCCAGGAGCGTGGTCTGACACCCAGTGCACAGGGCCTGGGCCAGAGGCAGATGCTGCCATCTACATATGCCCATGCACATGTAAACACACACAAAGGTGTCCATGCACTCACAGATACACACGTGAAATCGCACAGGCATGTCCGGATGTCATATATACATGCACACATGCACACGTGTAAGCACCCAGGCACATGCAGATACATTCATACATGTGATCACATACACACACATGCACACACACAGCTGCTTCTGCTGTACATGAGCTGCTGTGAGCTGTTTTGTTTTGTTTTGTTTTGTTGTTGTTGTTTGAGACAGAGTTTCGCTCTTTGGCCCAGGCTAAAGTGACACAATCTTGGCTCACTGCAGCCTCCGCACCCCAAAGACAGGACACTTCTGTCTCAGCCTCCCAAGTAGCTGGGATTATAGGCGCCCGCCACCATGTCCGGCTAATTTTTGTATTTTTAGTAGAGATGGGGTTTCGCCATGTTGGCCAGGCTGGTCTCGAACTCCTGACCTCAGGTGATCGACACGCCTTGGCCCCCAAAGTGCTGGGATTACAAGTGGGAGCCACTGTGCCCATTGAAGTTGTTTTCTGCTTCTTCAGTTAAAAGACTCATCCACTAGAATTGGCCACCTTAAAGCCATATTACATTGTGGTGGCCTTGACTTAAATGGAATTTCCTGCTTCTTCTCAAATGTATAATTCCTCTGAATTGAATATAAATTTCTTCATTTCTCTTCATTGACTTTCAAAGCTCTTCTTCCTTTTGATATAAAAAGTTCGCCTCGTTCGAGCGATCTGGGATTTCCCTTACGCTACAGATTGTTTCGTAAACAGAACACCCAGGCACCTCCCCTCACGTCCTGGCTGGAGGTGAAACATTAAAAAGAGATTTTAAAGCAGGGCCCTTTACTCCCTTCCTTCCTGGTTTGCGGCCGGGGCACAGGGCAGCTCTGCTCCATCCACCCTTTGTCCCCATGATCTGGGTTTGGACCAAAACCTAAACACAGCGTGGGCCGTGGGAGGAGCTGACTGCCTGGGGCAAAGTGTAACACAGGCCATCCAAACAGCCCAGAGCCTAGAAGCTAGAACCAAGCCTTGCTTTCCTCTGTCACTCAGGAAGTGTGCTCTACGCCGGCTCTTTAGTGAGGCTCTTGGAGGAAGTGTTGAAACACAGCTCTATTCATACATGTCTTTAAACAACTTTCACTAGCTCTGCAGCCAAAGGACTGGGCCTGCCAGGTTCCCGGCCTCTTGCGGGAGCACAGTGAGGTTGGGGAAGGAGCACAGCACAGAGCCTCCTGAGCCTCAGCTCGGCTCTCCCCGACCCCCGGCTCGGCTCTCCCCCGTCCCCAGCTCGGCTCTCCCCGACTCCCGGCTCGGCTCTCTCCACCCACCAGGCCGCTTTCCCCAAAGCCAGCGTCTCAGAAAGTCGTCCTTAAAGCTTTCCCTGCAGGTGGCCTGTGACTTGCAGAAGCTCACAAAAATCTCTTTTAAAGCCCCTTTTTTTTGTTGTTTTATTTTGAGACAGAGTCTCGCTCTGTTGCCCCGGCTGGAGTGCAGAGGTGTGATCTCGGCTCCACCTCCCGGGTTCAAGTGATTCTCCTGCCTCAGCCCTCAGAGTAGCTGGGATTACAGGCAGCCTGTGACCACGCCTGGCTAATTTTTGTATTTTCAGTAGAGACGGGGTTTCCAGATAGATAGATAGATGAAAGGATAGATAGATAGATAGATAGATCAATCGATAATAGATAAATGAATGGATGGATGGATACATAGTGAGTACGTAGGCAGATAGGTAGTAGAAAGAGAGAGAGAGAAACAGGATGAACATTTAGAAGGCCTGGGTGTGGGCAGAAAGCCTGGAAGGACACACATTAATACAAATAATATTAACTGAGTTGTTTTCTGGGCCCATAGGATCCTAGATAAATTTTTAAATATTCTTCTTTGAAGTGCTATTTCCTACACTTCCTACAGTGATCGTAGGATATTTTATATTCAGGAAAATGACATTTAAGATATAGTCAGTGGACCATGGACCTTGGACAGACGGCGCAGCTGCCCTATTTACAGTCTACACCGCGTGCTCAACCGTTCCCCAGATCTACTCACTTTCGGAATGTGCTGCCTTCCACGTGTGAACCACACTGAGCGCCTTCCTGCCACTGATGTTGAATTGTCCATTTGCTCACGTCAGTGTCCAAGTGGCAAACCCACAGGGCACGGGTGGGATCCTGCAGTCTAGACAAAACCAAGGAGCACCCGTGGGGGCCACGCTGGGCTTCCCAATCCACACGCCGACCCGAAATGTGTTCTTGGCGCCTTTTCTCAGAAGACGGCCTGTGGCGTTCTTCAGCTTCCTGGAGGGGCCCACGATGCTGGAGGAAACGGAGACCCGGCTCCAAAGGAGAATGTGGACTCTTAGTGGTTGGACAAAAGACCTTAGTCCGGACCTCAGGTACCCTGTGTTTCCCCAGCAGCCGCTCATCTGGACTCAGCCATCAGGACAGCGACCACACTGGCTCCGGCCACATGCGCTTCCAGACCCCTGTCCTCTAGCCATTGGGTAGAAGAGGGGCGGAGGTTTCTGCGGCACAGAAGCACGTCAGCAGGACCAGATCCAAACATTGCACCCTCCAGATTCCTCATCCTTCTGGCAGAGAGAAGCAGTGTCCCGGGAAGCCAAACCCCTACTTGACCCCTGACCCTGGAAATGCCTCGAACCCCCCCAGGAGGCTGATTCCAGCCAGGCTGCCCTGGGGCCCTGCACTGGGAGAATTCCTTTCCGAGCTGCACTACTTCCTTTGGGGTGGGAAGGAGCTGTCAGAAACTAGCCAAAGGCTCCTAGTTGCTTGGTTTTTCCTTTAGAAAACATTTGCTTTTTATTTTTAGCAGTTTATCAGAGCCAAACTTCATGAAAAAGGGAATAGAGTGGCATCGTGGGAGTATCCTTCTGCATAAAAATTAAGGTGTGATTACAAAGTAACAAAGCTGCCGGGCGCGGTGGCTCAAGCCTGTAATCCTAGCACTTTGGGAGGCGGAGACAGGCGGATCACGAGGTCAGGAGATGGAGACCATCCTGGCTAACACGGTGAAACCCCGTCTCTACTAAAAAAAATACAAAAATCTAGCCGGGCGAGGTGGCGGGCGCCTGTAGTCCCACTCAGGAGGCTGAGGCAGGAGAATGGCGGGAACCCGGGAGGCGGAGCTTGCAGTGAGCTGAGATCCGGCCACTGCACTCCAGCTTGGGTGATAGAGCGAGACTCCGTCTCAACAAAAAAAAAAAAAAAAAAAAAAAAAAAAACAAAGTAACAAAGCTAATCTTTTTTATTTCTTATGAACCAACTCTAATTGTAAAGCCGTGCAAAGCTGCTTGCTTCGTGGCAGCGTTTCTGAGGTAAACGTGCAGTCTGCCAAGGGTGAATATCTTGAAGTTTAACACTTGCTCAGAGGCATAAGCTCCAGTTTGTTTTTGGTTGAAAAATAGTATCCTAACTGTTGAGGCACACCTTTGCAGTGGGACTCTGTAACAGCCCACTGGGTTCACCCTGCCCGCCGCCTAAACAGCTGAGTCATCCAGATGGGAATTGCAGTGGAGAAAGTCATTCACTCCGAGCCGGCTGTGCCGGAGACCAGAGTTTTATCATTCCTCAAACCAGTCTCCCCGAGCATTCGGGGGCAGAGTTCTTAAGGATAACTTGGTGGGTTGGGGGAAGCCAGTGAGCCTGGAATGCTGATTGATTGGTCAGGGATGAAATCATAGGGAGTTGAAGCTGTCTTCTTTTTTTCTTTTGAGACGGAGTCTCGCTCTGTCACCCAGGCTGGAGTGCAGTGGCGTGATCTCACTCACTGCAACCTCCGCCTCCCAGGTTCAAGCGATTCTCCTGCCTCAGCCTCCCGAGTAGCTAGGATACAGGCACTAGCGTGCCACGCCCGGCTAATTTTTGTATTTTTAGTAGAGACGGGGTTTCTCTATATTGGCCAGGCTTGTCTCAAACTCCTGACCTCATGATTGGCCCACCTCGGCCTCCCAAAGTGCTGGGATTACAGGTGTGAGCCTGGGCGGAAGCTGGGCGGAAGCTGGGCAGAAGCTGTCTTGCACTGAGTCAGTTCCTGAGTGGGGTCACAAGACCTGACGGGCCAGTTTATTGATCTGGGTGGTGCCAGCTGATCCATCAACTGCAGGGTCTGCAAAATATCTCAAGCACTGATCCTAGGAGCAATTTAGGGAGGGTCAGAATCTTGTAGCCTCCAGCTGCATGACTCTTAAACCATAATTTCTAATCCTGTGGCTAATGTTAGTCTCGTCCCCAGGCAAAAAGGAGGTCTGCTTTGGGAAAGGGCTGTTGCAGTCTTTGTCTAAACTATAAACTACAAACGAAGTTTCTCCCAAAGTTAGTTTGAGGAATGAACAAAGACAGCTTGGAGGTTAGAAGCAAGATGGAGTCGGTGAAGTTAACTCTCTGTCACTGTCTCAGTCATAATTTGGCCAAGGCGGTTTCAACTCCAGGAATGTGATCAACCTTCTAACACAAGAGCACTTATGGGCCAGGCGTGGTGGCTCACACCTGTAATCCCAGCACTTTGGGAGGCCGAGGTGGGAGGATCACCTGAGGTCAGGAGTTCAATACCGGCTTGGCCAACATGGTGAAACCCCGTCTCTACTAAAAATACAACTGGGAGGTTCTGCTGGGAGCAAAAAGTGGGTGCCAGAGTTGAGATTCCAGGAGTGGAAAGTGGGGAGGGGCCTCTACCCTCTGGAAACAGCCCAGATGGAGGCGGTGGCGCAGCGGCGGCCACGCACATGCCGGCGAGGTGAGAGTCAGTTGGAGCTGAGCTAAGTGGGTCGGTGCAGGCACACCCGGAGTATCCGCAGCCGGGGTAGGAGTGAGACCTCTGCACTGAGCCATTTTCCTCCCTGGGAGCCACAGGGAGCCCTTAGTTACCAGCCTTGAGAGATCCTCTGCATTCGTCCATGGTAACGCCCTTACTGTCTCTCTCTCTGTCACCAGTGGAAGGACTGAAAGTGGTGGAGATTGAGAAATGCAAGAGTGACATTAAGAAGATGAGGGAGGAGCTGGCGGCCAGAAGCAGCAGGTAGGGCCTGCGCTGGGGCCACGGGCGGCCGGGCCTGGTGAGGGCTCCCCGTTCCAGCGGGGCTGGGGCTATGCGCTTTGTTTCTCTAAAAGAAAGGCTGGTGCGGTTCGGTACAGTTCAGGCTTGGGAGAGTGCAGTCTGGAGGCAGCCACCCTGCTTGCAACCTGCTTGTCAGTGGCGTGACTTTCTTCTAACACAAGAGCACTTATGGGCCAGGCGTGGTGGCTCACGCCTGTAATCCCAGCACTTTGGGAGGCCGAGGTGGGAGGATCACCTGAGGTCAGGAGTTCAATACTGGCTTGGCCAACATGGTGAAACCCCGTCTCTACTAAAAATACAAAAAGTAGCCAGGCATGGTGGCACATGCCTGTAACCCCAACTACTTGGGAAGCTGAGGCAGGAGAATCGCTTGAACCCAGGAGGTGGAGGTTGCAGTGAGCTGAGACCGTGCCACTGCACTGCACCCTGGGCTCGACAGAGCAAGACTCTGTCTCAAAAAAAATAAAATTATCAAGCCTGTAATCCCAGCACTTTGGGAGGCCAAGACGGGCAGATCACGAGGTCAGGAGATCGAGACCATCCTGGCTAACACGGTGAAACCCCG
>NW_012117154.1:6384354-6418416 GCF_000951035.1 Colobus angolensis palliatus
GGCGACAGAGCGAGACTCCGTCTCAAAAAAACAAAATTAAATTAAATTAAATTTTAAAAAAGCACATATGGGAGATGGGGGCTGGGAAGACAACATCACAGAAGAGGAGTCCTCCTCCTGCAGATCCAAGCCTTAGGAGCAATGTATCCAGCTTGGAATAAGTTGATATCTACTTTTAAAGACAGAACAACAAGAGGAAAAAGGCATTAGGGGAGGAGCCTCCTGGTGCCCCCAGGGAGCCGGTTTCCTGTGTGATATTCCCACTGTGTTGCATTCCAGCGAGGGCTCCAGCACTGGGGACACAGAAGTCATTCTCCTGGGAACAGGCATTCTTCACAGGCACTGCGGGAGGCCCAGTGAGCTGTGACTCACGGGGAAAATGCCCCAGCCTCCACGATGCTGCCTCCAAAGTCCGTTGTATGGACAGCAGGACTCTTTACTGGAGCCAGGGTCAGGACACGTGTGGATGAATCACATCCAAACTGGGGATGGAAATGCACGTAGTAGCAAAGAGACGGCGGTGATGATGAGCAGAGTGCACGCATTGAGCGCTTACTGTGTGCAGGCGCTGTGCTGAGTGAGGAGCCCACAGGACCCGCTCACACCTCCGGGCTGTGCCTCTGTGCCCGCTGGTGCCAGCCCAGAGACCACAGGCATATGATGTGGCTCATGGTTCCCCAGAGTGCCACTGCCCGGCCTCAGCGGGATTTCATGGGGCCTGATGAACTGAGAAGCAGCCCTGTGCCATTGCACCAAATTGTCTCAGGGCCACCTGGCATGCTGACGATCATTCCCTGATTTTGAAACTGAGGGCAATCTGCTTAGTGAGGGAGTGTGGCAGGTGGGAGGGTCTCAGAGGCACAAGGTGAGGGGAAAGCTGGCGGGCTTCGCCTGGTCCCCTCTAAGCCCCGGGGGCCTGGCCTCGGGGTGGGCACAGGTAGGAAGGCCGAGCGGAAGGAAGCACGCCTTGTCTGAGCCACTGAGAGCCTGTCCTGCAGGGATGCCACGTGTCTGTCCCATGCACTGGTGGGCTCATTTGGAGTTAGGGATGCCTCAACCCAGTTGACTTAGGGGAAGTCAGGGCCATAGTTTGTGACCGTGGAAAACTGTGAGTGAACGATCCATCTTCGTCATTCCTGTGGTAGGAGGGCTCTTTAAGGGATGAGAGACAGAGTCGCTCCTTTGTGAGCTGAGGAAGAGCTTCCCAGTTGCACACGGGCGGCCACACAGCCGGGGCCCCAAGGCTGGGACCGGGCTTGGCAGCCTCAAACATGCAGCACCTTTACCTGTGCGCCCTTGGCTGTGGGCTCTACGTGGCTTAGTTCAGTGGCTGTCCCCGTGCCCCAGGTGCCATGGCTGCTTTGGCAGGAGGCTGGTGCTGCCTGGCAGGGTTCCCCTCTGCCCAGAGCCAGGTGGGGATGGGCTGCCTCAAGCAGGGGCTGCGGGTGTAGCAGGACCGGCCTTTCCAGCCCCACCAGCAACACGAGGGGAAGAGGGACGAAAACTGAGTTCTAGTCTTCAGCCGGAAACCAGACTCCCTGAACAGTGGCCTCTGGGCTCCATATGGGTTGGGGAACTCCACCACCCCGAGGGGTGTGTCTGGAGCCAGGCCATGCCTCCCAGAGCTCCCCCAGCTCCTCACCCACAACTGTGTGTCCCTGAGCACTTTCTGGAGCTATTTGTAGAATGCAGCCTCCTGTCCCTTAAACAACTACATTTGCTGCCCACCCACAGCAGCAGGAGTGAGTAGTGAGGCAGCCTCCAGCCTCACAGGTTTTGCCCCTGCTGTGCCTGACGGGCACCTGCTCTGTAGAAAGCAGGGCGAGTGCTCGGATCACACGCCTCTCCTGGCGTGGTTTCTGGTGTGCACTGGTCCTGCAGGTCAGGTTGCAGGGGGCGGAATTATTTTTATCGAAGTCGTCGTCATTTCCTGGGGCTGCGTAACGAATTATCATCAACTGGGCAGTTTAAAACAATAGAAATGTATTGCCACATGGTTCTGGAGGCCACAAGTCCAAAATCAAGGTGCCAGCAGGCCCTGCCACCTCTGACGGCCGCAGGGGAGGGTCCTTCCTGGTCTCCCTGGGCCTCCGGTGGCTCCTTGGCTTGGGGATCTCTGCCTGCTTCTTCACCTGGTGCTCCCATCTGTTCTCTCCAAATTCCCCCTCTTTGTAAGGACACCCATCCTATTGGAGTAGGGGTCACCCCCCTCCAGGATGACATCACCTTCACTACATCTGCAACAGCCGCGACCCCAAATGAGGTCACCCTCACAGGCGCAGGGTTAGGACTTCAACATACGACTTTTGGAGGGATAATAACACACCACGTGGGAGGATAACACCGATTTCAGAGCACACAGAGGAAACCGCCAGGAACTCCAGTGAGACATCAGCCCCCAGGTGCCCGTCAGGCACGCCGGGCCGCGGGGAGCACTTGGGCCCATCTGAGTAACAGAGGTGCATCCGCACTTCCCCCAGGAGTACATTTTTAGAACCCACAGCGCCATAAACCAAAGAGAAGGAGACTTCCTGGCGCCCCGTCAGCTTCTGGAGGCGATGTTCTCCGCTGACAGCTCTGGCAGCCTCCCCTGCAGGTGAGAGACAGGTAAATGGAATTCTTGCATCCAAAACGGAACAGGGTAAAAATTCTCAAGCGTCGTGGACACATTGAGAAAAACACAAATTCAGCCTCCTGGATTCTGGTCTAATCCCCAGCCTCGTCACGTGCCCCAGGCCCTCGTCGCAGAGCCGGCAGCCCCCACACACGAAACCCCTTCCTGTTTCTCTATGTCGAAAGGAACTCAGAATAGAGACACTGAGCTGTTTGCGTTGTCTCTTTCGTCTTTGTCAACAGCAGAGGTACGTCTTACTTATGAGAGCCTGTAGCAGTATGGGGACCTTGGGACCAGTCTTGTTAAGCTAGGACTTCCCTGGATGGCTGGGGAGAGGAGCTGCAAAAGGCGGGGATGGGGGTGGGGGGCCTTCCCGAGATGGCAGCCCAGCGTTCTTGCCTCTGGGAAGAGAATAAAGACCCCAGACAGGGTGGAGCTAGCTCAGCCCCGTGCCACGCAAGTGGCCAGTGTGAACCTGAAATGTAGACCTACATTCAGCCCACATAGCACACCCCAGTGGGACCTCGGAGCCAGGGGTCTGGATCCACCAGAAGCTGCCCCTTGAGAATAGCAGTGGCATCAGGGTCCAGCACACAGCACCCGGGAGCAGGTGGCTGTCCCCTGACTCTCCTGAGTTAGGTTTCTCCTGCTTTTCCCTCAAAGAGGACAGAGGTCCAACTGCCGGCTCACATTTAGGGAAGGGGCAGGGGCAGGTCTACCCCAGGGGCCACGGCCACTCTGGCCCCCAGCACTGTGCCAGGCAGAGAGCACACCAGAGGTTCACCCAGAGCTGGGGAGCCTGCAGGAGCCTGGGGTAGCAACTGAGGGCTCAACATTCATCCCAAACAAATGGCCTTGCCCTCTGGCGTAAGCCCTGGGGAAGGGGGATGGAGACCCCACGAAATGAAATCGAAAATAAGCTCCAAATAGGATGAAAAGAAAGAGCTCCATGCCAGCTGCTCTGTTTGCTGAAGACGCTGGTTCCCATGGCAACGGGGCGCAGAGAGAGGGGCTGCCTGGCCAGGCAGGGTCAGCGGGCCCCAGCAGACCCTCCTCTGCTCCCAGCTCTGGGATCTGCAAGGAAACAGCGGGATTCCAGCAGTCAGACGGTCTTGCTTGGTGAAAATTTCCATAACCCTCCTGGGGAATGCAGGAGACTACAGAGACAACACATGTGCGAATGTTTACACAAAAGAGGTTAAAAGCAGCAAAGAAATCATCATCGTGCCATCTATTTTTTTTAATGACACAGAAAACGTTCGTGACTGCTCAGAAATGTGTAAATGGAATTTCTCGGTTACTGGATGACAGTGGAAATCCTTTGGTGCATTTTGTTGGTTGGTTTTGCTAATACTTTGCTGAATCTGTTAGCCTTCCCCCTTTCACATCAAACTGTGGCAGCAACTCTGACGGGTTTTGCAAGCATGAAGCAGAGGGAAGGGCTACCAAATGGATCTCTGTGGAGCGGTGGTTATCACGGGGAGGAGACGGCAGCATGCCGAGAAAATAACACCGAAGGCCCTTTTTCCAGAAAGGAAATAGATTGAGTATTCTAGTTTTGAAAATAGCACAGGCTCATTGGAAAACCTCCAAACGATACTGATGGGAGTTGAAGGGTGGGCACCGATCACGACAGCAGCCGGCAGTGTCCCCCCAGTTTAAACCTGGACATGAGGCCTTCCAGATGTTTTTTCTGTGTATAGATACCTTGTTTTGAAAAACAACTAAAACATGCTGTTTTGTAGTCTCTTTTTTACGAGTGACATTGTGAGCAATAAATAGATTAAATTTGAACCAGTGTACAGCTCATAGATCGTCCTGGAAGGCCACAATCAAGCACTCTTTTTTTTTTTTTTGAGACGGAGTCTCGCTCTGTCGCCCGGGCTGGAGTGCAGTGGCCAGATCTCAGCTCACTGCAACCTCCGCCTCCCAGGTTCACGGCATTCTCCTGCCTCAGCCTCCCGAGTAGCTGGGACTACAGGCACCCACCACCTCGCCCGGCTAGTTTTTTGTATTTTTAGTAGAGACGGGGTTTCACCGTGTTAGCCAGGATGGTCTCGATCTCCTGACCTCGTGATCCACCCGTCTCGGCCTCCCAAAGTGCTGGGATTACAGGCTTGAGCCACCGCGCCCGGCCTAAGCATTCTTTTTAAACCTCCCGAATGTGCCCTTTCTTCCCCGTAGCTTGGCATTTTTCGGCATTCGCTTTCAGTACATACTGTGCATGGCTCTCTTATTTTCCCTTCTCATGTAAAGTTCCCTCACTTGGCATAATATCCGTGATTATCCTCCCAATGGCATAATAGTCCATCACGTGGATACTCTGTGGTGGTTTAAACCACTTCCCATTTTGGGACATTCAGGTGGCTTCTAGTAGGTCTTGTGTTTTTGTTACAACAGATCACGCCACAGTAAATATCTGTGTGCGTAGAGCTGTTTGTTCCTGTTTAATTCTTGGCTTAAGATAAATTCCCCAGGATAGATACGTGGGCTTAAAGGATACGGATTTCTATATGGCTCTCACTATGCAGTATTAAATGGCTCTCCCAGAAGATGGGGCTTTATTTACAAATCGCAGGAGCTTCTGCTGCATTCAGCTCCCTGAGTGCCCCGCAGCCTGGTGAATGTCACACAAGCTAGGCGTGACCCCCACCCACCGTCACCCAAGTACACAGGGAGCCTGTTCACTTCCGAGCAAACGCACAGCCCCAGGGGCTCCCCAGATCCGCCCAGCCCCCTGGTGCACTCTGCTGCAGAGGTCCAAGAGCGGCCAGACCTCCCGGGGCAGCTGCTCCTCATTCGGCCTCTGGGGACCACCCTGAAGCCAGCACACTGCCCAACCAGAAGGCAGCTTTCCTCCGAAACACGCCTGGTTCACTTTGCCCTGCTCCCACGTGGGATACCTCGATACCGAGTGCTGAACAAAAACAGAGTCAGACAGAAAACTCATCTGCTAAGGTTACATGCAGCAGGGAAAGTTGGAAACATTCTAAAAGTCCATCACTGGCGATTGGATTGCTAACGTGTGCTACAGCCACACCCTGGAGAAACTTGGAAAATGAAGCGAAGCCGTGTGGAGCCACTTGGGATGAGTTCATGATATGTTCGATGTACAAAGCAGGTTGCAGCAGAGTGAATTTGGTGCAATTCCATCTTTGTTTAAAAGTACAAAGGGGCTGGGCGCAGTGACTCACGCCTGTCATCCCAACACTTTGGGAGGCCAAGGCAGGAGGATCACTTGAAGTCAGGAGTTCAAGACCAGCCTGGTCAACATGGTGAAACCCTATCTCTACTAAAAAAACAAAAATTAGTTGGGTGTAGCACCATGCACCGGTAATCCCAGCTACTCAGGAGGCTGAGGCACGAGAATCGCTTGAACTCGGGAGGCAGAGGTTGCAGTGAGCCAAGATGGCACCACTGCACTCCAGCCTGGGCGACAGAGTGAGACTCTGTCTCAAAAAAAAAAAAAAAGTGCAAAGGGGCGGGGTGCAGTGACTCACACCTGTCATCCCAACACTTTGGGAGGCTGAGGCAGAAGGATCGTTTGAACCCAGGAGTTCGAGACCAGCCTGGGTAACATAGCAAGACCCCATCTCTACAAAAAATAATTAAAATATTGTTAAAAGGTATAAGCGGCCACCCATGTGTGTCCACACTTCAAAACATTCTGGAAAGATACACCAAACTATTAGAAGTGATTTCCAGAGTATGGGATTTAGGGAAATAAGTGGATAAAGTGAGGACTTTGGTTTTTATATTTTGGTTTTTTTTACTTTACTCCTGTGTTGTTTAGATTTTTGAGAATAAGAATGTTTTCGTTTTGAAAACATTAGAAAAAGGTTTTTTAGAAGCTTATCTAAGAGAGAAGATAGCCCTCAACATCTGACTTTTTTTTCTTTTTCTTTTTTTTTTTTTTTTTTTGAGATGGAGTTTTGCTCTTGTTGCCCAGACTGGCCAGGCTGGCGTGCACTGGCGCAATCTCCGCTCACTGCAACCTCCACCTCCTGGGTTCAGGTGGTGATTCTCCTGCCTCAGCCTCCTGAGTAACTGGGATTACAGGTGCACACCACCACGCCCAGCTAATTTTTGTATTTTTTTTTTAATATATAGAGACGGGGTTTCACCATGTTGGCCAGGATGGTCTCGATCTCTTGACCTCGTGATCCTCCCGCCTCGGTCTCCCAAAGTGCTGGGATTACAGGCGTGAGCCACCACGCCCGGCCCCAACATCTGACTTTCTGTGTGTTTTCCAAGAGCCCAGTGTGAGGTCAGAGGTCAGGCAGGTCTTTGGGATTTTGCTTCAAATGGGTTGCTGCCGCCCTGACTCCTCTCCCATAGCAAATAAGACCACACGGGGCTTGGGGATTTCGGTTCGTCCCTTGCTTTTGCTCTGCCGAGGGCTTCACCAGACTGAAACAGCAGGACCACAGCTCATCTCTGCTCCTTCTCTCTAGGACCAGCTGCCCCTGTAAGTACAGTTTTTTGGATAACCACAAGAAGTTGACTCCTCGACGCGATGTTCCCACTTACCCCAAGGTGAGACGAGATTCCGGCCCAGAAGAGGCTGTGGCTGTGTCCCCAGCCCCACACCCAGCCCTGTGGCCCTGCGGCCAGACCCTGCTGTGTGCCCATTCTCATCAACAGCCCCTCCCAGCCCTGGGCTGCAGACGATGCCGGTTACTCTAAGGCAAAGTATTTTTCCTCTTTGACATTTGTTTAGCAAAAGTGATCCCAGACCAGACCTTCCCCTGCAAGGCGATAATAGCTCTGTGCTGCCGTCTGCCCTGGAGCTGACCTCGGTAAATGGTTTTCACACTCAAAAGTTACTTTAAAGAACTTTAATGTTTAACTACATTTTTAAAACCCCACTACATTGGCGCTCCTCTCTGAGCAATTCTTAGTTGTCCTGGCAGTTTTGCTCTTTTGCACAAAAGTGTTCTTAGTTCTAAGAGAAGCTGTAACCTTGGTGAAGTAGCAATGGCGTTTTTGAAATAATGACGAAAGGAGGGTCTCAAGACGCTGGTCACCCGCTCAAAGCCTTCAGCTGAGAAGCAGGCAAAATCCTGGCCCACCTGATTTTTTATTTATTTATTTATTTATTTTTGCGGGGGGGTGGGGAAGGAGTTTCACTGTTGTCGCCCAGGCTGGAGTGCAGAGCACGATCCACAATCTTGGCTCACTGCAAAATCCGCCTCCTGGGTTCAAGCAATTCTCCTGCCTCAGCCTCCCAAGTAGCTGGGATTACCGGCGCCCGTCACCATGCCCAGTTAATTTTTTTGTATTTTTTTTTAGTAGAGACAGGGTTTCACCATGTTGGCCAGGCTGGTCTGGAACTCGTGACCTGAGGTGATCCACCCACCTCAGCCTCCCAAAGTGCTGAGCCACTGCACCCGGCCCGGCACACCTGATTTGTAATGTGCTCTTGTGCTAAGATTCAAGGGGCACAGGTTCCACAGACAGCAGAGGCCTGGGCTGCACACAGGTGGGTTCTGCTGCTGCCTGCGGTTCAAGCAATGGCAGAGGCTTCCACAGCCTCCATGTGGGCCACTGGAGTCCATTAGTCAGTGATTCTATCCATGCAGGTCCAAACAGTGCCCTGGATATTGTCAGGTTCGGGGGGATTTTTTGGGTTTTTTTGAGACTGAGTCTCACTCTGTCACCCAGGCTGGAGTGCAATGGCACGATCTCAGCTAACTGCAACCTCTGCCTCTCGGGTTCAAGTGATTCTCCTGCCTCAGCCTCCTGAGTAGCTGGGATTACAGGCACCCACCACCATGCCCGGCTAATTATTGTACTTTTAGTAGAGACGGCGTTTCACCACGTTGGCCAGGCTGGTCTTGAACTCCTGACCTCAGGTGATCCACCCACCTCGGCCTCCCAAAGTGCTGGGATTACAGGCGTGAGCCACTGTGCCCAGCCTCATCTGAGGTTTTTGAATGGAGATGAGTGCCTTTTTCCATTGGAAAATATGCCCCGCACTTCTCAAGATCCTGTCCCAGGGAGCCATGAAGCACAGCCTAGATCCAAAATAAAAGGTGGCAGCACTCCAGATCCATCCCCTTACAAAAAACGAAAAACAAATATCCAATAAGACCTGGGAGAAGACAGTGTGTAATACCAAAGCGTGTTCTTGTCTTCTGTATAAAACCACAGCCTCCTGTCCTTGTGACAGCTTAACCTGAAGCCTGATGTCCTCAGAAGCAACCCCAGGCACCGGCCCCGTCAGCAGGCCTGCTCTTCTAGTTCTCAGCAGAAACCAGGGATGGGAACGTTCCCGATGGGAGCATCTCAGAGTAACTTCTTAGCTGGTGTTTGAATTTACGCCAAGTGAATTTTACCCCCATGCTTCACTTTATTGCCCTTTTTTATTATTTTTGAGATGGAGTCTCGCTCTGTTGCCCAGGCTGGAGTGCAGTGGCACGATCTCGGCTCACTGCAACCTCCGCCTCCCGGGTTCAAGCAGTTCTCCCACCTCAGCCTCCCAAGTAGCTGGGATTACAGGCACCCGCCATCATGCCTGGCTAATTTTTGTATTTTTGTAGAGACAGGATTCCCCCATATTGGCCAGGTTGGTCTTGAACTCCCGACCTCAGGTGATTGGCCTGCCTAGGCTTCCCAAAGCACTGGGATTACAAGCATGAGCCAACACGCCCAGCTACTGTCCATTCTATCATCAGGCTTGTTGAGGTCTAATTTACATGCAGTAAAGTTCTTTAGGTTTGCAGTACAGTTAATTTTAACAAATGTGTTTAGCCCTGTGACCTCCACCACAAGCGAGATATGGAACATTTCTGTCACCCCAAACCCTCCCCACTGCCCCCCTTGCCCTACCTCCGGCATCCACTGATGGGATTTCCAGCCGTAGTGTTGGCCCTTTCCAGAAGGATGTGGCCTGCGAGTCTGACGCAGGTGCCTTAGAAAGAGAACGGGAGAAGCCAGGTGCGATGGCTCACACCTGTAATCCCAACACTTTGGGAGGCCGAGGCTGGTGGATCACTTGAGGTCAGGAGTTCGAGACCAGCCTGGCCAGTATCGTGAAAACCCTGTCTCTACTAAAATTACAAAAATTAGCTGGGCATGGTGGCGGGTGCCTGTAATCCCAGCTGCTTGGGAGACTGAGGCATGAGAATCACTTGAACCTGGGAGGCGGAGGTTGCCGTGAGGCAAGATTACTCCACTGCACTCCAGCCTGGGCAACACAGTGAGACTCCATCTCAAAAAAAAAAAGAAAAGAAAAGACAGAAAAAGAACGGGAGAACGAGGAGAAACATCCCAGCATGCATATCGCCATCACAGTCCCCCGGCACCTGGTTAACACGGAACTCCTGTCCTTTCTAGTACCTGCTCTCTCCAGAGACCATCGAGGCCCTGCGGAAGCCGACCTTTGATGTCTGGCTTTGGGAGCCCAACGAGGTAAGTGCGGGGCTTGTGGGCACCACGTCCCATGGGGAGGCAGCTCAGGATCGTGGACCCCAGTGTGACCACCCCTGTCACTCTTCCTCTTTCATGCTTTCTCCTCTTTTTAAAGACTGAAAAAAAAAAACAAAAAACCCTTGTTTTGCTGGGTTTTAGTTGAAACTAATACTTGATAGCAGGGCCCAGGAGACCTCACAGCAAGGGGATTCTGTGCGTGGGGAGACAGCTGTCAGGGGCAAGGACCCTCCACCCAGGGCTCCTGATGGCGCCGGGCTCCCGGGGTCATCTGCTCACCCTGCAGACCCTCATGCGTGCGGGTGGCAGCCCAGTGCTGCAGAACGCCCATGCCAGGAGCAAATCTCTCCTGAAGGAAGGGGCCGCGGTCAGAGTGCTCTGCTCTGAGAGCAGTGTCTGCAAAGGCAAGGCACAGGCAGCCGGCTGTCCCGGATAAGTGGACATGTGGGATTCCAGGAACTGTGTCACCTTCTGCAGCAAGGCTTGAGGCCAGGAATTCCAGACCAGCCTGAGTGATATGGTTTGGCTGTATCCCCACCCAAATATCACCTGAATTGTCATAATCCCCACGTGTCAAGGGCAGGGCCAGGTGGAGGTCTTGAATGGTGGGGGCAGTTTTCCCCGTACTGTTCTCGTGATAGTAAGTCTCATGAGAGCTGATGGTTTGATAAATGGGGGTTCCCCTGCACACGCTGTCTCTCCTGCCCCCATGTAAGTGACTTTCTCCTTCTTTGCCATTCGCCGTAATTGTGAGGCCTCCCCAGCCATGTGGAACTGTGAGTCCCTTAAGACTCTTTTTCTTTATAAGCTTCCCAGTCTCAGGTATGTCTTTATTGGCAGCGTGAGAACAGACTAATACGCTGGGCCACATCGCAAGACCTTGTCGCTACAAAAAAAAAAGTATTAAAATTCCTATTTGCTGAAAAATACAAGAATGGGGAATTTTTGGTTTCATCTCATTGGCTAATAGACCCCATCTTTTCACACCCCAAAAAATGAAAAAGTTCCCTCATTGCAGACCTCGGACCCAGCTGTTTTCAACCCACCAAACTCTAAGGACATTTTCCTGCTTGTCAGCAGCACAGAGAATGCACAAGGCTCCTCAGCAGGCTCACCTGCGCTCTTTGACACCCTCGGCCGCAGCAGTGTCTTCGCAAAGGGCAGGAAGTGGGATCTTGCCTCTTGGCATCCCTGAGGCCGGGTTGCTGACACCTGGGGCACTGCCCTCTCCTAAGTGAACCTCTTTTACGCCCATGGTCTCCCAGCAGGAGAAAAACTGCAGCACCAGCCAGAAAAGCAAAGCTCCAGCCTCCACTCCCCACCCCAGTTCACCTGAGAAGAGGAGCAGGGAGCCAGTCCCAGGGGCTGCACTGCTGCAAACCTGCTCAAAACCTCCGGCCAGCATGTGGCAACTTGCTTCCCAGCTCTGAGACTACAGGACCAGGGCACAGAGACGACAGAAGAGGCTTTAAATGTGCAGCATGACTGTCTAGGTCAACGCACAAAAAGAAAGGGCTCCAGGTGTGAAAGACGCAAGGAGTAAGAGGGAAAGCTTGGAAGAGACGTGTTGGAGCTGCTGGCCTGCAGTGGCTCCCAGGGTCCCTGCACAGCTGCTGAGATTGGGCAGAGCAAGTCCACAGCAAGCAGACACGGCAGACGGTTAGAGCACACTGTCTCGTGCTCCCAGCCTGTGGGTAAGCGCTGTGCCTCAGCATCATGCTCCCCAAAGTCATTTTGACCTCAGCCTGCTGGGAGGAAGAGCCAAGCCAGGGGCCACTGATGGCAAAGAGCCTGCATGGAAACCGGCACTTTCTGTCTTTTCTGCCACTTCTACCAGGGAACCCTTTGAGTGTGGGCCATTGTGACTGGGGAGGTGGGACTTGCCCCATGAAGTTGAGGGATCTGTGTCTCCATAATAGAAAGGCCACCTCTCTGTCCTCCGACTGCAGAGTGGATTCACAGCCATTCTTGGGACTGGCAGGTGGGCAAGGTAGACGGCTCCCGGCAGCTGGACTCAGCCTCTGTGTGGCATCTCCCACGGCCCGTGGCTTCTGCCCAGCAGATCTCAAGGGCACCCCAGGAGACCAATGAGGGTTCCAGTTCTTCCAGGAAGTATCTAGCTGCCTGCGTGTGAGAATCCAGAGATGCCCAAGACGGGAGCCTTGGCCTCTGGCAGATCTGGGGTTGCCAGGAATTTTGGAGTGTGAGTGGCAAAGAGGGACAACTAAAGGAACACACACGAAAACAGCCCACTCAGCCCCGCGAAACTGCGTCTGGCCGCCCATGAGGCAGCTGGCACTCGGAGAACGTCAGGGCTCCTAAGTGATCACCTCTCTTCCTTCCAGCAGGGGCCACCCTGCTTTTCTCCGAGTGGCTCGACCCAGTGTCCTGCTCATCACAAACCAGACGGAGGACATGACTTCAGGCTGCTGTGTCCTCCCATCTCTTAGGGCCTCTGAGGGCCCAGCGCTGTGGTCTGTGAGCATGGCCTGCCTCTATCAAGTGCAGAGCTGGAAGCCTGCAGGAGCCTCCCCGTCATCTCATGAGTCCCCCACTCACGACCATGCAGCCCACTCAGACCAGGACCCGCCGCAGCACGCGGGAGCTGCTGGCTCACTCGCGCCCGCCTGGGTCTGAGGACTGACGGCACGTGCAGCCACAGATGCATCCAGCCCTGCTGCCCCACAGCCTCCACAAAGGCCACGTAAGTGGCACTAGGTGGCTCTGTCTACCCATCAGCGTCCCCTCTTGACTCTGATTTCACAGCAGACACATCTGCCTTTCAGGACTGCCTTGAGCAACATCTGGGCTGGTCAGGTGGAGAGTGAGGCGTTTCCAGGTTGCAGCTCCTATGGTCCTAAGGGCCAGCGTCCAGGAGGGTGGGGGCCAGCAGCTCTGGGCAGTGAGGCCCCTGGCTGGGTGATCCAGGTGGCAGCTGACCAGTGGCCTGGGAGCCAGCCCTCCTGTCCTCATGTGGGGCCCCAGACTCCTGCCATTCTGAAGGGGCCCCATCTCCAAAAGTCGGTGCCATGCCCTGCACATTATCCAACCTACATCTGTACTGTCCCCCCAAGGAAAACGAGTGTGTGGTTCACGTGCTTCAAGGACATTTCCCAGGTGACATTCCAAGCTCCCATCTGTGGCTGCATGTGGGGGAGTTTCCAGTTTTCCAGATGGATTTCCTGCGATGCCAGAGAACCCTCCGCCTCCTTCAGAGCCATCTCATCAATGCAGTGATCGCGAGCTTTGATTTACAAAAACTCGCCTCGCTTGCAGCATTTCCAGGTCTCACACACGGCGTAACAAGTAAAAATGGATTTTTGGGCAACACGCCCTGTCCTAGTTTGCTGAGGCTGCCCTAACAAAGTACCAGAGACTGGAGTGGCGTCAGCAGCAGAAGTCAGTTCCTCAGTTCTGGAGCTGGAAGTCCGGGATCAAGGTGCTGCCAGGTTTGGTTTCTCCGGAGGCCTCGGTCCCTGGCCTGCAGATGGCCGCCTTCTTGGTGGGTCCTCATGTGGCCTGTTCTCTTTGCACATGCATGCTCTTCCTCCTCTTATGAAGACACCAGTCCCATGGGACCAAGGCCTCACCCTGACTGGATGGAACCTTCATTACCTCCGTAAAGGCCCTGTCTCCAAATAGCTCACTGGGGCCGGGACTTTACCACATTGACCTGGGGGAGGGTGCAATTCAGTTCGTAACATGCCCTTTTGGGAAGAGAAGGTCAGGCAACGAGCAGACACAGGCAGGAAGCCGTGCCGGGCTCTAGCAGGGATGGCCCAGTGCTCTGCACGAGCAGCAGGCAGCTGGGCTGGAGGTGGGCACAAGTGGGGGGCCCCGGGTGGAGGACGCCTGGCAGGTGCGTCTAAACTGCCCCTTTGCTCTACATCTTCCTTCTCACTGGGCTCCCCACCCAAGACCTGCTTTTTCCAGAAAGCAAAGCCCACTTTGGTCAAACTCTTGTTTTCAAAAATCACTTCATGTTTTCCTCCCTAAATTAGCTCCAGAGCACTGAGCTGTATTGAAATAGATCACCACAATGACAATAAATCCTCTTTGGGACTGAAAACAAAATCTATTTCAACTTGAACAGGGATATTGATAGAAGACAGGGCTCCGTGAAAAAGGGTTAAGAGCGGCTTGCTGGGGCAGGGACTCCATCTGAGCACTGCAGTTAAGACGTTAAAGTGTCTCCGGTCTCAGCAGGGCCCCAGATGAGCACAGTTCACCGTTTCTGGATGTAAATCATCAAAGCTTGTTCAATCCCCAACCTCGGGCAAAGAAAGGGCCTTTCTCTCTATGACACCACCCGTGCTCAGGTGTGCGTCGGATGGAATTGTGTCCTAGAACCTCAGCTATGATATTGATCCACTGAGACTGTTTTCCATGCGTAGAAATCAGCAAATTCCTTTTTGGTGCAGTGTTTTCTGAACGGGTGCACTCTCTCACCCAGTCGCCGTCCTTTCTTCCTTAGAATTCTCCTTGACTTCGGAACCGGCCCTCCACCCACCAGGAGACCCCCAGTATGCTCTCAAACCGCCACCCATCTGGGTGGCCTGGAAAGGCTGGTCCAAAGACCTCCCTCTCCAGGGACTTTCTGGGAGGGGGAGAACCCACCTCCTGCCAATGGCCCTGCTGGCATTCCGAGGACGGCAGAGGGAGGGAAGCCAGGGGCTGGGGAGCCAGCCACACGACGGCCCGATGCCCATCCTTCTCCTGTGCCCACAGATGCTGAGCTGCCTGGAGCACATGTACCACGACCTGGGGCTGGTCAGGGACTTCAGCATCAACCCCGTCACCCTCAGGAGGTGGCTGGTGAGTGCCAAACCCGCCTTCGGTTCTTCCTGGGCACGTGGTTTCATCCAGTTCCACAGGAATGGAGGGAATGGATGGCCAGGGCGCCTTCCTGATGGCACCGCACTCCCCGTGAGCAGAGACCACATTTCCCGGGCGCTCTGTGAAGACGCTCAGCCCGTCTCTGTTCTGCCTTCCACCAAAACCTTTACGCCCAAGCTCCTGCTCTGATGAGCAAGGAAATAGTGAGACTCTGCCATCACCAAGCGAAGCAGCATGTCCTAAAGCAGCGGTGTGTGGGAGTGTGTGTGTGTGAGTATGGGGGTGTGGATGTGAGTGTGGGAGCATGTGTGTGAGTGTGCGGTGTGGATATGAGCATGTGGGGGTGTCTGAGTTTAGGGGTGGGCATGTGAATGTGGGGTGGGAGTGTGGGGTGGGAGTGGGAGTATGGATATGTGTCTGTGTATCTGAATGTGGGGTGTGTCTGTGTGTGCACGTGTGTATCTGTGGATGTGGGGCTGTGTGTGAGGGTGGGTATGTGCATGTGTGGGTGTGGACGTGGGGTGTATGAGAGTGTGAATGTAGGTGTGCATGTATCTGTGTTGATGTAGGGTATGTGGATGTGGGGTGTGTGGATGTGTGCATGTGTCTCTGTGTGTGTGGATGTGTGCGTGGGTATCTGTGTGGATGTGGGGTGTGTAGATGTGTGCATGTGTATCTGTGTGTGGATGTGTGCATGTGTATCTGTGTGTGTGGATGTGTGTGTGTATCTGTGTGTGGATATGGGGTGTGTGGATGTGTGCGTGTGTATCTATGTGTGTGGATGTGGGGTGTGTGGATGTGTGCGTGTGTATCTCTGTGTGGATGTGGGGTGTGTGGATGTGGGGTATGTGTGCATGTGTATGTGTGTGTGTGTATCTGTGTGTGGATGTGGGGTGTGTGGATGTGGGGGGGTGGATGGGTGTGTGTGCATGTGTATGTGTGTGTGTGGATGTGTGCATGTGTATCTGTGTGTGTGGATGTGTGCATGTGTATCTGTGTGGATGTGGGGTGTGTGTGCATGTGTATCTGTGAGTGTGGATGTGGGCTGTGTGCATGGTGTGTGAGTGTGTAGAGTGGGTGTGTGCATGTGGATGTCTGCATGTGTGTGTATGTTTAGCAGCAGGTATTTTTTTAATGAAATATTGCTCAGAACCAAATATTAAAAGCCTATTAAAGGTTTCATGGTGATTGGAGACCCAGAGCCCCCTCTTGGAGTCTCCCCTCCCCCATCCCCTAACTTTGTGCCCCACTGTGGCTCCTCAGACACCTCCGGGGACACCCCAGTCCTTGACTGCAAGGTGAAAACCCCTGCTAGGAGCTCTGTCCCCACGTCTGCCCCAGGTGCTATGGTGTGGCCTGCTGGACATTCTCAGGGTCCCTGGGTCACCTCGTTGGTACCTGTGGTAAACATGGGAACACTGTTGACCTCTGGTTGGGATGAGGGTTTGGCAGAGAACGTTCAAACCAGCGCACAGCCTTCTGGGTGACTTTGGGAGGAGAGGCTGGCGGGCCCAGGCACAGGGTGACTCGGACCCCCTGCCTCCCACAGCTCTGCGTCCACGACAACTACAGAAACAACCCCTTCCACAACTTCCGGCACTGCTTCTGCGTGGCCCAGATGATGTACAGCATGGTCTGGCTCTGTGGTCTCCAGGTGGGTCCTGCCCGCCGCACACCCAGACCTCCACTCTCGGGGGTCAGATGGAAGCCCCTTCCAGGGAGTGGCAGCCCCATCCCACCAAGAGAGCCACAGGTGTGGTGTCCCCAGCCGCTCCGCCCCTCCTAGGGAAGCAGCCCGCCGACCACTGTCAGTCTCCCCATGGGCGAGGCTGCTCCTAGGATTACATGAGCAGGTGCGCCCCCGACCTGGTCACCCCTCCACCCCCACAGGAAGCTGGTCCTCTCCCACCATGCCAGGAGACTCCACATGGCTGCAGGGGCCTTTGTCCCACCTTACCACTCACCCAGTTCCACCCCCCAATCCCATCCCACCCTCCGAGTGAAGAGGGCGAACACCTACGCCCTGTTTTCCAATCCAGGAGAAGTTCTCACAAACGGATATCCTGATCCTGATGACAGCGGCCATCTGCCACGATCTGGACCATCCCGGCTACAACAACACGTATGTGCAGGATTTTCTCTTGTTTTCCTTTTAAAAGTCACCCTGGCTACTGGAGGGAACCTGTCAGCCCAACCCTCAGAGCAGTTCCCAGAAGTCAATGACGGCCTCCCAGCCCCAGCTCTGCCTCCACTGACACAGCTCCCGGCTTCTGGACTTTGCCCAGGGCCTTGGGTCTCCCTGGAGTAGAACTTTTGGGATTATCAAACCCCAGGGGGACTTTCCTACGCCTGTGCGGGCCTGGTCCAGGCTCAGGTGCACGGCAGAGCCCTGGCCACGCCGGCGCCTTCTCCACCCCAGACAGGGAGCAACGCCTGTGGGCATGCAGGGATGGGGGCTCCACACACCCCTCTCAGGAGCTTGTCTCTCCCCAGGGAGGCTTCCAGCTGGCTTCCTCAGGGAAGGCAGAGGCAGGGGCCAGAAGAGAGTGAGAAAAGGGGCTGCAGAATGACAGGAGGTGGGAGTGAGGTGTCCCTCGTGGGGCCAGGGATCAGAAGGACAGACCGTTGCTCTACTCCTGCCTCCACGGGCACAGAGTTCCTCCCCACGTGGCAGACACGGTCCAGGCCGTGGGCTTGGGTTTGTGTCCACAGTGGCGCAGCAGCTCTTTCTGTTGAATTGTGTATTTGTGTGACGATGTTGTCACAGGCCTGAGAGCTCTGCTGCCGTGCGTCGGCACCTAGTGGGTTCCAAGGTGTGGCAGTCGGCACTCCTCCCGGGGCCATCACCCTGCACACCCATCTGTTCTCCTTTTGCTCATTTCACACTCACGGCGGCTGGCACAGCACAGGCCAGCAGAGGCCTTGACCACAGCATCCCAGTGAACCACAGCCTGGTTCTGCCCACCTGCCTCTGGCACCTGGTGACATTTGACAATTTCACAAGAGGCCGTGATGCCTCAGGGCCTGTCCCAGGGAGCATGCTGCTTCCTCAGAGGGGTCCTGGGACTGCAGGAGCATGGGGACGTGAAGTTGCAGGGGCAGCCGAGCAGCAGGAGGGACCTTCTGGGTGGGGCAGGGCACAGGCGGCTCCCCCAGCCCCCACGGCACTTTCTCCCCGACTCTACTCCACTTATATGCCTGGGTGTTGCTCCCCAGTGCAGGTGCCTGGTGATTGCGCCTGAGCCTCCCCTCACTGTCTCCTCGCCTCCCAGGTACCAGATCAACGCCCGCACAGAGCTGGCAGTTCGCTACAATGACATCTCGCCGCTGGAGAACCACCACTGCGCCGTGGCCTTCCAGATCCTCGCTGAGCCCGAGTGCAACATCTTCTCCAACATCCCATCTGATGGGTTCAAGCAGATCCGACAGGTGCGCGGGGTGAGGGCCCTCCCACCGGAGTGGGGGCACATTCAGGGACAGCAGCCCCCATTCTCCATTGGCTGGAGGCTCCCAGAAGCTCCTGGCCACAGCAGTGCCCTGCGGACCTGGGGGAACCCCTCCCTCCTTCCTCACCTCCTCCAGGGTGGAGCCCCAAAAAGAGGGTACCCTCGGCCTGCACACGTGTATCCCACTGACCTGCACTTCCCAGCCTCTATTTAATTGAGCCTTCACTGGCTCCCTCTGAGATAAATCCTTTGTCCATCTTCCAGTCCAAGAAACTGAGGCTTAGTGAAGGTAGGGAGCCTGCCCAAGGAGGGGGCGGGCCCTGGACAGACACGTCTGCTGCATCCAACGTAGGAGAGCTACCCTGCTCCATAACCCCAGCTGCTGTCACCTGCCACCCACAGCCCAGTCAGCCCCCTTCCATTTCTTTTTTTTTTCTTCTTCTTCTGAGACAGAGTCTCGCTCTGTTGCCCAGGCTGGAGTGTAATGGTGCAATCTCAACTCACTGCAGTCTCCACCTCCTGGGTTCAAGCAATTCTCCTGCCTCAGCCTCCCAAATAGCTGGGATTACAGGTGTGCACCACCACGCCCAGCTAATTTTTGGTATTTTTAGTAGAGATGGTGTTTCACCATGTTGGCCAGGCTGGTCTTGAATTCCAGACCTCAGGTGATCCACCTGCCTCGACCTCCCAAAGTGCTGGGATTACAGGCGTGCGCCACCGCGCCCGGCTGCCCCTTCTGTTTTAGATAAGGGGGCTTTTCTGCCTCTCAGGGCGTGATGGGAGGAGAGTGAGAGGAACATCTGCATGAGAGGAAGATGACCCAGTCCACCTGCCCCAGACAAACACCTCCAGCTCACCGAAATAACGCCCCCTTCCACACGGGAATTCCTCATCAAACCCTCACTCTCTGACGTTTGCGGGGGAGGGAAGCTCTCAGAGTAACCTCTGGGAGAAATGTGTGGGGTGAATAGTAGCGTCCTTCAAACAAGGCCCACCTCCCGTGAGTGTGATCTTATTTGGAAAAGGGTCTTTGCGTTTGTACTTGTTAAGATCTCCAGATAAGATCAGTGTGGATTGTCCAAGGGGGCCCTAAATCCAAAGACTGGTGTCCTTGGACAAGACAGAGGAGAAAACAGTCCAGACACAGAGGAGAAGGCAGCGTGAAGATGCGGCGATTGGAGATTGGAGTGATGCAGCCCTAAACCAAGGGACTCCCAGTCCCCAGGGACCAGGAGGAGACAAGGAAGGACCGTCCCCTGGAGTCTTCGGAGAGAGCAGAGCCCTGCCCACACCTTGATCTTGGTTCTGGCCTCCAGCACTGTGAGAGCATTGTTTTAAGCTGCCTAGTTTGTGGTACTTTATGTGGCAGCCCCAGGGCACTCACCCAGGGCACCGTTCCACAAGGCAGACCTCAGCCATTCGAAGTCTAAGTGGCTTCCTTCCAGAGGCAGCTGACAAAGACTGTCTGGCCTCCAGCACTGGGAAAATACTCCCTCCCGGAGTGCTGCTGAGCCTCACTTATCAGAGAGCAGCAGTCTCATCGACCATGGCTTTCCAATTTGTCTATGCTTCCAGGAGGTTCAAAGTCCAGCGTAAAAAACTGAAGTCAGTGAAGCATTTGAGGAAGCTCTGAGGAAGCAGCGTGCTCCCTGGGACAGGGCCCTGAGGCATCACAGCCTCTTGCAAAATTGTCAAATGTCACCATGTGCCAGAGGCAGGGGTGGGCAGAACCAGGCTGTGGTTCACTGGGATGCTGTGGTCAAGGCCTCTGCTGGCCTGTGCTGTGCCAGCCACTGGGAGTGTGAAATGAACAGGAGAACAGATGGGTGTGCATGGTGACGGCCCCGGGAGGAGTGCCGACAGCCGCACCTTGGAACCCACTAGGTCTGACACGGTAGCAGCGCTCTCTGGCCTGTGACGACATCATTGCACAAACATACACAATTCAACAGACAATTTACAGTCCTTATTGAATCACCGGTTCCCAGTGCAGTTATCTCCCCTTTATCTATAGGCGCTCTGGCCTCTCCTCCATGTGTGTGCCCCTCCCCACCCTGCAAGCAGGTGCCCTGTGTGGCTACAAGCTGTGGCAAATCTTCGTCTGCAGTAGGTCAAGGGACAACCGTGAAGAGAGAACACTGCATCTGCCACTGCTGCCCCAGTGGGCAGCTCCTCCAGGGACAGGACCCGGGGAATCAAAGGAAGTGAACGCCCCTTAGTGTAGGCTTCGTCCCACTGAGCCACGTCGGAGAGCATCCCGCAAGAGGAGGAGGCGGCACCCGACTGGAGGAGCAGCCCCTCTGCACGCAGGATCGTCCTCGTGCCCAGCCACCGTGGGGACACACCAGCGTCGGCTGCTTCAAATGCTTCACTGACTGCAAAATGTGACTCTCCGCTGGGGGTAAAATTCGTTGTCCCACTTTTTAAAAAATATATTTTGGGCCGGGCGCGGTGGCTCAAGCCTGTAATCCCAGCACTTTGGGAGGCCGGGACGGGCGGATCACGAGGTCAGGAGATCGAGACCATCCTGGCTCGTCTCTACTGAAAAAATACAAAAAACTAGCCGGGCAAGGTGGCGGGCGCCTGTAGTCCCAGCTACTCGGGAGGCTGAGGCAGGAGAATGGCGTAAACCCAGGAGGCGGAGCTTGCAGTGAGCTGAGATCCGGCCACTGCACTCCAGCCCGGGCGACAGCGAGACTCTGTCTCAAAAAAAAAAAAAAAAAAAATATATATATATATATATAGTCATGGAAGATTTCAGGAATAACCGAATAAATGCTTCACTAATAACACAATTCAATGTTTACAGGAAAATTGAATAATTCAAGATGTAAGTGATGTCCCCCTCAAAAATATATGTATACATTTGAAATGACCTAGATTGATGGGTTTGGGTTTTGTATCTGATGCTTGTGGTTTTATTTTCTTGGAAGAGGAAAACATCATACCTGGCACAGAGATGTGTTCTGTAAATGATTGAGGGGTGGGTGGGTGGATGGACAAATGGATGGATGGATGGATGAATGGATGGAAGGGTGGATGGATGGAAGGACAGGTGGGTGGATAGATGGATGGATGGATGGATAAATGGATGGAAGGGTAGATGGAAGGATGGATGGAAGGGTAGATGGAAGGATGGATGGAAGGGTAGATGGAAGGATAGATGGGTGGATGGGTGGATGGGTAGATGGATAGAGGATAAATGGGTAGGTGGATAGATGGATGGATGGATGGATGTGTTTTTGGGGTGAATGGATGGATATGTGGACAAATGAATGGATGGGTGATGGATGCACATATGAATCAGAATGAGGGATACATGAAATAATGTGTGCAGGGGGCTCAGTAGGCCTCCGTTGAATACTTGTTGGGATTATGCCCGTGTTAACGCTTTGTTCTCTCACTATTTAGGGAATGATCACGTTAATCTTGGCCACTGACATGGCAAGACATGCAGAAATTATGGATTCTTTCAAAGAGAAAATGGAGAATTTTGACTACAGCAATGAGGAGCACATGACCCTGGTGAGTGGCTTGTTCTGCCTGTGTGGGCAGCCAGGCGGTGGGCTGGCTGAATGGGTCATCCATCCAGCTCACACTGGAAGCCAAGAAGCCAGAAGTATTAGTCTTGCCTTGAAACATGGTATCTGTAAATCTGGTTTTCAAGGTCATGACTCTTACTAGGAAAGTCCCGGGCAGGGCCTCCCTCCTGACGGAGCCTCCTTCATGGTCGGAGGCGGCACTCTCCCATTCCTCCATCTCTTTTGGATTTGAGGGAGGTAAGTGGGTGAAGGCCATGCATCTCGCTCTGCTTTCCAGAGAATAAAACCAACTCTCCCATGAAGGCACAGCCCCAGCCCATCTCTGTGGGGGCAACTCCAACACAGTCCCTGCTCCCCAAGCCGGCATCCCCCCCAGGCCCACACCATAGCCCGGCACCCCCCTCTATCACCAGGACAAGGTGGCCAGAGAAGGGGTAGGGGCCCTCCCCCATGAGAAGGTGCAGCATCTTCCTTTCGGAAAGGGCAGGCACTGGGCACCGCAAGGCACACAAGGACTGGAGCACGACTCATGCCTGGAATCCAGCACTTTGGGAGGCCATGGCGGGAGGATTGCTTGAGTCCAGAAGTTTGAGACCAGTCTGAGCAACATTAGCAAGACTCCATCTCCACAAAAAAAAATAACAAAACAAAAAATCAGTGCATACCTGTTGCGTGGTCCAGCTGCATGGTCCTCTATCTCTTCCTGCCTGTAACGGCAAGTCCAGACCCAAGCAGCTCAGCAGGCCATGTTCTGCCTCCTGTTACCTCAATTCCAAAACCTCTTCTTTCAGCTGAAGATGATTTTGATAAAATGCTGTGATATCTCTAACGAGGTCCGTCCAATGGAAGTCGCAGAGCCTTGGGTGGACTGTTTATTAGAGGAATATTTTATGCAGGTAAGAGTCTTGCAGAGCAATCAAGCCTCCAGCCAGTCTTATTAACCCCACTTAGTAAGGGTTTGCGTTAAACAGCATGCCAGGGTGGACCCACATATTCACCGGGCCGCGGACAGTTCAGCCTCCAGAAAGCCTTCACGGTAGGCGTACATCAGAAACAAAATAGGTTATAATTTGATACCTGAAAGAGAGTGACAATCCAGAAAAGCTAATGTCCTAAAACTGCCACCTGTCACTGCTAATTGAACCATTATTAGAAGCAGCCTTGTCAAGCCAATTGCCTGAAAGTCAAGAAGCAAGAACTGCAGAGGCAGGAGGGGCCCCGAGAGGGCTGAGACCCAGCAGGTCAGCTCACACAGATGGCCATGGGGAAGGTCGGGGATGCAGAAAACCAAGCCAGCTGAAAACAGCCACCAAATGTTAATACAACAGCTTGATCAAGCCTAGGAGAACTCGGGAGGCTTTCTGTAGGACACCTCTGCTGTCCTGTGTTACATGCAGCTTACCTCTGTCTGTCTCTCATCTCGGTCTTCCCAGCTAGACCTGCATGCCCAGCTCTGTTTAGCACTGAAGATGCTGTCGCCCTCGCCTTGTTCTTTACTGGGACACATTTGTGGTGTAGTTTGGTTGGTTGGTGGTTAACTGGCACATCTTGTCTTTCTCTGAGAACAGCGATCTGGTTCCGGGGCATTTCTGTCTTTAATGTTGCTATCTGCTGCATTCCCTGCAGAGCGACCGTGAGAAGTCAGAAGGCCTTCCCGTGGCCCCGTTCATGGACCGAGACAAAGTGACCAAGGCCACAGCCCAGATTGGGTTTATCAAGTTTGTCCTGATCCCAATGTTTGAAACAGTGACTAAGGTGAGTAACTGTCACCACATGTGACACTTGCATACACTCAGATACACAGGCACACGCAGGTACACGCAGGCACATGCAGGCACACGCAGGCACACACACAGGCACACACACACACAGGCACACGCATGCACATGCATGCACACACAGACACGCAGGCACACAGACACACACACAGGCATATACATGCACACAGGCACACACTCATGCACACACACAGGCACACACACACACAGGCACACGCATGCACATGCATGCACACACAGACACGCAGGCACACAGACACACACACAGGCATATACATGCACACAGGCACACACTCATGCACACACACAGGCACACACAGGCACATATATATACACACACGCACAGGCTCACAGTCATGCCTCCACACGTACACAGGCACACAGATGCACACACAGGTACACATGCACACACAGGCACACTAGTACACATGCACACAGGCACACACATGCACACACAGGTATGCACAAGCACACACAGGTACACACGCACACAGGTACACACGCACACACAGGTATGCACATGCACACACACAGGTACACACACACACACACGCACAGGTACACACGCACACAGGCACACACCCAGGTACACACAGGTATGCACATGCACACACACAGGTATGCACATGGACACACACAGGTACACACGCACACAGGCACACCTGCACATCCTGAGCAGCCTCTTCCCCGGCTGTCGTGGTGCTGTCGTGGTGACCGCTGTCCCTGCTCCATCCGGAGCCTGCTCCCCACAGCCTGACCCGTGACCCCAGCATCTCCCACTCCGTGCTGCACTCCCTGCCTTGCCTTGCTGGGCCCTGGGGGGGCCCCTCATTGCCCTCCCACATCACTGCTGGCCTTCAGGTCCCTGGAGGCAGCACCGGCTGTTGACTCTCCTGTCCCCTCTCTGCATCCCAGTTCCACTGAGTCCTCACCTGTGGAGGAACCACTGAGCTCTGTGCCCTCGAGCTGTGAAGCCTCCGTCCAGCTCCCAGTCTCACCGCACCCAGCCACCAAGGCCTTGCTCCCTGCACACAGCTCTTTCCTGCCCAGCTCCCCCCAGGGCCCCTGAGCTGTCTGTGGCCCCTGCCAAGGCCCCCACCTCAAGGCACCCCCAGCATGTGCAAAACAGGCCCATCTCTTGTTTCCCCCAGGGGTCTGGTCTCACAGCCTTGCACCCTCCGACCTTCCTGGGCTCCCAAGTGCTGTGGATCCTTCTGCTCCAGGGCATCTCCTGGAGCCACCCCCACCCACTTCCCACTCCCAGGACCCTCAGCCGGGAGGCTGTCGGCTCCTTTCCCCTGACCCTTGTCTTTGTTAGAACCTCAGAACCTGTCCCCAACCCTCATCTCACGGGCACGGGGGACACAGGAGGTGGGGGGCAGACTTTCTGTAGGACCTCATGGAGGGCGATGAGGGCCAGAGACAGAGCCACAGCGGGTGGGGGCGGCAGAGCCGGCACGAGGGTGTCCAGGAGCTGGGACTGGCCCAAAGGCTTCTGCACAGTGCACCTGACACCTGTTTTTCTCCAACGTTTCCCATTCCCTTAAGAATGAGGGACTCTGAATGAATCCGTTTTTCTCTCCCAGCTCTTCCCCATGGTTGAGGAGATCATGCTGCAGCCGCTTTGGGAATCCCGAGATCGCTATGAGGAACTAAAGCGGATAGACGACGCCATGAAAGAGGTAAAACGCACCGAGAAGAACCTTCCTTCCTTGTGGCAAGCAGGCATACCGCCCTCCGCACTCCTGACTCCAGAACCTGGGACGTGCCAAGCAGGGCACCACTGAAGGTGGCCCCATGGACAGGCGCACGTGTCCCTTCCATCAGAAAGCCTGGCTCAGTGAAATTAGGGAACGTGATACGGGAAACCAAAACTGCATTCGCCAAGAACGCATCAGGGCTCAGAACCTTCGAGGGAGTTTACTGGCCGTGCCCTTCACAGAAATCACAACTGTCACTCACACCTGTGAGCACCCAGGTGTCCTTGGGCGTGTCCGCCGCTGTTAGAGCGTCTGGGACCCCTCTGAGTACAGCGCCTGGCCTGGCCCCAGAGCCGACTTGTTCAGAGGAGGCCATGGGCTAGAAAGGGGCCCTCCCCTGGCACAGGGGCAAAGCGACCATCCACCTGCCAGCTTCCGGGCCCAGAACACACACCAGCACCTCTCAGGGGACAGGGAGCCTGGGGCTGGCTTTCGGTTGCTGTTGCGTTGACATCGTTTTGGAGGAAGGGGTCCAGGTCACAGGCTCAGGGCCCACGCAGTCGTTCCACAGATTCCCCCGGCTGTCTGCTGTCCAGCCGCCCATGGTGTGGCCTCCGCCCCGCCCTCCTGCCTCCTCCCCCCAGCGCCCCCATGCAGCTCGAACAGCCTCACTACTCCTGCACAGTGTGACACCTCCTGGCCTTGGCCGGTGTTGCCTCTGCCACCCCCCGCCCCCCACAGTGCCCTTTGTACCACTGAAGCACCCTCCAAGGCCCGTCAGTCAGGGCTCCCCTAGTTACTGTGCCCACCACGCCATCTTTTCTGCCTGGGCGCTCCTGAAGCCCATGTGGCCCACGATGCCCTTTTGAGCACTGAGCCATTTTCCAGGAGTAGCCTTGTGTTGGTCTCATCTCCCTCGACGGACGGCCCCGTGCTCCCCGTGCCCACGCCCGCCTGGGGCGCCATGCCAGGCATGTGATAGATGCCCAGCAATTGCTTAGAAATTGACTGAAAATCCAGACCAGCTGCCCTGACTTCTCCAGTTGACAGAAAGTCACAGAAAGGTCTCTACAGCTCTGGAAGGCTGAGCGCACTTATGGAGAGGGACAGAGGTAGCGAGAAGGCTCCTCCTACTCCAGGACCCCGCAGGAGAGCCGAACGGGCTTCTGCCTCTCTCGTGGGCCTCCGAGAGCCGTAGCCCTCATGGCCTTGAGTCTCTAGGCCCGAGCCCTGCTGCCCAGTAGGGGACACTAGGGTTCTTCAAGGCCTCTGCCTTCCCCCTCTTAACCCCCACAAAAAGGACAGTCACACCAAAGAGGTGAAAAGGCCCAAGTCACAGGCTCTGCACACACCACCAGTCCCTGCGGCTGTGGTGGCTGCGGCTGGGTGAGGCACCAAGGGTAGCGGGGCCTGGAGACCACAGGCTTTCCCATTGCAGCACCTCCAGGCAACAGAAGCTGCTGGAAGAGAGGCAGACACTCCCCTGCTGTCTCCTGCTCCCTGACTTGGCCTTCTCTGCACTTTGTTCCAGTTACAGAAGAAGACTGACAGCTTGACGTCTGGAGCCACTGAGAAGTCCAGAGAGAGAAGCAGAGATGTGAAAAACAGTGAAGGTAATGCTGTCACTGCTGAAGTGACGTCAGTCCATGCAGTGATTCCGACAAAGGACAGAAGGAAGAGGAAGGGGAGAAAATCTGAATTTTGGAATACCTTTAAATGAATGGAATTTTTTTTTTTTTTTTTTTCCAAACGAATTCTCGCTCTTGTTGCCCAGGCTGGAGTGCAATGGTGTGATCTCGGCTCACTGAAACCTCCACCTCCCGGGTTCAAGCAGTTCTCCTGCCTCGGCCCCCTGAGTAGCTGGGATTACAGGCATGCGCCACCACACCTGGCTAGTTTTTGTATATTTAGTAGAGACAGGGTTTCACCATGTTGGCCAGGCTGGTCTTGAACTCCTGACCTCAAGTGACTCACCTGCCTCTGCCTCCCAAAGTGCTGGGATTACAGGCGTGAGCCACTGCGCCCAGCCGAATGAATGGAAATTTTATTCCTTGCATCTAATCATTAGAATTAGGCTCTTAAGGCTGGTGGCTCACGCCTGTAATCTCAGTACTTTGGGAGGCCGAGGTGGGCAGATCACTTGAGGTCAGGAGTTCGAGACCCAGCTTGGCCAACATGCTGAAACCCCATCTCTACTAAAAATACAAAAATTACCCAGGTGTGATGGCACATACCTGTAGTCCCAGCTACTTGGGAGACTTGAGGCAGGAGAGTCACTCGAACCTGGGAGGCGAAGCTTGCAGTGAGCCGAGATTGCGCTACTGCACTCCAGCCTGGGCAACAGCGAGACTCCATCTCAAAAGAAAAAAAAAAAAAGAATGAGGCTCTTAAAGAAGGGGAACATGCTTTAGTTAATAGAAAAACATCAATAATTAGCATATGCATCACTTATAAGAGTAAGGACTTTTTAAAAGTGCAATTGAAGTACTGAAAACTTCACCAATCACGTGTTGGCTTTCTATGGCTTTGAGAGTTTCTCTGCACTTGTTGATATAGTTATTCAGCTCACGGGGAATGCAGAGCAGCCATTTGTTCACCTCATAATAAGGTCACACTATACATGTCTAACAGATAATTCAAGAGAGAGTGCATCAAGCACGTAAGGCTCAGGGCAGGATAAACGGGACATGGCTTATAAGCGGGGCAGCAACAGGCTTTGGTGTCCAACACACCTGGTTTTGAGTCCAGGCTTGCCAGTTACAAGCCGAGAGACGTGCACAAGTGTCTCAGCCTCTCTGAACCTCAGAGCCCCAATCTCTAAACCAGAGGCAATAATATCATTGTTACTGCTATTTTAGTGATTAAATAGTCAAAGTGCTGGTCTGGTCCCTGTGAAGGGCTCAGTCAATGTTGGTATTTAATTTTTTAAGTCAGTTCATATTTTTCAGTGGCTCAGAAAAGGGATCAATATTGTTTTATTTTGCTTAAGTGTGTTCAGCAATGTATCTGATGGCCTCTTTCTTTTAAAATGGTCTGTATGTCGGCCGGGTGCCGTGGTTCACACCTGTAATCCCAGCACTTTGGGAGGCTGAGGCAGGCAGATCACTTGAGGTCAGGAGTTTTAAACCAGCCTGGCCAACATGGCGTGATTTCAGCTCACTGTAACCTCGACCTCCCGGGTTCAAGCGATTCTCCTGCCTCAGCCTCCCAGGTAGCTGGGATTACAGGCGTGTGCCATCACGCCTGGCTAATTTTCGTATTTTTAGTAGAGACAGGGTTTCACCATGTTGGTCAGGCTGGGCTCAAACTCCTGACCTCGTGATCCACCCACCTTGGTCTCCCAAAGCGCTGGGATTCCAGGCGTGAGCCACCGCGCCCTATTCCTAAAAAAACAAATCAGTCATCTTTCCCTTCTTCCAGGAGACTGTGCCTGAGGAAAGTGAGGGGCGTGGCTGCGGTTCCGGACGGGCTGGCAGAGCTGCGCGGGATTCTTGTGCGGGAAGAGCTGCCCTGAGCACCTGGCACCACAAGACCACGTTTTCTAAGAAACATTTTGTTCACTGATACAAAAAAAAAAAAAACGGAATTCATGATGCTGTACAGAATTTTATTTTTAAACTGTCTTTTAAATAATATATTCTTATACGGAAATGGGTACTGTACTTCTTCTTTGCTAGAGTTGTGTATGCTGCTTCTGGTAAGTTCTCTCGTGGAGATGAAGGACACTGTGCTTTTCCCCCAGATGTATCTTAGAGCAGTTGACTAGTGTGTTACGGTGCGTATGTCCCTGTAAATTTAGCATTAAATATCAGAACGGTGCCCTGAGCGCAAGGATGTGCACGGGTCCTGTGTTTCTGAGCAGAGGGGGATGTTAGTGCCATGTGTGGGACATCTGGGGACTGAGGCAGGGTGGCCAGACTGTAGGACATGTGTCGGAGCAAACACACCCACGACCACGGGGACGACACACGCTGGGTGCTCCTGCGCAGGAAGACTGGTGACTTCACATTTAAATCCTCAGATAAGGAAAAGAGACATATGTATTCAGCACGTCTGAGGGTCTCTATCTCGGGAGGAGAGATGGCCCTCCCTCCGGCCTTTGTTCTGGTAACGAGCACAGGGGACATTCTGGGTGGCCCTGTGTCCCAGAGCTCTGGGTCCAGCAGCAGAGGCAGGTGTGGGGAACGCAGCACCCAGGTCTGGGGGTATGCCCAGCATAGGGAGTGAGTGTGCAGACACAGGGGCCCACCCCAATGAGCACAACGCCCCTCTGGGGTGGGCGGCACCATCTCCTCCCAGGACGGTGTGTTGCCAAGTGAACTCTCTGCCCAACAGTCAGTGTTAAGTCAGCATGAAGGGTAAAGATGTTTACAGTTAAGCCGCGTGCATGTCAGGAGACAGCAGCAGCAATGCTCGGGACTTTCCACCATGAGCTCCCAGCACACAGCAAGCATCTCGCCAAAAAGAACAGAAAGTTTGCAAAGGGAGGGCCAGCCTGTGCGCAGCCATCCCACGTCACCTGTCACGTCTCCGACTTTGACCGCCTCTCGCAGCTTCCCTTACTCGTGATGTCTACAGCCAACCCAAGCGTCTTTGCGTGCTGACGTCTTAGCCAAAGCACATGGGGAACCCGTGAAGCAGAACTGACCGCTGCGAGGGCTGGGAGAACACTGGGCATCTGAAATACTTCAGCCCAGGAAAACGTCCGTCAGTGGACACCATCGGCTCCCAGGTGGCCTCTGGAACAGGAAAGCAGTCACACCCTAGTCCATCCCACGGGAAGCCACGCCTCATTCCACTCTAGAGGCAGTGCCTGGGGCTGGATACCCCTGAGCCGGGAGGCGCCGGGCAGTGCCCGGACAAGGCTGTGCTCTGCCCACAGCTCCTCCACTGTGGCCATGAGGGAGGTTTAAAAATCTCGGTCCAAAGGCTTTCACCGTAGTCTAAGGGACAGATAACATCGTCACTCTGAATTGGGAGGGGACTGTGTTCTATTGGTAACCAAAAGGGGCCCAGCAAGGTGCTGGGGTTCCAGTCTCCCTGAGTCCTCAGGCAGGTCTTCCAGCCCCCACCCTGGGTCTCCCCGCCCTGCCGCAGGGGAACATGAGGGTCAGGGGTCCCCAGATTCCGGGGAGCTAGGGCCGGTGCCCTGGCAGAACATAGTGCTGTGAAACACGGCCTCAGGCACGAGCCAGGGCCTGTGGGGGTGAGTCACCTTGTTACGGGCTGAATTCTCTCCCCAAAACTTACGTCCAAGCCCAACCTGGTGCCTCCCAGTGCTGTGGAGACAGCACCTTTAAAAGGCGGTTAAGATAACATCAGCTCACGGGGGTGAGCCCTGAGCCACTCTGAGTGTGTCTTACAAGAAGAGGAGAGCAGGGCACAGATGCACACACAGGGCGCTGGGGGAGGACAGACCCCGACACACAGAGGAGTGGGGGCTCAGCGGAAGCCAGCCCTGTCAACCCTTCTCTCAGACCTTGAGAGATAAGTGTCTGTTGTTTAAGCCCCCAGCCAAGCTCCCACACACACAGCTGGGTGCCTCGCTAGGGCCGCCCGAGCGGACTCACACATCACACCTCTGTCACCACTGCCTCCCTGGGCAGCAACGTGGGCCCGGCTCACAACGGGGGCTGGAGACAGGTTGAGCTTGGGCTGACTGGGCCAGCACAGCATGATCTGTCTCTCTCTGCCTGCATGTGCGCATGCTGGGACGCAGTTGCTCTGGGGCCAGCCCAATCCTGCAGCGCCCCCTTAAAGAACCTCCCTTAGGCAAAGCCATCATCATTTCCCAGCCCCAGCGCTGCCCAGAAGGCTGGTTCTCTCCAGCACTGAGGCCCTGAGAGCCAGGAGAGGCAGCTTGAGGGAAGGTCCAGCCCTTATCTCTCCTCAGGCAAGGCCAGGCCTGTGGTTCACCCCTTACGAGGCGCAGGCAGTGAGGACGCAGCGAGCGGACAGGGGGCCTCAAAAGGAGAGGCTGCTCTCTCCGGAAGCCTCCGCCACGGAGTCCGGGCCAGCCGCCTGCAGGACCTTTCCGCCCAAGGACCCGTGGACCCAGCCGCCACCACGGCCAGCATGGGATGGGGTCATCAAGCCCAAATCCCAGCCGTCTGACTTCAGTTCCTCACTGCCAAGGTCGAGTTAGGATTCCAGCCGAATCACAGTGAGACCACAGGAGGCATCTGGGGGAAATTATTTTCATTATTTGCCCTGTAGTTTCCAGTTTTTCCACAACTGGCTTTCCTTTCATGAATAAAATAAATACACGTTATTTTATTTTAGAGCTGGGGTGTAACCTGCAGGAAATAGCCACGTGTAACCTGCGGGGAGAAGGCCTGAGATGTGCAGAGGAAGCCAAGGTGACTGTGTCCACAAGTGGCAAGGCCAGCGCCTGCTGGCGTCTCAGCCCGTTCTGTGGCTGTGGCAACAGGGATTTCCCAGCGCCCTGAGCTGGCTGACTCGGTGTCTGGTGCGGGTTCCCAGACGGCGCGGGAAAGGGCCCACCAGCTGTCAGTGGGGGGATCTCTTTCCTAAGGGCGCCACTCTCACGCCAAGTGATCCACTCCTCACACCACCAACCCAGGTCTGGCTTGAACATCACAGACGTTCGGCCCACCGGGAGCTGGGAGAGACAGGAAGGACCCCACCCCTGCCCCACAGCCTTCGGAGGACAGGAAGGAGCCCCTGCAGCCTTCCGAGGGAGCGCGGCCCTGCTGACCCGTGACTTCAGCCTTCTGGCCTCCAGAGCTGTGAGAGATGAGCGTCTGCTGCTGAAGGCTCCCTCTGGGGTCATTGGTTTGGGCCGCCTGGGGAAGCACACACAAGCGGCCACTGAGTGATGATCCTCGTCCTAATCCTCATCCTGACAACTGCTGGCTCTGAGCCTGCGTTTCCGCAGCACCCCCGTCCCCAGCCTGGGGCTGTTCAGGAGTTCCTCCCCACAGCAAGCCCTAAGCGGCCTTCCTTGTCATCAGTGACCCCTAGTGCCCCATTTGCAGAGAGGGTCACAGGCACAAGGAGAGGCGTGTGGCGCACCAGGTCACAGAGCTACGGAGCTCCAGAGCAGGCCAAGAGCAGCCCTCCCCGGAGAGCCCTACCGCTCATCCCTGGACAGCATTCCTGGGAGCTCCCAGGCATTTCTCTGATGGCTGATGAGACTGATCTTTGATTTTTGATCTGCTTACTGGACATTCAGCTTCCTCTTCTGTGATGCCACGGCCTCTGCCCACATTCCGCTGGGGCAGTTTGTCTTTTCCAAGTTGATCATAGTTTTTTTGTTGTTGTTTTTTTTAGACGGAGTCTTGCTCTGTCGCCCAGGCTGGAGTGCAATGGCACGATCTCAGCTCACTGCAACCTCCACCTCCCGTGTTCAAGCGATTCTCCCGCCTCAGCCTCCCGAGTAGCTGGGATTACAGGCACCCGCCATCATTCCCGGCTAATTTTTGTATTTTTAGTAGAGACGGGGTTTCACCGTGTTGGCCAGGCTGGTCTCGAACTCCTGACCTCAGGTGATCTGCCCGCCTCGGCCTCCCAAAAGTGCTGGGATTACAGGCGTGAGCCATCTCACCTGGCGATCAGATCACAGTTCTTTTTAAATTCTGGATTCTGATCCCTTGCAGTTAACTCTGTGTCCTATTACATCTTCTCCCGATGGGTGGTCCAGGAGGCTACAACAGGCTGAACAAATTCCTATGTTGAAATCCCAACCCCCGAGGTATTAGGAGGTGGGGCCTTTGGAAGGTGATGAGGTCATGAGGGGAGCGTGAGACTGGTCCCCTTGCGAAAGGGACCCCAGGAAGCTCTCTTTCGGCCACGTGAGGATGCACACAAAGGCAGCACCACCGCCTGCAACCTGGAGCAGCACCCTCCCCAGAGCCCGACCCTCCGACCCCTATCCGCGGCTTTGGACCTCCAGAGCTGAGACAGCCCAGGCTGCAGGGCAGAAGTCCCGCTCTCCAGCCCCGGCCTGAGCCGCTTAAGGCTGCCGCCCTTCCTCCGCCCCCCTCTCTTCCGGCTCTCCGCTTGCACTGGTTTCCTGTTGTTGCTGTAACAATGGCCGACCAAGCACCACAGATTCCCTCTCTGACAGCCCTGGGCGTCTGGAGCCCACAGGCCCTGCCACAGAACCGAAGCCAAGGTGCCAGCTGGACTGCTTCCTTGCCAGCGGCCTGGAGGATAGCTCGTTTCCTAGCCTCTCCTGTGGCCTCGCCCATGGCCTCTTCCTCCAGTTCAAAGCCCATCATTTCAACCTCTGCTCCTATCATCCCCTGCCCTCTCCTTCATTCCCTCTCCACTGCCTCTCCCTGCCCTCCTCTGCTGCCCTCCTGAAAGGACCGAGACGACCCAGGCCCACAGGGCAGTCCGGGATTTAATCACATCTACAAAGTCGCTTTGGCTGTGGGAGCAACGCTCACCGTTCCAGAAATTAGGACCAGGAAATCCTGGTGGGAGGGTGGGGGCAGATTCTGTCCTCCACCTGGCTGGGGGGCCTTTCCTGACTGCCCTGTCAGAAACTGCAGCACCGCCCTACCCCGCTCCACCCCATCCACATCCCACCTCACCCCTGCCTCACCCCACCTCACCCCACCCTACCCCGCTTCACCCCATCCACATTCCACCTCACCCCTGCCTCACCCCACCTCACCCCACCCTAACCCACTCCACCCCATCCACATTCCACCTCACCCCTGCCTCACCCCACCTCACCCCACCCTA
>NW_012117154.1:6419620-6421548 GCF_000951035.1 Colobus angolensis palliatus
TCGGCGGGAGGAGGTTGATGTCCCGGCCCCATGCGCTCCACGTGGCTGGCTTGCTCTGTCTGTCATTCCCCTACTCCTTGTTCTGTCCAGGGTTCCTCCAGCCCCAGACCTCAGCATGCCTGTGATGCCACCCTGAGACAGCCACAGGCCCTGCCCTGTGGTGCTCCCCAAAATTCCAAGTCCCACTCCAATGGCCTGAGACCGGCCAGCCTGGCAGTGCCATCTGGGCAGGGACGCGTGGGTTCCTCCACATTCCACCTTTTGAGATGTACTCTAACCTTCTATCCGGACCCTAGACAGGCGGGGTCAGCCGAAGACCCAGGCGCTCCTGGAGTCAGGCACCCGTGGCTGGCAGCAGAGCACATCCCCTGGCCAGGGCCACGTTTGTCATGGGATCACTGGACATTGACCACCAGAATGGTGCTGGCATGCTGAACTGGGGTGGTTCCAAGTGTCTGTATAGATAGGCACGCTGCAGAATGTCCTTCCCTAGGAGACTGAACGCCCCAGGGCAGCCCGGTGGCCGGGACATGCTAGGGGTTCAGTGAACGCCCCAGGGCAGCCCGGTGGCCGGGACATGCTAGGGGTTCAGTGAACGCCCCAGGGCAGCCCGGTGGCCGGGACATGCTAGGGGTTCAGTGAACGCCCCAGGGCAGCCCGGTGGCCGGGACATGCTAGGGGTTCAGTGAACGCCCCAGGGCAGCCCGGTGGCCGGGACATGCTAGGGGTTCAGTGAACGCCCCAGGGCAGCCCGGTGGCCGGGACATGCTAGGGGTTCAGTGAACGCCCCAGGGCAGCCCGGTGGCCGGGACATGCTAGGGGTTCAGTGACCATTTGTGGGATGACCGGGTGGATGTGAGCTGTGGCTGCCAACCTAACGAAGCTCAGAGAAAAAACCCACAGTGCAGACTGTGCTGGGGGAGGAGGGGTCCTCTGGTAGGCATGTGTATTCCTGCGATGTGTGTGCCTGGGCACGTGTGTACATTATGGGCAGACGTGCACATATCACTCACCTAGCCCTGCTTCCAGCTAAGAGAAAGGAAGCCAAAAACATGCAAAGATGCCAAGCAGGCACCCTGGCCACAGTCTTCCAGACCTGGCAGGGAACAGAGTAAAAGCTAGCAACACTGGGCTTCACGAAGGAGCAAAGGGGCGAGTGCGGAGGGGGGAGGCGGGCAGACAGCGGGTTCCTCCTGGAGCAGCACAATCGGGCACCAAGGCCTCATGCAGCATCCGACAACAACTTGTGGCAAGGAAATTCTGGACTGACTTTCTGTTGTTTTGATTGAAAGTAATTTTATCCAAAAATTCAAAATGCATTGGATGTGCCAATCAGAATGTAACAGAAGGAAATGCTACACCGCCTGGCTGCTTCTCCCCTCAGCTGCCGTGAGCATGTCCCACCTGTGCCATAGAGCCTGGAGGAAGTGGCTGCAGCAGGACTCGCAGAGTTCCTCATGTGTGGCCACTGACCCTGCCTCCATTGCTGCTGTCTCCCTGCAGGCCAAGGCAAGACAGGCGGGGCACACTGCACAGCTCTCAGGGGAAGGATCCACATGGGTGTTCCTCTGCACATCACCTGCCCACCTCGGCTTGCCCACCATCCTGGATGGACCCACAGGAGGCTCCCGCGGCCCACGCTGGCCCCTCCGACACCCTTGCCAACCTCAGGCGTGGCCCATCGCTGCAGCTGTGTTGGGATACCTCTGCCATCAGGACGTGGCCCACACAGAAGCCGCCTGCTCTGCAGATAGCCCGGCAGGACAGGGTTTGAGGCTTTGCGCATTCCTCTGCCCCGGGATTGTGGAGACCACTCAGCCTCTGTGCTCCTTTCCAGGAGCTGCCGTAACAAACTGCCACCAGCTTGGTGGCTTAAAACAGCAGGGAGTCATTTAAGCTTGGTGGCTTAAAACAGCAGGGAGTTGGCC
>NW_012117154.1:6421638-6424477 GCF_000951035.1 Colobus angolensis palliatus
AAAAAAAATGAGCCGGGCGCCGTGGCGGGCGCCTGTAGTTCCAGCTACTCAGGAGGCTGAGGCAGGAGAATGGCATGATCCTGGGAAGCGGAGCTTGCAGTGAGCCGAGATCGCACCACTGCACTCCAGCCTGGGGAACAGAGCGAAACTCCGTCTCAAAAAAAAATAAAAAATAAAAAAATAAATAAAACAGCAGGGAGTCATTTAAGCTTGGTGGCTTAAAAGAGTCCTTGGGCAGAAGTTGGAGGTCAGCAGATCAACAGGGTCCTTCCTTGCTTCTTTTATCTCCCAAGTGGTTCCCAGCACTTTGGGAGATTGCGTGGTTTGTGTCTTCGTCACTCCAGTCTCTGCGTCTGTGCTCATGTGGCCTTCTCCCCCTGTGTCTCTCTGTGTCCAAATGTCCCTCCTCTTATAAGGACGCCAGTCATGCTGGAATTAGGCCCACCCTACTCCTGTTCGCCGACTCCATCTTCATTTGATCACATCTACAAGGACCCCATTTCCAAATAGAGTCGCAGTCACAGGAACTGGGGATCAGGACCTGCATGTATCATTTTGGAGACACAATTCAACTCACGACACCCTTATAGTCTCAGCTTTCCCACCTGTCAACTTCTACCTCTTCAGTTGTTGTGAAGTTTAATAACACGAAATAACACCGGGCTTTGCACAATGTCTGGCGCTCCTTGGGTACCCTTCGGGGCCTGCCTGGGTCTCTCCTGTGTGCGGAGGCATCGTTACTCCTAATCCAAGCAAGCATGGGTGGAGCTGTTAGTTGGGAACGTCTTTTCCCCAAACAAGCCAGGATCTGAGGAATCCACGACCAAAAGGGAACTGGAGATTCAGAGTGTGTGTGAGATCCAGGGACTGCCAGCGGGGTCTCCTTGAGAGGCCTTGGATAGCTCGGGGGCTCTACAAACTGGGTACAGGGTGACATGGGAGGGGGAAACTGATGGAAAGGGGAAAGAAGGAAAAGGTTGACAGGGAGGTAAGAACTCAGGAGAACAAATCATGGCCAATGCGTAATCTGCTTGTGTCAATCTCAAACCTAAACTTTTGCCTTCAACTGCCTGGACATAAAAGGAGAGTGTATCAGCTAGCCCTGGCTGTGTAACAAAGCACCCCAACACTTGCTGGCCTGAACAACAATGTTTATTATTTTCCACAGTTCTGAGGGTTGACAAGGCAGATTTTTTGGTCTGACCAGCCCAGTTGGAGCTGGCTGGTTTACAATGGCCTCACCCACATATCTGCTGCTTGGTTTGCTGGCAGACTGCAGTTTCAAGCACACATGTCTCTGTCATTGTGTGGCAGGCTAACAAGGCTCATTCACACGGTGACAAGTGGTTCCCAGCAGTCAGAGAATGTTAAGTCCCAAGTCCCAAGCACTTTTCAAGTCTCAGCATGCAAGTAGCCTTACGTCTCATCAGCCAGAGCAAATCATATGGTCAAGCCCAAGTTTAAAAACTTGCTTCACGGCTGGGCATGGTAGCTCATGCCTGTAATCCCAGAACTTTGGGAGGCCAAGGCGGGTGCCTCACCTGAGGTCAGGAGTTCGAGACCAGCCTGGCCAACACGGCGAAACACTGTCTCTACTAAAAATATAAAAATTAACCTGGCATAGTGGCATGTGCCTGTAATCCCAGCTACTAGTGGGGGTGAGGCAGGAGGATCACTTGAAACTGGGAGGTGGAGGTTGCTGTGAGCTGAGATCGTGCCACTGCTCTCCAGCCTGAGCAACAGCAATAGCAAGGAAAAAAAAAAAGAAAGAAAAGAAAAAACTCACTTCATGACAGAAGGAGCTGCAGAGAATTTATGGCATTTTTAAAAATTTTATTTATTTTATTTTTTTATTTTTTTGCAATCTACCAGAGTGAGGAAGACGGCTGAAAACAAGATTGTGAGTCACTCTTCAAGCATCTGTCTTTACATGCCCTTTTCAGCCTCCTCTATCACCAAGCCCCTGCTGCTTTTTCTAACACTTCCAAGAGCTACTTGACTCCAGGGTCAGGGCACACCACGACCCCTTATTATAAAAAACAGCTGAGGCCAGGTGCTGTGGCTCATGCCTGTAATCCCAGCACTTTGGGAGGCCGAGGCAGGTGGATCACCTGAGGTTAGGAGTTCAAGACCAGCCTGGCCAACATGGCAAAACCCCATTTCTACTAAAAATACAAAAATAAAAAATAAAAAAATTAACTGGGCGTGGTGGCACACATCTCTAATTCCAGCTACTTAAGAAGGCGGAGGCAGGAGAATCGTTTGAACCTGGGACATGAAGGTTACAGTGAGCTGAGATCACCTGGGCAAGAGAGCGAGATTTCATCTCAAAAACAAAAGAAAGAAAGAATAGCTGAAACGTTAACTTGGCATCCGATGCTATTCTCCTTGAACTCACACTGAAGGATTCCACCTTCTAAGACTATTGAAACCCTCCATGTGGTGCTGAGAGACTGCCGGAGACCTGCTGCTGATCTGCCTCATGCTACCCCGGCACCGACGGGGGTGTTGGTTATAACCAGTGCGAGTCAAGGAGGGAGTCAGCGCTTAACTTCCAAGACTCAGGAGTGTGTGAAGAACGAGCGCCTGACATCTGGTGTTATTTTGCCTCACCAGTTTTTATACATAGGTGTTTATTTGAGCAAGCCATCAAAGGAAACTTTAAAATGTAAAGCATTCTTACACATTCTCCTTGCAGCACAAATCTGTAATTAAGGGATTCTCAAAAGTCCCCCGTGCTCACTGAAATTGTCACATTTGGCCTTCCATCTGGTGGGAGAGCAGAGTCACTCAATTTCTGCCAAGTTTAAGGGAGATTCGAAGCTTTCAGGCAACTCTA
>NW_012117154.1:6427807-6429448 GCF_000951035.1 Colobus angolensis palliatus
AGGAGGAGGAGGAAGAAGAAGAAGAAGAAAACAAACTAAAAGACTGCGTACGCTGCCATTGTCGGGTAGAGTTCTGTGAATGTTGGGAAGCTCACGTAGATTGATAGTGTGCTGGGGTACTTCTACATCCTTGTTTGTTTTATGTCCAGCAACAATGGCAATGGTCTTTCACTGAGGGCTGCAGCCCCTGCCAGACAGTCCTCTCCACGCAGCCATCTGCACCACATCCGGGTGAGTCTCCTCTCTGCCATTTCAGACCTAAGGGAAGGCAGGAAAGGCACAGCTGCCTGTTCTCCCTAGCCCTGGAATACTGAGTTCTCTGCCCCTCTGCCCATAGCTTTGTAAATAGTCTCATTACTAAACTTTACTCGGTGACCCAGTTTCCTGTGATATCTGTGGCCCGCTGTGGCCTTATCTTATGACAGACATCCCAGGGGGCTACTGCCATTACCTAGGACTCCTATGGAAGAAATTCCCACTGAAAATGAGCTCACAGAGTGAGTCCATTAGGCTATGGCTGTAATAAGATGCATAACAGAGACTTCCATTTCCTCTTAGAATGTAGAAAACTGAAAAGAGCATTGTTCTCACACTAACAACGAGAAGAGTCAGACAGTCCTCAACACCACTGGAGAGGGGAATCACAGGGGAACAGAGTGAACTGAATTCCAAAAAGGAGGGGCCCTTGAAGCTGAGAGAGAGCACATGAACTGCTTTGACAGGTGTCAAAGAAAAAAATATTCAATAACACTTGTGTCTTTTTTGTTTTGGGGGTGTTTTGTTTTGTTTTGTTTTGTTTTGTTTTGAGATAGGGTCTCACTCGGTCACCCAGGCTGGAGTGCAGTGGCACCGTCACAGCTCACTGCAGACTCAACCTCCCGGGCTCAAGCAGTCCTCCCACCTCAGCCTCCCGAGGAGCTGGGACCACAGGCGTGTGCTACCAGCCCAGCTAATCATTTTTTTAGAGAGATGGGGTCTGGCTGTGTTGCCCAGGCTGAATGATACTTGTTAAAACACAGTAAGGCAGACTCTATTCAGGACCATCAAGGTAGGTGTAGGGACCACAGCCAAGGGATTTGCAGGGATTTAAGAAATTAAGCTCAACTTCAAATCTGGCTCAGGCAGGCCAGGTATGGTGGATCACGGCTGTAATTCTAGCAGTTTGGGAGGCTGAGATGGGCAGATCACTGAGAGCAGGAGTTGGAGACCAGTCTGGCCAACATGTCGAAACCCCGTCTCTACTAAAAATACAAAAGTGAGCCAGGCACGATGGTGCAGGCCTGTCATCCCAGTTACTCGGGAGGCGGAGGCTGAACCGGGGATGCAGAGCCTCCAGTGAGCCGAGACCGCGCCACTGCACTCCAGCCTGGGCTAGAGACTCTGTCTCAAAAATTAAAATAAAAATAAAAATAATAAAAAAGTCTGGCTCAGGCAAGTGGGAATTGCTCGCCAAGGAGCGAGGGGCGGGGGGATCAGTGGATGGAAAATTACACAGAAGAAACATCAGCGGTTAGGAGATTCTCGCTAAACTGACTTAACAGGATTCTTTTATTTATTTATTTATTTTGAGACGGAGTCTCGCTCTGTCGCCCAGGCTGGAGTGCAGTGGCCGGATCTCAGCTCACTGCAAGCTCCGCCTCC
>NW_012117154.1:6430561-6445738 GCF_000951035.1 Colobus angolensis palliatus
GACAGAGCAGGACTCTGTCTAAAAAAAAAAAAAAAAAGGAAAGAGCCGGGACAGGGCAGGTGATGACAGACAGCCCTTGTGGGTGACACGGGTGCGTGGGAGGGGATGGTGCTGGGGCAGGTAGGAGCCCCATCTGCTCCCTGGACACTCTTACAAGCGGAAGACTTGAGCTGCTGAGGAAGGCGCATTAAATCTTCTTGCTCCCAGGACATAAGCAAAGCTCTCTTGATTCTAAGGCAGAAGAAAGGGAAAACCCCATCCGTCCTCAGTTAATTTAGAAAGTTTATCTTGCCAAGGTTGACGGGCCTGTGGTACAGCCTCAGGAGGTCCTGACGACATGCGCCCAAGGTGGTCGGGGCACAGCTTGGTTTTATACATTTTAGGGAGACAGGAGATATCAATCAGCATATGTGAGAAGTACATTGGTTCAGTCTGGAAAGGCGGGACAACTCGAAGCAAAGGCAGAAAGACTCGAAGCATTCATGCTCGAGAACCCTCTCTTCCTGGTCTTCTCTGTCAAGGTTTTTTTTTTTTCCTTTGTGATGGAGTTTCGCTCTTGTTGCCCAGGCTGGAGTGCAATGTTACAATCTTGGCTCGTTGCAACCTCAGCCTTCGGATTCAAGCAATTCTCCTGCCTCAGCCTCCCGAGTAGCTGAGATTGTGCTCAGCTACTCGGAATGTGCCACCACACCCGGCTAATTTTGTATTTTTAGTAGCGACCGAGTTTCTCCATGTTGGTCAGGCTGGTCTTGAACTCCTGACCTCAGGCGCCTTGGCCTCCCAAAGTGCTGGAATTACAAATGTGAGCCACCGCACCCACCCACAAGGTGGTTTTTTTTTTTTTTGTCTTTTTTGTTTTAACACAAGAGATTCCATTTTGATTCTGACAACTTTCACACTGGTAACATTTCTTGTACTAAGCTTTGCTTAATATGAATATTGCACTCCAGCTGATTTCATAGTGTCTGTGTGCACAACATATCTTTTCTCATCCTTTTATTTTTAACCTATTGTAAAAAGAAAATAAATCTTGGGGCCCGCAAATCACTAAGCTAAAGAGAAAAGTCAAGCTGGGAACTGCTTAGGGCCAATCTGCCTCCCATTCTATTCAAAGTCACCCCTCTGCTCACTGACATAGATGCGTATCTGATGGCCTCCTTCCCAGAGGCTAATCAGAATCTCGAAAGAATGCAACCATTTGTCTCTTATCTATCTGTGGCCTGGAAGCCCCCTCCCAGCTTCCAGTCTTCCTGCTTTTGCTTTGAGTAGTCCCGCCTTTCCAGGCTGAACCAATGGACATCTTGTGTATGTTGACTGATGTCTCCTGTCTCCCTAGAATGTAAAAAACCAAACTGTGCCCCTCTTCCTGCTTTTGCTTTGAGTAGTCCCGCCTTTCCAGGCTGAACCAACGGTCATCTTGCATATGTTGATTGATGTCTCCTGTCTCCCTAGAAACCAAACTGTGCCCCAACCGCCTTGGGCGCCTGTCATCGGGACCTTCTGAGTCTGTGTTATGGGTGCACGTCCTCAACCTTGACAAAATAAACTTTCTAAATTAACTAAGACGTGTCTCAGATTGTCCAGGTTCACACTAACTATGTCTTTATACTTAAAATGAGTTTCTTTTAGATAACATATAGATTTAAAAAATAGCATCCATGAACCATGAAAGAAGTTATCATTTTTAAAGGAGAATCTTTTAAAGCAAACAAAAATGTTAGGTTTAGTTATTATGATTCATTGACATAAAATATTTGACATAAGGATTACACAGTAAAACAGAGGCCAGTGCTGTAACACAGAATATAAAGATTGAAAAAGTAACGATGTTGACAAAAAGAGTCAAACTCTGTAAAATATTTTAAGAGATTTCTTCTGAGCCAAATATGAGCGGCCATGGCCCGTGACGGAGCCCTCAGGAGGTCCTGAGAACATGTCCCCAAGGTGGTCGGGGCGCAGCTTGGTTTTTATGTATTTTAGGGAGACGTGAGACATCAATCAAATACATTTAATAAATAGATTTACGAAGAATGCATCACTGAATATCGTCTTGAATTTATTCAATATGAAATAATTGTTTTAAGACAATTACTTTAATAAAGGATTGATTGATAAGAATTCTTCACAGTCACGATTACGTGCTCCAGATATACTCTTCTGATGCCTTCTCAAATCCCCCTATCTTTACTCCCCACACACCCCATCTCCAGGGCACTAAGGCAGAGACAGAATGAAGGGTCAGTGTGCTGATAGAAACACAAATTGACAACGCCCAAGGAAAACGAATTAGTTCAAAGCAGCAATACATTGGGAAGCTGGTCATTTGGCAAATTGGCTCTTACAAGAATTGGCTTTTTAAAATTGCCCTAGAGCAAGTGAGTGAGAAAAGCAAAAGCCCCAGGGGATGGGAAGGAAGGTCTTCCCTAAAGACTGCAGGGGGCCTTCCTGGGGGGCCAGAGGTCCTTTTCCAAGCTTCGGTGAGGTCCCAGGGACTGGAGCCTTGAGTCTACCGCAGAGTAATGGTTTCCTTTAAACTCTATCATCTGGAGCCGATGGAAATGATGAAATGAAGCAAAAGCTGAAAATTACTGAGTTCAGGAGAGACTGTGTCCTAAAGACACACAGGGGAAGAGGTCCTTTGCATGTTTGAGACTGGAGTGTGCTCCAGCAGCCTGGGAAGCAGGGGCGCCTTGCTGGGGAACCACATGACAGGAGGGAAGGGGAAGAATAAGGGCCTTAAAAAGCCTTTCACAGCTCTCCGAGGTGGGCAGCTTTTAATCCAATGCATCAAAAATTCTCAGGAAATGAGAGCAACCATTATGTGAAGGACCCAAATACTGCAAGCACACACACACATGCACGCACATACACACCTACAGGCACACACAGGCACGCACACACGCACATACACATGCACAGGCACATGCACGCACAAGCACATACACACCTACAGGCACACACAGGCACGCACACACGCACATACACATGCACAGGTACACGCACGCATGGGCACACACATGAACACCTACAGGCACACACAGGTACGCACACACATACATACACATGCACAGGTACACACACACAGAGGCACATGCAATGCACAGGCACGCACACACACGTACATACACACATGCACAGGCACATGCATAGGCACAACACATACACACGGACATGCACGCACACACATGCACACCTACAGGCACACACAGGCATGCACACACATGCACATACATGCACAGGCACACACATGCACACCTACAGGCACACATGCACATACATATGCACAGGTACACGCACGCACAGGCACACATGCACACCTACAGGCACACACAGGCACGCACACACGCACATACACACGCACAGGTACACACACGCACAGGCACATACATGCACAGGCACGCACACACACGTACATACATGCACAGGCACACACATGCACACTCACACAGGCATGCACACACACATGCACACACACGCACAGGCATACACACACATGCACACACACGCACAGGCACACACTCCACTGCCTTTCCTTCCCTGCGGTTTTCCATTTCCCCTGCTGCTAGCAGTGGATCAGGAGATGCTTTCTTTCCGTTTGCGCTGAGATTTGCTCCTCACTTCTCTTGCTCTGGAGCTGCGATGTCCTGAGGAAGCAGCCATGGGCACAGTTGCCCTCCCCTGAGCGAGCTGTCAGTACCCCTTGCAGAGGACACACACAGTGTCGTCCTGACTCTCCCCACAGGAAAAACAAAATTGTCATTCCTCCACCAGAGATTCACTTTTCTCCATTAGGGAACTGTCCATTATTAAAATGCAAGGTGGTGACTGCCAGTTGACAAAAGGATGGAGAGCGCCTCCTAACCCTCCTGGAAGACTGGGAAATGGGAAACCCCAGGGAGGGAAAGGGAGGTGGTGCCCGGTCCTGCTTTGATTCAATCGGAGCAAGAATAGTTCAAAGGAAGAATAGAAAAATATTGGGTTGGAAGCTTTTAAAAAAACAAAAAGCAAGCATGGATGACTTGATGAGTCATTGACAATTTAATGGGAATTAGCTCCTCTATTTCTAATTGCAACTGACAAGAAAGGGTTTTGATGCAGAAGAAAGTAGGTGTTTTGCAGGTGTTTTGGGTGATTCTGTTTTGGAGCTGCTGACTGGAGTGGGAAGGGACCGCCTGGGGTAAGGAGGAAACACTTGGGTGGAGGCTGCAAAGGAGGCTCCCAGGCCCCAGCTTCGGGCTTTCCAGCACCGGGGCCTGCCACCGTGGCGATCTTCCCCTGGGCCAGCAGGGACTCTGGACTCTGCCTCTGCAGCCAGATAGCCGGGTTTACATTCAAAATCTATTCTTTGGCCAGGCACAGTGGCTCATGCTTATAATCCCAGTACTTTGGGAGGCTGAGGTGGGCAGATCACCTGAGGTCAAGAGTTCAATACCAAAAAAAAAAAAAATTAGCCAGGCATGGTGGCATGCACCTGTAGTTCCAACTACTTGGGAGGCTGAGGCACAAGAATCACTTGAACCCAGGCAGTGGCCAAGATCGTGCCACTGCACTCCAGCCTGGGCGACAGAGCGAGACTCCGACTTAATTTAAAAAAGATCGATTCTTTGCTTAACCTCCTAGGCCTCAGCTGTCTTCGTTAAAAGGGGTAAGAGTCACATCACCTCGTTGTGAAGATTAAATGAAATCGCGAATGTGGTGCACCCATGCAGGGCTGTGCAGACACAGGCACCCACGAAAAAGTCAGCTCTTACTGTCCTCCCATAGTGGGAGGGAAATGTTTGGTTTTTGAGGAACTTTTCTAGTTTTTTTTTTTTTTTTTTTTTTTTTGAGACAGTCTCTGTCACCTAGGCTGGAGTGCAGTGGTGCTATCTTGGCTCACTGCAGCCTCCACCTCCAGGGCTCAAGTGATTCTCCCATCTCAGCCTCCTGAGTAGCTGGGATGACAGGTGCATGCCACCACGCCTGGCTAATTTTTGTATTTTTTGTAGCAATGGGGGTCTCACTGTTGCCCAGGCTGGTCTTGAACTCCTGGGCTCAAGCAATCCACCCTCCTCAGCTTTCCAAAGTGCTGGGACTACAGGTGGGAGCCACTGCGCCCAGCCATTGTATTATTCTAGACCAGGTGACATCCACCTCCAGGACTGCCTCTGTGCTGACCACATCCCCTCTTGGTATGAACATCCACGGGTCAGGTGTTTGATCTTGCACAAAAATGTGTCTGTGTGTGGTAAAATACATACTGTGTAACATACATTTTATGATTTTAACTATTTTTAGTGTTAGGGACAAATTGCCCCAAAAACCTTGGTACTGTCAACACCCCCCCCCAAACCTCTCCGTGCTGCCCACCCTTCCCCAAAACCTTTTCATATTTTTAAGCCCTTATCTAGGTGCTGCGGTGAAACCAGCAGACTTTACCTGTCAGGCCTTGTTACGATAAACAAACCCCAATTACAAACCATCCAGGCCGCACAGGGGGAGGTCGTGGGAAGCATAAACTCTACCTACAACCTCCTGTAAGTTCCTTCATTTGGCTGCTACCATTAATGTCACAAGGTGATATACGGCAAAGTTAACCAACAAATGACCCCAGGGTCTCTCTCTCCCATGTAAACCCCTCATTTTGTAAGCTCAGGGCTGCCTCCTCTGTAATGGAGCAGCTGACAGGTTAATAAAGGCTTGCCTGAACTTGTGTCTCTTTTTTTTTTTTTTTTTTTTTGAGACGAAGTCTCATTCTGCTGCCCAGGCTGGAAGTGCAGTGACACAATCTCGGCTCACTGCAAGCTCCACCTCCCGGGTTCACGCCATTCTCCTGCCTCAGCCTCCCGAGTAGCTGGACTCGGGAGGACTACAGGCATCCGCCACCACTCCGGGTTAATTTTTTGTATTTTTTTTAGTAGAGACGGGGTTTCACCTTGTTAGCCAGGATGGTCTCGATCTCCTGTCCTTGTGATCCACTCGCCTTGGCCTCCCAAAGTGCTGGGATTACAGGCGTGAGTCACCCCACCCAGCCTCGTGTCTCTCTCTCGTCCTTTCTGTCGACTAACCTGACATTCAGGTGTATAGTTGTCAATTGAGAAAAATGACCAGACAAGTCTCAATCATTTTAGGAGATTTATTTGCCAAAGTTAAGGACACATGCCCGTGACACAGCCTCAGGCGGTCCAGACAACAGGTACCCAAGGTGGTCAGTGTGCAGCCTGGTTCTATACATTTTAGGGAGACATAAGACATTAATCAATATATATAAGAAGTACATTGGTTCCATCCAGAAAGGCAAAGGCTTCTGTAAAAAGCAAAAGTAGAGGTTCCTCTTCAAAGACTTTCCTCCCCATCTAATTAATTAGGAATAAATAGTAACTTCTCTTAGAAGCAAAATTTATTCAAAGACCTGTACTCCTAAATATTTGCCCTGGAATGCTTATACTGGTCCAAGCAAGCATTAGGTCATAGCCTGTTCCTCTTCCTTATTTGAAGGTGTGTTTACCTTTCTCAGCATTCCACAAGTTACTTCCTCCTTCCTTTGTTCCCCTCTACCTTTGCCTCTTTTAGAAAGTTCTAAGTTGCAGCCAGTCGGGACAAATACAGAAGGTGAGGTCCCGTTCCAGACAATGGAAAGCGGACACAGCAGTAGGGTGGACGCGTCAGGTTATAAATGACCCTGTCTCCTTTGTTCAGTGTCCTCTCGTGGCAAAACTGCTGGCGAGTGTACCCTTTCTGCAGGAAGTAAAAATGGCCTTACTAAATAAATTATGTTCAAGTGCTATTTATGGCACGGGGAGCACGCATTTCCAACACTTCCATGTCACAGGTAGGTGAGAGACACATGGTCGCACTGTTTTGAGTATCTGATAACCTTTCCAAAGAAGGCAATCAGATATGCATCTATCTCGGGGAGCAGAGGGGTGACTTGGAACAGAATGAAAGGTAGGTTTGCCCTGAGTAGTTTCCAGCTTGAATTTTCCTTTTAGTTTTTAGGGATTTGGGGGGCCCAAGATATTTTCCTTTCACATTTCCCCCCTTTTCTTCTTTAAAATCTTTTGGAGAAAGCAGTTTAGAAGAAAATGAGTCTCTGATCTTAGGTTTTACATGATTTCTTATAGCTAGGACAGTTTATTCCTAGATGGGTAGATCCCCAAAGCTCCTTTTTAGCAGGTTGTGAAGTCTCATGTCCTGTGAAGAGAAAATAGGGGGAGAAAGGGAGAAAAACAACAACAAACAAAAGAACAATCCTGAAAATGTGATATAGGCCACACTACTCTGAAGTCTCTACATCAGTAGGCAGGTATGAAAGTGGCTTATGTATGTAAATATGTTGCTGTTATTTTCTTCTGAAGTTTAAGTTGTCTGGTTTCAGTTCACAGGGCTTTAAGAAAGCACAGCTCCATCCTGGCTAACACAGTGAAACCCCATCTCTACTAAAAATACAAAAAAAAAAAAAAAATTAGCCAGGCGTAGCGGATGCCTGTAGTCCCAGCTACTCGGGAGGCTGAGGCAGGAGAATGGTGTGAACCCGGGAGGCGGAGCTTGCAGTGAGCCGAGATCGCGCCACTGCACTCCGGCCTGGGGGCAGAGCGAGACCCCGCCTAAAAAAAAAAAAAAAAAGAAAGCACAGCTTAGTTTTCAGGGACTCCAGATTAGAAAAAAAAATTGAAAGAAAGAAGGAAAATAATTTGAAAACATTCTTTTCTTTAATAAGTATACCAAATTGTTAAAAGTACACTCAATTGTTAAAAACTGTCCATAGTTTAAAAGAAAAGTCTTGAGACTCTGAAAAACAAAACAAAGGATCAGCAAGCATTTTAAGCAAAAAGTCAGAAAGATCAGTTCAGTCCATGCAGTTAACTCCTGTTCTGCTTGACAACGTGAACATTTTAACTCTCCATGAGTCCTGAAAGCTTTTCCTCTATTCTGATGTCGCAATCTCCAAAGTTACCAGAAACCTGCATTCAAGGGCACCTGTTGGAGGTTTATAGCTGATTATAAAATCATCCTCTAAACAGGACCAAAATAAGACAACAATTGTTCGTGAATGACAAAAAGTTTTAGGGCAGCCACAGTCAAACACACAACTGACAAGGAAATTTGTTACCTCTATGGCACACAATAATTTTAACATAACAATTATGATCATTTCTGATAATGTACACTGTTATATCAGAATTACAGGAGTTTCCCAAAATTTTGGAACACATACCAATAACATATTTATACAAATACAGCCCAAAGAAAACCCAACACCATTTCATATTTGACAATGCTTCCTATATAATTTTTGTACTAAATAAGCCAAATTATGTCATTGTTTGGACTTTAGGGAACCTAATATCTTAAAGGATTAATTAGGTCAGAAAAACACACAATTTATCATGTAATTTTGGAAAATTTGTCAAATATGAAAGGTTTAAGACACTTGATATCACAAAGTAGGATCACAGATCATTGTAAAATAAGTCATTCATGCTGGGCACGGTAGCTCATGCTTATAATCCCAGCACTTTAGGAAGCTGAGGTCAGGAGTTCAAGACCTGACCCAGGTCAGGAGTTCAAGACCAGCCTGGCCAACATGGCAAAAACCCATCTCTACCAAAAATACAGAAAGTAGCAGGGTGTGGTGATGGGTGCCTGTAGTCCCAGCTACTCAGAGGTTGAGACAGGAGAATCACGTGAACCCAGGAAGCAGAGGTTGCAGTGGGCCGAGATTGCACCACTGCACACCAGCCTGGTGACAGAGCGAGACTCCATCTAAAATAAAATAAAATAAGTCATTCACTTAACCAAAGTGGTAACTCAAGGATTTCAGAAAAAAAGGTGAAAACCTTTTTTTCCTCCCCCTCCTGGGTTCAAGCAATTATCCTGCTTCAGCCTCCAGAGTAGCTGGGATTACAGGTGCCCGCCACCACACCCAGCTAATTTTTGTATTTTTAGCAGAGACGGGGTTTCACCACGTTGGCCAGGCTGGTCTCAAACTCCTGACCTCAGGTGATCTGCCAGGCTTGGCCTCCCAAAGTGCTGGGATGACAGGCGTGAGCCACCGTGCCCAGTCCCAATCGCTTCTTAAACTTAATCTGTACATTGGGGATTAAGTTCTACATGGGTTTTGGAAAGGACAAGCATTCAAACATAGCAGGTATTTTTCCTCAACAATAAATTCCCATCTTCATTTTACTGGGATCTCACTGCCTGAGCTGCTTGTTCTTTTCCCCAGGAAGATTGTGCTTGCGGAACAATCATCAAGTCTGTTGGTCCACATCTCCCACACACTCCCTGGATACCCCCAACAGGCCAATCCATCAGCCACAGCTCAGTTTCCAGGGCCCACTTTAGGAGAAGCAGAAGAAACGCTTCCACAGTCCTCACCGTGTGCAGGGAATGAGCATGAGTTATGGGGGCTCCTCAATGCTGAGCCTAGCCACCCCACCGCTGCATCCCCACAGCCCTTCCAGAGGGTCTCTATTCCTCCTTATCTAAGAGCAAATCCGTGCTCCATGTCACTGGGTGCTTACTCATCACCAGGAAGTGGTAGTTGTTACACCATGGGGTTTTTTTCTGTAATAAATGTCCTTTAGTTTATCAGAGCATGGCACTGAAAGAAGATAAATCAAATGTATAACTTGCAAACCAGTGGAGTGAGGAAAAGAGGAGGAGGTGGATAAAACACAACCAACCCAAAAGAAGGGGGTTGATGACAGTTAAAAAGTGGATGCAGTAAAAAGAAAATACAAAATAAGTTGGGAAAACTGAGTCAAAATATATGAGAATTCTATTTCATATAAATATATAATCTTGTCAGTTAAAAGACAGATTTCTTAAAGTAAAAGAAAAAAATCCAGCCATCTGCTGTTTACAAGAGACATACCTAAAATATAATGAAAAAAGGAGGACTAAGAAAAGAGTTGGGGAAAATATACCAAGAAAATACTAAATCAAAAGAAAGCTGTTGTCACAATTTTGATATCACACAAAAGTGCCTTTGAGACAAACAGCATTATTAGGGATAATGAGGGTCCTGGCTTAGCAGTAAAAGGAAGAATTTTTTAGGAAAGACAAACAAACTTTGAACCTATGAGCCACTAAGTAAATGTTTTAAAATATGTAAAACCTAAATTCAAAAAGTTAACAAATTTTCAACTTCTTCCATTCCTCTCCCTTTTCCTTCCTCACTCTCTCCTCTCCCTTCCTTAATAATTTAGTATCAGACTGAGCAAGATGATGGTGGAGCCCCAGTGGTGTGAAGGGCAGCAGCAGGAGGGCAGCATCACAGGCCTAGAGTAGGTGTCGGAGTCCAGGTGGTGGAGGGGCCAAGATGGCAGACCAGCACAGGACGGCAGGGTGGCAGGGCCCATCTGGGCACTATGGACCAAGCTGTATCCCCCAACATTCAAACACTGAATCTCTATGTGACTGCATTGGATATAGGGCTTTTAGGAGGTAAATAAGGAAGGTTCCATAAGGTCCTAAGGGTGGGACCCTTATCTGATAGGACTGGTATTCCTCTAGGAGAGAAGAAGAAAGTCTGTGAGAATATAGCATGAAGGTGGCTGTCCACAAGCCAGGAAGGGAGCCCTTACTGGGAACTTGACCAGGCCAGCACCTTGATCTCAGACTTCTTGCCTCCAGAAGCCCCGGTGCAATGAGGAGGCATCCATGGGATCTGGCCCCCGCAGTGTCCTGGTGCAGAGTTCCAGATCCCAAAAGGGGTGAGGAGGGTTTATTTATGGGGACATCAGTGGCCCACAGGGTGCCAGGGCCCAAGAAGAGTGCTCAGGGCATCCACGTTAGGAGGTGGGGTCATTCCCTGGAGATTGGTTAGACACTGGGGACTGATACAATAGTAAATATATTGATGATAATGGGAGCCAGGTTTCTCACTGTGGGAAAAGGGAGTCACAAATGTGGAGAGGGAGGAAACGAGAACGCGCTCCATAGGGTTGGGTTGGAGGAACTGGCGTGCACTCATGGTCTTCAATATATATGAGTGAATGTAAAATAGATCTGCATAGAAATGTGTGTATTAATGTGCTTGTTTCCTTGCTCTGTCCACTGAGAAGGCCTTAGACTTCAACAGTAATAAACACACGTAGAGCCCAGATCTTGGTTTCTATTTTATTTTTTTTGAGACGGAGTCTCGCTCTATCGCCCAGGCTGGAGTGCAGTGGCTGGATCTCAGCTCACTGCAAGCTGCGCCTCCCAGGTTCACGCCATTCTCCTGCCTCAGCCTCCCGAGTAACTGGGACTACAGGCGCCCGCCACATTGCCCGGCTAGTTTTTTTTTTTTGTATTTTTTTCAGTAGAGACGGGGTTTCACCGGGTTAGCCAGGATGGTCTCGATCTCCTGACCTCGTGATCTGCCCGCCTCGGCCTCCCAAAGTGCTGGGATTACAGGCGTGAGCCACTGCGCCCGGCCAAGATCTTGGTTTCTAAACACTATTCTCCAATATATGAAATCAGGGCTCCTGGAGAAATGACTGAGTCTAGAGCTTGGGCAGGAAAGGTGCAAAATAAGCCTGAAATCTTTTTTTTATAGAAGGAAGGCAGTGCTCAAAGAATGATGGGGCATGTCAAAAAAACAACACAGGGGAAAAGAGGTGGAGCAGGAGGGCCATATGGAATCCTCCACCAATCGTCCTCCCAAATTTAACAACGATCTACACAAAAAAGCACCTGCATTAAGAACTAAAAATCAGGCCGGGCGCAGTGGCTCACGCCTGTCATCCCAGCACTTTGAGAGGCCGAGGCAGGTGATCACCTGAGGTCGGGAATTCAAGACCAGCCTGGCCAACATGGTGAAACTCTATCTCTACTAAACACACGAAAACTAGTCAGGCGTGGTGGTGGGCGCCTGTAATCCCAGCTACTCAGGAGGCTGAGGCGGGAGAATTGCTTGAACCCAGAAGGTGGAGGTTACAGTGAGCCAAGATCACGCTACAGCACTCCGGCCTGGGTGATCAGGTGAGACTGTCTCAAAAAAAAAAAAAAAAAATCAGGTGAGCAATCACAGTTTTTTAACTTCATTTTACTGAAAGAGGCACCAAAGAGGGGTAGGAAAGGCACTCTTTAATTGCTGACACCATCCCTCTGCCACGCCCTGGCAGCTGTTGCATGGCACAGAGCCGCCATCTGCGTGCTTGTGGGAGGGAAGGTGCAGTGATTGTGGGACTTTGCATTGAACTCAGTGCTGCTGCTTTGTCACAACAGAAAGCAATACTGGGCTGAACTCAGCCAGAGCCCACCCATGGAGGGAGCACTTAGACCAGCCCTAGTCAGAGGGAAACTGCCCATCTCAGTGACTGGAACTTCAGCCAGCTTTGCCACCACAGGCTAAAGTTCTCTGGAAGCCTAAAGAAGCCTTAAAGGCAGTTTAGGCCACAAGGACTGCAACTCCTCGGCAAGACCTAGTGCTGTGCTAGGTTCAGACCCAGTGGACTTGGGGGGCATATGACCTAGTTAGACACCAGCTTGGGTGGCTGAGGGAGTGCTTGCACCATCCCTCCTCCAACCCCAGGCAGCACAGCTCACAGCAACGAAAGTGACTCCTTCCTTCTGCTTGAGGAGAAGAGAGGAGAGGCGAAAATAAAGAGGACTTTGTTGTGCATCCTGCACACCAGCTCGGCCACAGGAGGACAGGGCACTGGGCAGAGTTGTGAGACCCCCATTCTAAGCCCTAGATCCTGCATGATACTTCCAGACACACCCTGGGCCAGAGAGAAACCTACTGCCTTGAAGGGAAGGGCTCAGTCTTGGCAGGACGCATCACCCACTGACGAAAGGGCCCCTTGGACCCTGAATAACTAGTAACGATACCAGGTAGTGCACCATGGGCCTTGAGTGAGACTGAGATGTGCTGGTTTCAGGTTCTATCTCAGCCACAATGGGGCAGAGCACCAAGTGGGCTCTTGGGGTCCCTGATGCAAGGCCTTGTCTCTTGAACAGCAATTCTGGACCTGCCTGGGGCAAGGGGGTGCCTACTGCCCTGAGGGAGAGTACCAGGCCTGGCAGCATTCACCGTAAGCCGACTGAAGAGCCCCTGGGCCCTAAGTGAACAATGACGGTAATCAGGTAATACTCTCCATGGGCCTGTAATGGTGGTTGCCATGGGGGAGGCTCCTCTGCTTATGTAAGTGGGAGGAAAGAGTGGGAAGAAATTTGTCTTGTGGTTTGAGTGCCAGCTTAACTGCAATAGACTAGAACACCAGCTAGATTTCTCAGGTTTTTGACTCCAGTTTCTGGCTTCCAGATGGCATCCCTGGACCCACTTGGGGCCTGGGGGAACTCACTGCCCTGAAAGGAAGAATGTAAGCCTGGCTGGCTTCACCACCTGCTGAAGAGCCCTATGGCCTTGAGTAAACATAGGCAGTAACAAGGTCGTAATTACGGTGGGCCTTGGGTGAGATCCAGTGCTGTGCTGGCTACAGATCTCACCCAGCACAGTCCCAGTGGTGGCGGCCACGAGGGTGCTTGTATCACCCTACCCTCAGCTCCAGGCAGCTCAGCACAGAGACAGACAGACTCCATTTGTTTGGGAGAAAGTAAGGGAAGAGAACAAAATCTCTGCAAGGTGAGCCAGAGAATTCTTCTGGATCCTATCCAAGGCAATACCTCAAAGAGTCTGCAACAACCACGCTGTTACTGGGCTTCAGGTGCTCCCCTCTGCCTCCCTGCCCAGCACAGATACTGCTTAGATCAAAACACCTAAGTCCCTTCAAATATCCAGAAAGCCTCCCCAAGAAGAATGGATACAAATGGATACAAATAAGCCCAGACTGTAAAGACTAAAATAAATACCTAACTCTTCAAGGCCCAGACACCAATGAATATCCACAAGCATCACGACTACCCAGGACAACGTGACCTCACCAAATGAACTAAATAAGGCAGCAGGGACCAATCCTGGAGAAATAGAGATAGGAGATACTTCAGACAGAGAATTCAAAAGAGTTATTTTGAGGAAACTCACAGAAATTCAACATAACACAGAGACAGAATTCAGAATTCTATCAGATAAATTTAACAAATAGGTTGAAATAATTCAAGAGCGTCAAGCAGAAATTCTGAAACTGATACATGCAATTGACATAATGAAGAACATATTAAAGAGTCTCTTAATAGCAGAACTGATCAAACAGAAGAAAATATAAATGAGCTTGAAGATAGGCTATTTGAAAACACACCGTCAGAGGAGATGAAAAAAGAATAAAAACAATGAAACATGCCTACAAGACCTAAAAAATAGCCTCAAAGGGGCAAAACTAGAGTTATTGACCTCAAAGAGGAGAAAGAGAAAGAGATAGGAGTAGAAGTTTATCCAAAGGGATAATAAGAAGAACTTTCTAAACCTAGAGAAAGACATTAATATTCAAGCACAAGAAGGTTATAGAACACCAAGCAGATTTAACCCAAAGAAGAGTACCTCAAGGCATTTAATAATCAAGCTTCCATAGGACAAAGAAAGGATCTTAGAAGTAGCAAGAGAAAAGAAACAAATAAGGTACAATAGAGCTACAATATGACTGGCAGCAGACTTCTCAGGGGAAACCTTACAGGCCAGGAGAGAGTGGCATGATGTATTTAAAGTGCTGAAGGAAAAAAAAACACAAAAAACTTTTACCCTAGAATAGTACATCTGGTGAGAAAATATCCGTAAATAAAGACTTTCCCAGACAAACAAAAGCTGAGGGATTTCACATTCTTTTAAATGCTGTATAGTAACCCATAAAATGAATGTACCATATTTAACACATAATGTTTAACACATTATTAAATGCCTAGGGGCATTATTAAATAATGAAGCATGCCTATAAAAACTAGAAAATAGCCTCAAAGGGGTGAATCTAAGAGGAGGTAGAGAAAGAAACAGGGGTAGAAGTTTATTCAAAAAGATAACAACAAAGAACTTTCCAAACCTAGAGAAAGAGATCAATATTCAAGTATAAGAAGGTTATAGAACACTCCTCACCAGACTTGTCCTACAAGAAACGCTAAAGAAAAGGACATTAATGAGAAGTGAGAAATCTTCTGAAGGTATGAAAGTCACTGGTAATAATAAGTACACAGAAAAACATAGAATATTATAACACTGTAATTATGGTGTGTAAACTACTTTTAAGTAGAAAGACTAAAAGACGAACCAATCAAAAATAATAACTACAACAACTTTTTTTTTTTTTTTTGAGACGG
>NW_012117154.1:6446324-6447990 GCF_000951035.1 Colobus angolensis palliatus
GTAGATAGAAACAACAAAAGGTTAAATAGCAGAGGGATAAAGTTAAAGTGTAGAGTTTTCATTAGTTTTCTTTTTGCTTGTTTGTTTATGCTATCAATGTTAAGCTGTCATCAGTTTAAGATAATGTATTATAAGATAGTATTTGCAAGCCTCATGTTAACCTCAAATTTTAAAAAAATGCAATGAATATGCAAATAACAAAAAGCAAGAAATTAAATCATACCACCAGAGAAAATCACCTTCACTGAAAAGAAGATAGGAAGGAAAGAAGGAAGACCACAAAACAACCAGAAAACAAATAACAAAACCACAGGAGTAAGTCCTTTCTTATCAGTAATAACACTGAAGGAGAATTGACTAAACTCTCCAGAAAAGATATAGAGTGGCTGAAAGGATTTAAAAACAAACAAACAAAAACCAAAAAAAGACCCAATGATCTGCTGCCCACAAGAAACACACTTCATCTACAAAGACACACAGAGAATGAAAATAAACAGATGGAAAAAGATATCCCATGAATATGGAAACCGAAAGAGAGCAGGAGTAGCTACAGTTCTGTAAGACAGAACAGATTTCAAGACAAAAACTAAAGAAGAGGCAAAGAGTGCCATTATATAAATAATAAAGGGGTCAATTCAGCAAGAGGATATAACAATTGTAAATACCTATGCACCCAACACTGGAGCACCCAGACACATAAAGCAAATATAATTAGAGCTAAAGAGAGAGACAGACCCCAATACACCAGTAACTGCAGACTTCAACACCCTACTGTCAGTATTCAACAGACCTTTCAGACAGAAAATCAACAAAAATAATCAGACATAATCTCTGCTACAGACCAAATGGACCTAATAGATATTTACAGAACATTTCATCCAACAGCTGCAGCATATACATTCTTCTCCTCAGCACATGGATTACTCTCAAGGAGAAATCACATGTTAGGTCACAAAACAAGTCTTAAGACATTCAAAACACTGAAATAATATCAAGCATCTTCTCTGCCCACAACGGAATAAAACCAGAAATCAGTACCAAGGGGAATTTTGAAAACTATACAAATACATGGAGATAAAACAATACGCTAGAATCGCTTGAACCCAGGAGGTGGAGGCTGCAGTAAGCCAAGACTGCACCACTGCACTCCAGACTGGACGACAGAGCAAGACTCCATCTCAAAAAAAAAAAATTAAAAAAAACAAAAACAATACACTCCTGAGTGACCAGTGGGTCGATGATGAAATTAAGAAGAAAATTGAAAGTTTTCTTGAAACAAGTGATAATAGAAACACAATACATCAAAACTATGGGAAAAAGCAAAAGCAGTACTAATAGGGAAGTTTATAGCCATAGGGCCTACATAAAAAAAAAAAAAAGAGGCCAGGTGCAGTTTAATCCCAGCTCGGGAGGCCAGGCACAGCCTGTAATCCAAGCACTGTGGGAGGCCAAGGCGGGTGGATCACGAGGTCAGGAGTTTGAGACCAGCCTGGTCAACAGCGAAACCCCATCTCTACTAAAAATACAAAAAAACTAGCCAGGCATGATGGTGGAAGCCTGTAATCCCAGTTACTCGGGAGGCTGAGGCAGGAGGATCTCCTGAACCCACGAGGCAGAGGTTGCAGCAGGCCGAGATGACACCATTGCATTCCAGCCCAGGTGACAG
>NW_012117154.1:6448310-6481715 GCF_000951035.1 Colobus angolensis palliatus
AAGGAAGGAAGGAAGGAAGGAAGGAAAGAAAGAAAGAAAGAAAGAAAGAAAGAAAGAAAGAAAGAAAGAAAGAAAGAAAGAAAGAAAGAAAGAAAAGTGCTGGAAAACGAAGACCTGAGTGTAAAGTGAGCTCACTGTGGCTGGGACATCATCATTTCTAGGCCCTTTGAGCTTAAAGACCTAGAAAAGATGTGCATACCTAATAGCCCAAGCATAGGCACACTTCTGCATTTATTCCTGTATCCACCTGCATACATACATGGTAAAAACCATGGGTTTACACAGATACCTCGGATGCCAACCCAACACCAAGGGCGAATTTCCTTGGCTTCCCCCCCGGCTCTCACTGTCCACTGTAGATCAGACTAGATTTCCCTGTGTGGTCAATCCTCATGTGTACAGACATTTCAGAACTGCTAGCCTGGACCCCTGCGTGAAAAACATTCACGATGTACAGCAGGGGTGTCCAATCTTTTGGCTTCCTTGGGCCACAATGAAACAATTGTATCGTACCACACATAAAATACACTAACATTAATGATGACTGATGAGCTACAAAAAAAAAAAAAAAAACCGCAAAAAAATCTCAGGATGTCTTACCAAAGTTTACAGATTTGTGTTGGACTGCATTCAAAGCTGTCCTGGGCCGCATACAGCCCACAAGCCGCGAGTTGGACAAGCTTGATCTCCGGTATTCTGTCCAGTTTTTTGTCTTTAATCTTAGGGTATCCATCAAAATCCTGTTTTCCAAAGTTACTTTTATTTTATTTTATTTTTTTTTGAGAATCTCACTCTGTAGCCCAGGCTAGAGTGTGGTCTCAGCTCACTGCAACCTCCGCATCCTGGGTTCAGGCCATCCTCCTGCATCAGTCTTGCCGGCAGCTGGGACTACAGGTGTGTGCATCACCACGCCCAGCTAATTTTTGTATTTTTAGTAGAGACAGGGTTTCGCCATGATGGCCAGGCGGGTCTTGAACTCCTGACCTCAGGTGATCCTGCCTCAGCCTCCCAAAGTGCTGGAATTACAGGTGTAAGCCACTGTCCCTGGCCCACAGTTACTCGTTTCTTTCCTTCACCCTGAATTCAGGGTGGTGAACTTATTATTTTTGAACAGTGAAGTTTAATTGTTACTGTTTATATCCATTTGGGATTCCTCCCACAACCTGGTTGATCTTCACTGTTTATTTTGGGGGCTGTGATATGTCACTGTGATTTGAAGAATGGGGCACTTCACAGAAAGTCTCCTTGGAAAAATGTTGCCCCGCCCCATCCCTGCTACTCCATTCCTGTTCCCTTCTTTCTGCCCCACTCCCATCCACCCCTGCGGGCAGCCACTTCTCTTTAGGTCCTGGTTTATCCTTCCTTCCTCCAGGGCACCCGAGTAACTGCTTCTGTCCCCATCTCTCTTACGTGAAGGGCACACACTGCAGACACACATCTGCACCTGCCTTCATGCTCAGCAGCGGGTCGTGGGAACCACCCCACATTGTCACTCATCTGTCACAGCTGCACAGTGCTCCCTTGTGAACAAAGCACAACAAATACCCCTGGGTGTGTGTTTGTTGGACGTGCATCTTCAGGGCAGACTCCACCAAGCACTGCTTCTGAGTGTGGGTCAGACTCTCAGACTCAGGATCTGGGGAAAGAACCAAAGGGCTGGGCTGGGCCGGGCCGGGCGCGGTGGCTCACGCCTGTAATCTCAGCACTTTGGGAGGCTGAGGCGGGCGGATCACGAGGTCAGGAGATCGAGACCATCCTGGCTAACACGGTGAAACCCCGTCTCTACTAAAAATACAAAAAAAATTAGCTAGCCGGGCGAGGTGGCGGGCGCCTGTAGTCCCAGTTACTCTGGAGGCTGAGGCGGGAGAATGGCGTGAACCCGGGAGGCGGAGCTTGCAGTGAGCCGCGATCCGGCCACCGCACTCCAGCCTGGGGGTCAGAGCGAGATCTCGTCTCAAAAAAAAAGAACCATAGGGCCCTGTGGTCCAGGCCAGACCAGGGTGGGGCGTGGAGGAGGTTCTGCACAGCCATTTGCAGCTCAGCCAGCACCGGGTGGCGGCAGGGAGGCCTGGGCTTCCATGCTGGCTTCTGGCTTCTTCTGGGCACCCGCGCTTTGTCCATGAATGGAAGGCAACGCTGATGGCTGCCAAACCCGTCCGGGATGTTTATGAAACTCCTGTCCTTCTCCCTATCTCTCTGTCCCTCTTCCTCTCTCTGTCCCTCTCTCTGACCCACTGTCCACCTCAGTGACCTCCTCTCTTTGCAGCTCTCACCCCACACTCTGCCACTGCCACATTTTCCTCTGTGCCCAGCCTCTGCCTCCACCTGAAACTTTCCTGGAAATCTCAAAATGTAATTCCAGGTCCCACTGCCCTGGGCAGCACATCCCCCTTCAGAATAAAGGGCACCCACCGTCTCCGGGCACCTGCCCAAGCCATACCCCTTGCTCCCCTCCCCTGTCCCTGCAGCCCGAGGGTCCCTTCGGCCACCTCAAGTCCCCGCCTGGGTTTCTGCCCCGCCCCCGCTGCCCTCCCCACCCCTGGCCTGCAGCACCTTCTCCACCCGGGGCCCCTCTGCTCACAGCGCCCTCCTCCCCATCTCCCCCGGGAGCCCTCTGAAAAGGGCTGAAAAAAGGGCTGACCCTGAAAGCCTAGCCCTGGCCTTGACCTCCCCGGAGAGCCCTCCCCGCCCTCCGCCCTCCGCCCTCCAACCGCCCCAGCCCCAGCCCCAGCCCCGCCCCGGCCTCGGCCCTGTCCTCCGCTGCGGGCCCTAAGGTAGCGCCCGCGGACTGAGCTGCGCGTGGGGGTCCTGGTGGCCTGGGCCGTTCCGCACCTAATCCAGGAGGATGGAGTCCGGCGGGGATGGGCGAGGTCCTTCTCGGGGCTCCTCTGACTCATCCTCGAGTCACCTGAGGGCGCTGCTTCCCCGCGGCCGCCCCGGGTTTCTGCGGAGGAGCCGAGGCCTCCTCCCCAGCCAGGTGATCCTGAGAGACCCGGGGAGGCCGCTGGGGAGGCGCGGGCTCCGCTCCCGGGTCCCAAACGCATTGGCTGCACCTTAGGAGGGACGGCGACCTCCACCCACAGCGCTGGCACCGGCGGCCGCTCCTCGGGCTCCAGAACTTGCTCGTCGCCCTGTACCCTGTTTAGTTCTCATCACCAGCAGCCTGGACTAGGGCCTGGATCCTTCTGGCCTCCTTCCACAGCCCGCTGCACGTCTCACCCACTTCCTCCAGGTGCCGTCATTGTTTAGCTGGGACCTTCAGCCTCCGTGGTTTGGAACCGTCAGGAACCCGGGTTCATCAGGTCACTATTGATTCTGGTTTGCATTAACCCTTTCTGAACTGTGTGACTGTTTCCTGTCAAATTTGTTTGCTTGTTTGTTTTTGAAATGGGGTCTCTCTCTCTCACCCAGGCTGGGGTGCAATGGCACGATCTTGGCTCACTACAAGCCTCCACCTCCTGGGTTCAAGCAATCCTCCTGCCTCAGCTTCCCAAGTAGCTGGGACTACACACACCACCACAACTGGCTAATTTTTGTATTTTTAGTAGAGGTGGGGTTTCACCATGTTGGCCAGGCTGGCTCAAACTCCTGACCTCAGGTGATCCACCCACCTCGGCCTCCCAGACTGCTGGGATTACAGGTGTGAGCCACCGCGCCCAGCCAAGCAGAGATTTTTAAAGGCAAAATGAAAGCCAGGCACGGTGGCTCACGCCTGTAATCCCAATACTTTGGGAGGCCGCGGCAGGCGGATCACTTGAGGTAAGGAGCTCGAGACTAGCTTGGCCAACACGATGAAATCCCATCTCTACTAAAAATTCAAAAAAATAGCCAGGCGTGGTGGACACCTGTAATTCTAGCTACTCAGGAGGCTGAGGCAGGAGAATCTCTTGAACCTGGGAGGTTGAGGTTGCAGTGAGCCATTATCGGACCACTGCACTCCAGCCTGGGCGACAAGAGCAAAACTCTGTCTCAAAAAACAAACAAAAAACCCTCTGCTTTCTGGCTGGGTGTGATGGCTCATGCCTATCATCCCAGTACTTTGGGAGGCTGAGATGCGAGGATAACTTGAGCCCAAGAGTTGGAGGCCAGCCTGAGCAACATAGCAACATCTCATCCCACAGGTTTTCTTTCCTGTTCCCATCTCTTTACCCTCCTCGGCTGACTCCTCCGTTCCGTTCTCCTGCTCAGGAATTTGTTCTCCACAGTTTTTCATTCCGCTCCTTAGCAGAATGGGTTCCTGTTGCTTTCCACGGTCACTTTTCACTCCCAAGGCCTCTGTGTTCTTTTCCCTAATGGGTGCCCTCTCCCAAATCTGTTGGAAGCAAGCCCCTGCCTACTCTGGAGGTCCCCAACCCCCAAACATGGTGGGTGGGTGGATGGGAGGGGCTGGGCAGGAGGAGGGTTCCCAGGGCCACCTCTGTGTACCTGCCGTGCCTGCCAGAGTTAGGCCCTCCTGTCTGCATGCCACCCGTGCTGGCTGCAGTGACTCCATCTCCAGACCAACTCTGTATGTGTATGAGCGTGTAGTGTGTCTGTATGGTGTCCGTGCATGTATGGCATGTGTAAATAGTATGATGTGGTATTTGTGTATGTGCATATCTATGTGGTGTGTATGTGGCGTGGTGTGTCTGTATGGTGTCTATATAGTGTAGTGTGTGTGTGCATGTATGATGTAAGTGGTCCAGTGTTTGTGTGTGCACAGCTGTATGTGGTGTAGTACGTTTGTGGTGTGTCTGTGGGTTTGACACTGTGTGCATGTATGCATGTGTAGAGTGTGTATGTACATGTATGGTGTGAGTGGGATGGTGTGGTAGTGTGTAGCATGTGCATGTATGGTTTGTGTGTGGTGTAGCGTGTGGTATATGTGGTGTGTACCTTTATCTGCATGGTGTCTGCGCGCATGAGTGGACGTGTGTGCGCATGTGGTGTGGTGTACGGTGTAATGTGGTGCATGTATGAGTATGTGCACAGTGCACATATGGTGCGCGTGTATGTGATGTTTGTGTGCGTGTATGTAGTGAGGGTATGTGTGGTGAATGTGTATGAGTGAGTGTATGTCCACGTATGGTGCATAAGTGCATACATGGTGTGGTGTACTGTGATGTGTGCTGTATGAGTATGAATATATGTATGTGTGGTGTATGAATATATGCATATATGGTGCAGGAATGTGCATATGTGATGTGTGTGGTTGTGCGTGTATGCATCTACGGCGTGTGCATGTGTGTGGTGTGTGGCATATGTGGTGTGTGCTTGTGTGTATGGTGTATGTGTGCATGTGTGGATGTGTATATGTGTGGCATGTATGAGTGTATGTGCATGTATGGTGCATGTGTGTGTAGTGTGGTGTGGCAGGTGAATGTGCATGTATGGTGCGTAAGTTTAGTGGCACATGTGTATGTGGATGTGTGGTATGTGAATGCATGATGTGGTACCTGTGTATGTACATGTAAGGTGCACGTGTGTAGTGCGTGGTATGGTACATGCATGTACGGTGTGGAGTGCGCACAAGTGATGTGTGGTACATGTGTAAGTACATGTATGGTGCGTGTGTATAGTGTAGTGTAGCATGGTGTGGTGGGTGTGTGTGCATGCATGGTGTGGAATGTGCATGTGTGGTGTGTGGTGTGTGGGTGTGCATGTATGGTGCATGAAGTGTATGGTGTGGTGGGTGTGTGTGCATGCATGGTGTGGAATGTGCATGTGTGGTGTGTGGTGTGTGGGTGTGCATGTATGGTGCATGAGTGCGTGTAGTGTAGTATGGTGTGGTGGGTGTGTGTGCATGTATGGTGTGATGTGGTGTGGCAAATGCGTACGAACATGTGTGATGCACGAGTGTGTGTAGCATGGTGCATGCTCCACACTCCTCTGGGACCCTCAAGCTTCCCTGCCTCCTCCGTGGGGACCCCTAGGTGAGGTCTTGCTGTAGGGGAGCGGGTGCTGCTGTGCAATTCTGGTCCAAATGGTTCAGCCGGAAGAGGTCCCTGGCTGCATCCCTGCAGGGCGGTGGCTGAGCCCATGCCTCGACCCCAGGGCCAGTCCCCGCCACGTGTGCCATCCTGAGCAGGGCCACAGAACGGATGTCCCACATGGCCAGGAACTCTGTGGCCGCCTGACCCCAGAGGGCTGTGGCCCTCGGTGAAGCAGGTGACCGGGCGGGCTGTGGGGTTTGGTGTCAGCTCCGCAGTATCACTGCCACTCAGCGTATGAGTTTCCACTCCCAGCAGTAAATGAACAGACGAGCAACTGTAGGTGCCTCCAGTGCTGGGAGAGGGGACGCTCAGCCAGCCAAGGGCCTTTGCCCCAGGGGAGTAAACTGGGGCATTTCCTGGGGGGCGTGGGCTGGGCTGGAGAAGCTGGGCCTCCTGGCCGGGGCTGGCATACTGTCCAAACACTGCATGGGCAGCCAGACACTCCTCACCTGGACCTCGGGCTTCTCACCTGAACCACCGGGTGGTAACCCCTGCCCCTCAGACAGCATCAATGTGACCTGCCTAGTGCACAGTGAGCCTGAGGCAATACGGTCACCACCAGGGGACTCCCTGGGGAAGAGGCCCCCAGACAGCGAGGTGCCCTTGCAGAAGTTCTGCACAGGGGCCGCAGTCATCTAGGAGATGGGAGGGGCCCTGTCTGCACCCTGTCTGGAAGGGGAGTGGGATGAGCAGACCCGTTGGCCTCCCTGGTGTAGGTAAGGTGAAGGCAGCTAGAATTTGGGACAGGATACCCGCAAAGGGGAGGGGAGCCGCACAGACAGAAGGAAATACGCACCAGGGTCCCGTCAGGGTCTTCGAATGACCTACACGTTCTGTAAAACCCCAGGACGCCAAAGAGTAGCTTTTGAGGAAAGAACAACCCCGGGAGGGTAAGACAAACAATTCCCGTGCCTTGCGCAGAAATCACCCTCGTCCCTCCAGCCAGTGTGCGGCCACTTCTGAATACCCAGGACTCTAGGGTCACACCTTGGAAGCACTAAATCATCCCAAGGAAAGGCTACTCCAGCCTCACTCTAGTGAGCTTAAAACAAACCTGAAAAAGACCAAATTAATCTACATGGGGCTCAACAGCCTGCCAGAAAGCGTAATATTCTTTAGAGGAACGTAACAAAACTTCGCACTCAACAATGTAAATCTCCACATGTTCATAATCAAAACTTTACTAGACAGACTCAGTAGCAGAAAAACGTATCCCACAAGCCGAGGACAAATCACAGACGCTCCTCGATTTACGACGGAGCTACATCCCAGTAAGCTCATCTTCGGCCGACAGATTGCACGTAAGTGGTCCACAGTCAACAGAAACAGACCTAGATATGACAGTGACAATGAATTAGCAGAAAAGGAACAAGTATCTTAAATTTGCTCCATATGCTCAAGGGTATTTTTTAAAAGCATGATTATGATTAGAAGAGAAATGGAAGACACTGGTGTACTTTTTTTTTTTTTTTTTTGAGATAGTCAGTCTGTCACCCAGGCTGGAATGCAGTGGTGCGATCATGGCTCACTGCAGCCTCAAACTCCCAGGCTCAAGTGATCCTCCCGCCTCAGCCTCCCGAGCAGCTGGAGACTACAGGCATGTGCCATCACACCTGGCTAATTTTTTTTTGTTTTTTTATACGGAGTCTTGCGCTGTCACCCAGGCTGGAGTACAGTGGCGTGATCTCGGCTCACTGCAACCTCTGCCTCCCAGGTTCAAGCGATTCTCCTGCTTCAGCCTCCCAAATAACTGGGACAACAGGAGTGCACCACTGTACCCGGCTAATTTTTTATATTTTTAGTAGAGACAGGGTTTCACCATATTGGCCAAGCTGGTCTTGAACTCCTAACCTCGTGATCCACTGGCCTCAGCCTCCCAAAGTGCTGGGATTACAGGCGTGAGCCACAGCACCTAGCCTTTTTAATTTGTTTTAAAGATGAGGTCTCACCGTGTTGCCCAGGCTAGTCTCAAACTCCTGGGCTCAAGCAATTCCCCTGCCTCAACCTCCCAAAGTGTTGGGATCACAGGTGTGAGCACCAGCCTACCTGGAAGACATTTTTTAAAATACCAAAACCAAATTTATAGAGATGAGAAAATACAATGGCTCATACGGAAAACGGCCATGGCGTAACAGCAGCTTAAAAGAAAGATCAGTGAGCTTGAAGACGTGGAAACAGAATCTACCGAAAATGAAATGCAAACTGAAAAAGGTGAGCAGAGACTCATGGACCCATGAGTCCAGAGCAAGCAGCCCATTCGAGTACCTGGGACTGTAGGAGGCAGGGTAGGAGTCTGTGAATAGCTGGAATATTTCCAAATTGCATAAAAATGACAAATCCTAGAAATCTTGACAAACTCCAGAACACATACACATACCCTAAAGTTTATCAAATTACAGAAAACCAGGGATAAAGAGAAAAAAATCAAAAGCAGCTGCGGAATACTTACACGATGACTGGTACATCATGTATCAGCCAAGAGGCAGAAACATTCAGCACGAAGAACGACTCAGCGGAACAGAGGGTTCCACTAACATGTAAAGAGGCTTCCAAGAATGGGGCGCTGAGACCTCGGGAGAACCTCCACCTCCAGGACTGAGACGACAAACCTACAAGTGTTGAGTCCGGATCCCCGTGAGAACCTCGGAACCCCACGTCGGCTGAGACGCAGCTCTGACCTGAGTGGGGCTGTGATGTGCCAGGTGGTGCAGTTGGCCGAGGTGCAGCAGGCCAAGGCCTGAGAGCAGGAAACCCGGGGCAGGAGTACCAGTGAGACTCACCCAGAAGCTCTCCCTGGGGCAGGAGGGAGGCAGACCCCCTGAGAGCTGGACAAAGGCAAGGAAGCTTAGCAGGAATCCTTCCCACCATGATGAATGAACCTGGGTGTCGCTAAACTCCCGGAGACTGTCACTGAGAGCCTCCGCTCCCACCATGAGTTTGGCAGGCACACACCATGGAGGCCAGGAAAAGCAAGCACACTGGAACCAGCAGGGCAGGCCCCTCCCTCCTGTGGAGTCTCTCCAGTTCCTTCCAGTGACAGAGCCAAACACTCTGCCAACCTGCAAAGGAGGGCACAGGGAGGGCCCAGCTCCAGGGTCACATGGCAGGGCTGAGAAGGGCGCGCTGGGCACGGAGAGGCAAGACAGGGATAGCTGGAGACACCGTGTGAGGGCCACACACATCTGCACGTGCACATGCAATCACCCCCCAACCGTGAAGCACAACACAGGGCTCAACAAATCTAAACAGAGGGAAGTCAGCAAAGTATATTCTGAGACCACAGTGGAATTAAAACCAGAAACCAGAAACAAATTCTGGAGGAAAACCCTAAATGTTTGGAAATTAAACCATACTTCCAAATAACCCACGGACCAAAGAAATCACAAGGGAAATCAGAAAGAAAAACGTATCACGTCAACATATATGGGGTGCAGGAAGAAACACAGAAAGCTCTCCTTCCTGGAGGGTCCCTCATGGCTGGTCAGCTGCTACTGGCTGCTGGCAGGAGGCCTCAGTTCTCTGCCGTGGTAACCTTTGTAGGCTGGCTGAGTGCCCTCGTGACCTCATGGCAGGTTTCCCCCAGGGTGCGTGATCTAAGACTGGGTGAGCCAAGGTTTTGGTAAGGTGGCCTCAGAGAACAGGATCAAGGTTAGGTCTGGATCGTAGGTGGGCAGCGTCACTGGCTCCTACACCAGTCTGTAGGAACCACAGGTCGGCCACCTGCAACACTCCACACCACACACTGTGGGCCTTCCGAGTCGATCATAAGCTACCACAGTCACAAACACTAGGCATGAGGATGCACTGCGTTTTCCACGCTGGGGTCGGGGTCTGGGATGAAGGACTGGCAGGATCTTCTAAGAGAAACGTGCGTAACTGAGAGCCAGCAATTCCACGCACAAGTACACGCCCAACAGAAATTGCTTACAAATGTTCCAGAAGACAGATGCTAGCTGAGGGTGGTGGCTCATGCCTGTAATCCCAGTGATTTGGGAAACCAAGGCAGGAGGACTGCTTGAGGCCAGAAGTTCGAGACCAGCCTGGGCAGCAGAGCAAGACACTATCTCTACAAAAACTACAAAAATTAGCCAGCATGCTGGCACACACCTGCAGTCCCAGCTACTCAGGAGGCTGAGGTGGGAGGATCGCTTCAGCCCAGGAGGCTGAGGTTGCAACGAGCCAAGGTCACACCACTGCACTCCAGCCTGGGCAACAGAGCAAGACTCTGTCTCTAAAAATTAAAAAAAAAAACCAAAAAACAGAAGACAGGTGCCAGCATGTTCGTCACTGCACTATTCCTAACAGCCGAACTGTGGAAACTACCCAAACGCCCATCAATAATAGAATGAATGCGCTGTGAATTTTCACATAATGGAGTACTTGGCATAGCACTGAGAAAGAACAATCCACAACCACAAGCAACAAGGTGGATGAGCCTCAGAGGGTGAAGCAGAAGCAGCCAGAGCAACAGAGGGACACTGAGGTCAGGCCGGCCAGCATGCGTGTGCAGTGCCTGGAAGGGAACATGGGCGTGGGGGCTTCTCAGCAGGTGCTAAGTGTCCTGCTTCTCGTGGGTAGTCGCACACGTGCATTCAGTTGCTGAAATCCCAGTTCTAGCATTTCACATGCACTATTCAGATGTACAGTACACATACTGTAACCAAAATGGAGAAAAGAGGGGCTGGGCATAGTGGCTCATGCCTGTCATCCCAGCACTCTGGGAGGCCAAGGTGGGAGGACTGCCTGAGCCTGGGAGGTTGTGGCTGCAGTGAGCTGAGATCACACCACTGCACTTCAACCTGGGTGACAGCGCGAGACAGTCTCGAAGAAAATGCTTAGAATTAAACACAACAGGTTGGGTGCAGTGGCTGACACCTATAATCCTAGCACTTTGGGAGGGCGATGCGGGAGGATCACCTGAGGTCAGGAGTTGGAGACCAGCCTGGCAAACATGGCAAAACCCATCTCCACCGAAAATACAAAAATTAGCCAGGCGTGGTGGTGGATGCCTGTAATTCCAGCTACTTGGGAGGCTGAGGTAGAATAATCGCTTGAACCCAGGAGACAGAGGCTGCAGTGAGGTGGAGGTTGCAGGGAGCCGAGATCATGCCACTGCACTCCAGCCCGGGCAACAGAGTGAGACTCTGTCTCAAAAAAAAAAAAAATACAATGACCACATTTTCTTAATTAAAGAGGTAGAACAAAGTCCAAGGAATGTCCCAAAAGTAAAATACACAGAAACTAAAAAATAACGGAAGAGAGCAGATGAAATTGAAGGCGTGAGATCCTCCCAGATGGCAATCAGGGTGGCGACATCTTACAGAACAGACCCACCTGCGAGGCAGTCACAGGGGACAGAAAGGCGGTGGGTGCTGCTGTGCTGGGTGAAGGGGCAAGAGACAAAACTCTAAACACATGCAGAGCTGGGTTCAACCCATACAACTGTAGGAGGTATTTCCAGGATGACTTCGGGCAGGTGAACAGGAACCAGTCTATCAGTCAAGGTACCAGCAAAATGGCGGCTGCACCAGCCACTGAGACACACAAATGGCTATTGGCAGAGGGACCAACTCACGACCAAGGCAGGACGCTGAGGAAGAGCAGGAAGTCGGCACCACTGGGGAGGAAGCAGAGCCTCGGAGAAGCCCTGCAGTCCTCGTGGAAAGACGCGGCCCTGTCGGGAGGCCATTCAGTCTCAGTCCCAGCCACTCCGCTCTGCGGCCGCAGCACAAAGCAGCCACAGGTGAGATGTGGACAGGCAGGCATGGCTGCGTCCGTAAGAGTTTATTCTCAGACAATGAAATGTGAATTTCATGATTTTCATGTCACGAAATATATTTTTAATTTGTTTTCAACCATTTTTAAAATGGAAAAAAGCCATTCCCAGGCCACCTATCAGGCTGTGGGCGGGATGCAGCGCATGGGCCTGTCTGCCGGCCCCTATCTTAGGTGAAGATGCCAGCAAGGCAGACCTGAACCTCTCCTAAAACCAAGACTTTCAAAGCAGACTATGGACGAGAGAGCATGCCCTGTGCCAGATGCCCCAGCAGCGTGAAGGAGACCAGGCTGCTCGTACAGGACGGTGGTCCAGCGTGGCCCCCGCCTTCTAAAACCCCTGGTCCCCAGCAGAGAGGAGTGGGCCTCAGCTTTGCAGACAGCACTGTTTCCAGATCAATGTTAAAAGGAAAACAAGGCACTTATGAAAAATTTGAAGCATTCCAGCTTTGGATACACAAAAGGATTCTAAGTCCCCAGCAATACCCCACATCAAAGTCATCGCCAGCATGAACCTGTTCCTGTGTGGAGACTTCATCACTGGAGAGCAGATAGGAGCCGGCCTGAACGAATTATGTGATGTACCCAAAAGCCTGCCCATTGCAGAAGCCTCTTCCCAAATCACGCAGTGCGCACCTCACTCACACACAGTGCAGGCACCCAGGCGTTTTGCTTGGTATATTATGCTGCCGCTAAACATTCCTAGGAAATTGCGAAGGTTCATCCTTGCTGATTGGTGACTGAAATTCAGCAACATCCCTGAGGCTCTGCAGTGTGTGCCAAGGTCAAATCAAATCACGATGACATCCTCAATCACCTCCCAGTAAACCGGGTGCCAGCCGGGCCCGTGTGCTCACACTTCCTGAAACAAGTTCACCGCCTGCCCCACGATGCCGGACAGAGCTCCCTGCGACTCCGAAACACATTTCTATTTCTCACTTCCCACAAGGGAGCCACCCTCCAGGAGCAGCTCCTGAGCACAAGGGGTATGGCTGGGGCTGGGGCTGGGGCTGGGGCGGGCTGAAGCATTCATGCTGCGTTTCAACAGCCTGTGTGGCGAGCAGCTACTGCGGGGCAGCGCATCACCTGGACGCTGAGACAGCGGGAACAACATGAAAAAGTCCACCGTGCCAGAAACATCGGCCCACAGATGCTCCTAGAGGAAGACGCAGCAGACGTGAAGGGCAGATGAGAACAGCAGAAACACAGACAGCTGCCGCCACCACAGGCTCGCACGCGGCCTCCAACGTGAAAAGGAAGTGCTTCAAGAGTTTCCACTCCACCGGTCTGGCTTCCCTTCAACCAGAAAGGGGCACAGGCACCCAGCAAGAGCCTGTGCTGGTGACACAGAATGTTCTTCCTAGAGCCCCAGGGGACAGTCCCGTCCTCTGAGCTGGTCACAACTGACCTCACCTTTTCCTTCTTGAAGGGAGATGCCAGGATGCAGGGGAACAAGTGAAAAAGCTTTTTCTAATTTGAGGTGAGAGGCACCACTGACCGCCACAATCAGCAACTCAAGGTCGCCTCCCCGGGCCTCATCTTCTTGGCCTGCCCATTGGGCCCGGGCGGGGGACTCCGGCGCCGCTGCTTCTTCTCCAGCTGCTGCTGCAGTCTCTCCTCTTTCTTCTTCAGGTAAGAGGTCATGTTGTCGAACGTGGCCTTGTAGAGACTGCTGAAGTTGGCGTCCGCACCGGCAGAGCCTGTGACGGGGGAACAAGGACAGGTGCCAGTTGGGGCAGGAACATGGGACTCGGCCACCACAGTGGGCCCCCTGCAGCAGGGAGTTACTTTGTGACACCTGGAGTCCTCCGTGGACCGTGGAGGGCATCTTCTGGGATGGTTCCCCATGGTACCCACCTCCTGGCACCCACACCCTGGCTGGACCTGAGGACTGCCTCCTAACAGAATGGGGCAAAGACGAAAGAATGTAACGGAAACCAGGGTACCAAGGCTGGGCCTCCACCCTGCCAGCACTCTCTGCTCATGCGCCCAGGAAAAGCCACTACTGCACTATGTGCCGCCCAGTGAAGCGGCCCAGGTGGCAGGGGATCGGGAGCAGCGGCTTCTGGCCAACAGCCAGAGAGGCCCCCTGTCCTGCCGACAACCCGGACTGAACGAGGTCGGGCCCTGCCTGGTGAAGTTGAGGTGGCCACCTGCAGAGACACAGCTCAGCTGAGTCCGGACCCCTGACCCACAGCAACAGTGAGATGGTCAGGGTGGGGTGCCTTAAGGCATCGAGTGTGGGATATCATGTTCTGCAGCCACAAGGAATGGACATGGATTTCATCTACTTTATCTAAGTGCCAAGGATTGGGGGGCAATGACTGACCACAGGCACACAGAGACAGCCACAGCCTGGCCAGGAAACCACAGGCCTAGCCGGTAACTCACTCACCAGCCATTGCCTAAAGCCCGTCCATCCGGCAGGTGGCGCAGCCTTCCCGCCCCTCCAGCGACTCTGCTGCTTGTGGGACACTCAAGCAGCAGCCCTCCCCCGTACCTCTCCCAACAAGCCCCCAAGTCTGCGCCGGGAACATGCCACTCTATCTATGAAACATCTCAGGAGACTGAGCCCAGGCTTTGGCCTGAGAATGTTGTGCAAGGTGACACTCAACAGGTCCATGCTACCTGTGGCCTACAGCACGGGGGCCATGAGCACTGCAGATGCCCAGCCACGAGCACTGCCACCTGCAGTCCCTGACACAGCCGGTGACAGGCCCACTCGGAGTGTTCCTAAAGCAGATCCCAACCACCTGGGGGGGTGGGGGTCAACCCTGACTATCTCAACCCTCAAAATCCTAAGTAAAGCAGGAGGGAGAGAAGCCTCAGAGGCAGAGCCAGTGTGCCACCACCACTCAGGAAGCTTGGCAGAAGGCGGTCAGGCCACCATCAGTGGAAATTCCTCCGACCTGCGTTTCATTCCCTCCAGAGCTCCAAGGAACCTCAGTGCTCACTGGAGCAGGGTCTGGCTTTGCAAGACTTCCTCAGAGCAGCAACTTCTTGTCGTGAATGAGGTACCTGGATTCCGTGCTGGGCTAACCCATCCTGCAGACACCATCACCTCCAAGACAGCGCAGTGCTGGCACAATGGCGCACCCAGAACTACAGTGCGCCATGTCCCCTGAAGGCAGCGTGGAAAAATGTTCGTCCAGCTCCTCCCTCAGCCCAGCTGCTCTCCTTCCTGCAGCCGCAGCCACACAAGTTGCTGACCAGATTCCCTCCCCTCAGCTGAATGTTCCCGTCAGGACAGTGACCATCCAGCCCCTGCTCAGCCTCCTGAAGACTCCCATGGCCTCTGGCTGGATCCCCACCTGACCTCCCAGTGGGGCCCTGCACTTGCTGACGCACGCTGTCGTGGGATCAATTCCCTCAACACCGTGGACCAGGCCCGAGGCAGCACAGCACCCGCTCCCTGTGGGAGCCACCAGATCGTGGACCAGGCCTGAGGCGGCACAGCGCCCGCTCCCTCTGGGAGCCACCAGATGCCAGCCCTGCCCTGGGGACCTTCAATGCCCAACTCTGAAGGCAGGTGGGGAGCGGGGGATGCTGCTCAGACCGAGCCCCCGGTTCCTGCGTGGCTGTCGTTAGCCTGACTCCCATGGAGGGGGTCCTCCTCCTCCTGTGCACCACCCTCCTCCTGCCCCGGCCCGCCTTCTGGATGGGGACACAGGCTTACCCTCCCTCTTGAACTGCACACTGGGGCCCTCGGGCGGGTCACAGTGTGTGCTTCTGCTTTCTCTGGGGACCACGCTGGGTGTGACCCCCAAGGGCAGCCTGCACCTGTGCTCTCACCTTCCAGCATGGCCCAGTTCCCACGAAGAACACCAGAGATTTTCTTTAACACGGCGCTCTCAGGAACAGACTGCAGGTGACAAACGGAAAACCTTCGTCAGAAAGAGGCAGGCCTGGAAACCCAGCACCAGGACGCAACGCACACTGGCCAGAGGCTTGCAGGGGAGGCCCCCGCCTGGTGCCTGGTGACCCCCATTCGCCTTCCATGGAGACCTGGGGAGGCAGCACCCACACCTGGCCCATGATGCCAGGGTGAGCTCTTCACACCCAGCTCATCAACCTCAGGGTTCCAGCAGGTGCAACAGGCACCCACGGGGGACATGATGTGGCCCGCCACTTCTCAGGTAAAAAGAACTAGATGGCTTAAAAGTGCTTCCAGGCCAGGCACAGTGGCTCACGCCTGTAATCCCAGCACTTTGGGAGGCCAAGGCGGGTGGATCACCTGAGGTTGGGAATTCGAGACCAGCCTGACCAACATGGAGAAACCCCGTTTCTACTAAAAATACAAAATTAGCCGGGTGTGGTGGTGCATGTCTGTAATCCCAGCTACTCGGGAGGCTGAGGCAGGAGAATCACTTGAACCCAGAAGACGGAGGTTGTGGTGAGCCAAGATCGTACCACTGCACTCCAGCCTGGGCGACAAGAATGAAACTCAGTCTCAAAAAAAAAATAAATAAATAAAGTGCTTCCAAAGTGCTCAAATGAGCTTTAGTAAATGGGTACCTACTCCACTCAACTATATAGCAACCCTGTGAGACACGGGGCTGGCAGGGGCATTGCTCCCATGTTACCAGGAGCGATGCAGACAAGGTATAGGGCTCGCCCCGTCCCCCAGCAAGGAAGCAGGTCAGCCCACCGCCCTTGCCTGGGGATCCCACTGTCTCCCCGAGGGAAAGTAGCTCAGCCCACCGCCCTTGCCCCCTCCTCTACCCGGGGCTCTACGTGCTCAGCCCATGCCCCAGGCCCGAGGTTGTGCTAACCCAGCCTTCAAGTGTTAGTCTCACACACCCTAGCCACATTGAGTGCCAACTTCATCACTAAGTGTGGTGTGGGGGGCACACTCTCCTGAAAAAAGAACATCTACAGACATCACCACACGGGATAAGCCAGCTAGGCACCGGCTCCCTTCACCCACAGTGGAAACCCCAACCACTGCCCCTCAGGACACAGACCCTGGGTCCCAGAAGTGGCTGAGTTGAAAAAGGCTCACATTTGGACCCAAAAACCACAGCTGCCGCCCCACACCCAGAGGCTCATGGAACAGGAAGGCACAGGACATCAGGAAGGTGCCGAGGCTCACCTGCCACTGGTCGCCCACAGGCTTATGGAACGCCAGGGCATAGGACATAAGGCAGGTGTCGAGTCTCACCTGCCAATGGCCACCCACAGGCTTATGGAACAGCAGGGCACAGGGCATCAGGAAGGTGCCGAGTCTCACCTGCCACTGGCCGCCCACAGGCCTGTAGAGCACCAGGGGTGCTTCCTGGCAGTCTTGGAGCACCCACAGGCCCTGAGTCTCCTCGAAAGCCACATCCCACACTTGGTGCTGGAGCGCCAGCTGCTGCTTGTATACCAACTGCTGCCTGCGGGCGTCCAGCTGGAAGACGTAGACCACAGGAGCGCTTGCCATGAAGAAAGAGAGCACGATTACTAGGACTACAGGCCCACAGTCACCACCCTGCAGCCAGCAACCCAGACGGCACAGCCCTCACCGGCACCACCTCAGGAGAGCCTGCACTAAAAGCCCCAGCTGCGCCACTCCCAAGTGCCGGCGTCGGGGAAACCATGGGGTGATGCACGCTCGTAGTTTAAGTCCTAAGCTCTGGGGAGGATTGTGATGCAGCAATAGATAACCGCACGGTACAGGCGGGCAGGGCAGGAGGACGCCTGCCCTGGGCTCAGGCACAGCTCTCCTCTCACATCTGTGTACTTCTAGAACGAGCTAAGAGACCTCCCCAAGTTGTCATAAGGACAAGATGCAAAGTGCCGAAAGCACCAAATAGAATACCTTTCCTGACACACAGAGGCTGCTCGGGAAGAAGCAGCAGAACTGCACTGCACCCCTAAACCCACCTTGTCAGCACCGCCAACCCCTGGGGGGTCCCATCCAACCAGCCCCGAGCAGGGAATGAGGTGATGCCACCGCGACTGGCCCAGGGGAAAGTCTGTCATCGCAGAAGGCCAGGCAGAGGCTGCTGATGCTCTTTAAGCCAGGGGAGTTCAACGTCAGGTTGAAGAGCACTGGCTGAGAGGGGCCCCCACCCTCACGCAGCAGCAGTCATCAAAAGTGACATTCTCAGGGGGAGGTGCTGGACCACCACCACCGCCGTCCAGGACATCTTCATTAAGGACGTGGGCCAGTGGCCAACCCCCTAACTCTTCCCCCTGCAGGTCTGCAGAACCGGACGCCATAGAGGTGCCGCCGCAGCTTACCCGTCGCACAGAAGCGCCACGCAGTTCTCCTGGCACCAGAACGCAATTCTGGACGCAGCAAACCTCTGCAAGAAGCAGCCCATTAATTTCACGCCAGCTGCAGGGGCCCGACGCTGGGCGCTCTGATCCAACAAGAGCAAAACCGAAGGATGCTCACGCCCCCACATACCAAGGAAGAGGAAATAGGGCTGGAACATTCCGGAATCAGCAGAGAAAGGAGGGTAGCTGATTCCGTTTCCCACACAGATGACAAAAGCCCCTCAGTGGCTCTGGCACTCCCTACAGGGCCTGTGAAAGCCTCCAAAGCCAACAAAATGGGTCAGACAGTGAGGAGAGGAGGGAGTGGAGGACACAGGGGAAAGGAAGAGACAAGAGCTACACACACAACTGCCCTGTGAGCTCCCACACTTCCTGGCAGAGGAAAGAGTAAAAATGAAGAGGAGGCCGGGCACAGTGGCTCACGCCTTTAATCCCAGCCAGCTACTCAGGAGCCTGAGGGGGAGGTTGCTGTGAGTCGAGATAGCACCACTGGACTCCAGCCTGGGCAAGAGTGAGACTCCAGCTCAAAAAAACAATTTTTTTTAAATGAAGGAAACTTCCAGGAACCTGAGTCCATGTGAAGCATGGAGGAAAAGGCCTGGTCCTCTCTTACACGGCTGCCTGGCAGGGGGCAGAGGCCACACCACACAGTTCTCTAGGAAACAGAACAGACCGTTTGGCGGGAAACTTCGCCAAGGCCTGGGCTTTCAGGGCATCATGAAATTGCTCCAAGCTGGCCGGAGAATGCTGGGGTGGGCCTGGTCCTGCCCCTGCCCCACCTGGCTGGCAGACCCACAAAGGTGCATGCTCAAGCACTTCCACTCCTTCCACTTCAGAAAAGGACTAGAGGTCTTCCTGTACGTTAACTGTTTGCATGCAACGGTGAGACAAATTATTTCCCCCTGACGTGACTAGCCACCTTCAGCATCTGAACTATGAGATTTCCCTCACACAGGAAGAAGCCTGGCATTGAGAGCAAACGCTTCCAACGGCGAAGTGCCTTTTCCACTCAAGCCAAGTGACTGCAGGTGCCTACGAGTACTCAGTTGCCCAGAAGTGAACAGAAGCAGCTACCTGGGGGGCCGGGGGGTCCACCAGCTCCTGTAGACTGGCCAGGTGACAGCAGTGCAGCTGGCGGCCGCTCCTGTACTCCCAGAGCCTCAGGGTGCCGTCCTGCACACAGCAAACACACAGGTTAGCACACGGTCGCAGGGCCTCCACCAGGCAAGGTGACAGAGAGGACAGCTGCATGGGGTCGGGGGTCCACTCAGTGACAGCCATGCCACCCACCTTCAGGAATTAAAGGCTCTCTGCTCTGACTGCATAACTCAGTCATGCAAATCATCCAGAACAACAGTGGGGAAAGGAAGGTGACCGACTGCCTGTTTCTCGAGTGCCAACATGCCCAGGCAGATGACAAAGCCAATGAGGCAGATCCCAGCAAAATGAGCCAAGGCCACCAGACGGCCAGGCTGTCATCTGCCAGGAGGCCAGACCACATCTGCTGCACCCGGGCCAGGCGTAGACACGGGAATGCACACAGGTGCAGACACTTCACTTCAGCAAACATGCATTCCCACAGGGAGACACGCGTGGCCTCACGAGCACGTGGCCACTGCTCCACTTCACTAAGAATGACAGGAAGGACATGGTCATCGGCAACCATCCCATGGCGACTCGTACAACCCTTTGGGAAGCCAACACGGGAACCAAGAGCCTCCACGCTCTAAAACCACCATAAATGGAAAACAGGGTTTCTCTTTTTGTCTTGGTTTTATCTGTTGTGGTTTTTTTGTTTAATTGAAATGGGGTCTATGCCACGCGGCCCACTGCAGCGCAGTGGCTATTCACAGGCTTGCTCCTGGCTCACTGCAGCCTCTGACTCTCAGGTCCAGGCAATCCTACTGTCTCAGCCTCGGAGTGGCTGGGACCACGGTAGCAGCCACCATACCCAGCTTTAAAAAATTCATTACAGCACTAATTAAGCGGAGGGAAATAAATCAATACTCACTAAACCTAATGAGAGAGTGTCTGTGCACTATCTGTGAGTATTTTTAAAAGACTAAATGAAAAAGATGAAAAGTAAATACCCCAAACAGCTAACAGCAGATGCATATCCTCTGGGTGCCGAGGTAAGAGTGGATGTATGAATGCACACACACACAGGCACACACACACAGGCACACACACATATGCACGCACACACAGCTTGCCACAAATGTGGCACATAAACATGGAGACCAACACACACATCTCCAGGCATTTCACTCACCTCCAGACCGCTCTACGATGACAAGAAGAAGACGTTTAATAACCACGAACCCACTAAGACAAAGACAACAGGCAAGAAGAGAAGGCAGCCGCGGAGAGACGGCAAGGAAACCTGGGGACCAGAGGCCGGGGAATAAATCCGCCAGCCACAGAGAAGCCCGAGAGGTGCCAGGACCTTCCGAAGACCACACTGGGCCAGGCAGCTGAAGGCCAAGGTGGTGAGGGGAGCTGTCAAATGTCTTTCCAAAGAGAAGCAGGACCTCCCCGATGCATCCTCAGGCCCAAACTCCAGGCCAGCAGAAGGCTCTGGGGAAACGGAGCCGAGAGGCCCTGTCTCGGGGATGCCAAATCCCCACTGAGGAGAGGGCCACCTAGCCCCTTCGCACTCACCTCCCAGAGCCCCAGAGGACAGACCTGGCCCGGGTGAAGGCCGGGACACTGACCACCCAGAAGAGATCGACTGGCCCACACGTTCTACGGGGTCCACAGGCAAGGGGCTGCTGCCCACACTCAGACACCTGCTCTGAAGCCCCTCGGGCCCCAGCCTGGGCGCACGCATCCAGCCTCTGAGGCCGGCGGGGGCTGATTCCCACCACACACAGGCAGACGGGATCGCCAGACATCCGACGAAAACCTCCAATGAGAAAGGCGGCCACACACTCCAGAGAAGGGGATCAAACACAACGCCAGGAACAAATCGAAGAAAGACAAGTCCACGCTCATCTCAGGAGATGAGAGACACGTGCGCCATCCGAGAATGGGTGGCTGCAAAAAAGAGCGTGCCGAGGGCAAGAAAGAACTGAAGATTCAAAATAATCCTCATAAAACTCAAGTCTCCACAGAAGGCTGGAAGTAAAGTTGAGGCAATCTCCCAAGTAAGACTATTCCTAAAGGAGCAGAAACATGAGATTGAACAGGAAAGAAAAGAAATCAGAGAATTATGGCCAGGCATGGTGGCTCTCGCCTATAACCCCAGTAGGTGGAAGTGGGTGGATCGCTTGAGGTCAAGAGTTTGAGACCAGCCTGGCCAACCTGGCAAAACCCCATCACTACAAAAGTATAAAAAATGAGCGGGGCGTGGTGGTGTGTCACCTGTAATCCCAGTTACTCGGGAGGGCTGAGGTGGGAGGATTGCTTGAGCCCAGGAGGCAGAGGTTGCAGTGAACCGAGATCACGCCACTGCAGTCCAGACTGGGTGACAGAGGGAGACCCTGTCTCAAAAAAAAAATAAGAATCAGAGAATTAAAGTGGTTCAACTAACACAAGCTTTAGAAAAAGCGAGCAGGAGGCGGGGGTAGAGAACAGAAAGCAATTATGTAAGAAAATGCGCCGGGTCGGAGGACCCTGGAGATCACTGGCTGCATAGCCAATTCCTCTCCGGGGTCCACCAAGTCACCTCAGCGGCTTCGACATCACACACTGGGGCAGAGAAGGCCCTCCGGGCAGAAGGACAGCCCAGCTGTCACCCCACGGACCCACGGCAGACGGCTGCAGGCTTCTACGGGAAGAGAAAAGGGAAACCCACAGGAGCAACCAGCGGGAGAGCAGAGCGCGCAAGGCCTCCCAAGCTCCGAGGGACACCGTTTCAACCAGGACTTGTCCGCCAAACTAACAACCAGGCCTCAAAAGGAGATTAAAGGTATTTCCAGAAAGGCAAAGTCAGAAAACACCCTCCTCGCGCCTTCCGGCAGCTACCAGATGACACGTTCCACTCAAACAAAGCAGTAAGCCATGAGGGACAGATGGGGCCTGGGGAGGCCTCTCTGCCCGTGGAAGATTCTCCTCACTATTATAAAAAGACTGGAAGGTGCACAACAAAACGCTGACGAAGCCTGACCCTGACCCTGACCCTCTGGGGACTGTGGCCACACTCTTCTTCTTCTCTCAGGGCACATGGCTGTGCGTTAATTTAAAGGGCAGGAACAGGAGGCTTCGAATGAAGCCCAATCAGAGAAGAAATGTAGGAGCCATCCTGCCACACCACACAAGGGACCAGCACAGACAACGCAGGGAAGGGCAGTAAGAGGAAGGTGGTGGTGTGCGGGCAACAATTCCACGAGAGGACAGAATCAGACCCCGTGAGGAATCCGAGGCCCTCACTTTGGCAAAATCACTAACAATCCTTTGAATGTATTCCTCAGAGGAGACACGTCTCTCGTCACTGAACCGTGAGGCTTCCAGGACCCAACTGCTGGGACACAGAAGTTGTAGCCAGCAAGTAAAAATGCACTGTGGTAACCCGGGTGCGGGGGCTTGAACCTGTGGTCCCAGCTACTTGGGAGGCTGAGGAGGCAGATCGCTTGAGCCCAGGAGTTTGAAACCAGCCCGAAAAAATGTAGCAAGACCCCATCTCAAAAAGAAAAAAAAAATGCAGCCCGTAATGGGACGGACTGAGACCCCTCCAGGAATCAGACAGGCCCCCGTCTGCTGTGTCTACCTGAGATCCTGATCGCCGATACTATCGCAGACGGAGCAGCCGCCCTCTCAGAAGGGAGCCTTCCACACACCTGTTCTAGTTCATCCCACGTGTGAACACACACGCACCTGCACACGCCCCCACACAGTCCTGAATGAGCAGCACGAGCGGGGAGCGAGCCACAGGCAGCTCGAAGATTCGAAAACCAGCACCATCTAGTGGACAGCCGTGGACACCCAGGGACCAGCGATCCAGAGGGGCCAGGTCCAGGAGGCGCCCACCCCACCCTCCCCGCGGGCTCAAGAATCCAGAGGTGAGTGACGCTGGGCAGAACACGTACCCCAGAGGAGGACAGGAGCAGTCCGGGCTGAGTGGGCACCACGGAGATGCGGCTCACAAACCTGTGAGGGCGAGAGAGAGAAGCAGAGTCCGCTAGCCCAGCACCCGCGGGGACGGGAAGGCCTGGGGAAGCCGCCTGTTCATCTAAGGAAGAGAGGCCTCTGCCCCAAACCCCCTGATCCAGTAAAAACAGCCAACATGGGAAGTATCTGTTAACCCTAACCTGGTTAACCAGGTGAAGGCCCCTGGACACGATCGGGGAGATGAGTGAGGTCATTCCTGGGTCCCCAACAGCACAGCAACCTCTAACCCAGGCTGCTCCTCAGCCATGCCTGCCAGAGACCCAAGCACCTCTGTGCCCCTCTGCAGCCCCCTCTGCAGCAGCTCTGCTCGGCGGCACCTCCATAGGCCAAGGCACCTGCACTGTGATGAAAGGAGCCTTGGGGGAGACTCAAAGACACAGCACACAGGGAGGAGGGAGGAGAAGCAGCCAAGCCCCCAGACAGATTCCTATCAGGGTCCGACAGCCCCTCAGCAACAACTCTGAGTGACCTGGCCAGAGAGCTGTCTCTGCTGAGCCTGGCCCAGTCCTCCTGTGAGGGGACAGCAACGGACCCAAAGTCACAGGCACCCTCCCATCAGAACAGCCGCGAAGAGCAGCCCAGCTCGCCCGGCTCACCCGGAAACCCATCTGGCTTGGGCACCTACAAGGGTGACAAGGCTCCTTTTCTTCCCGCTCTAACACACTGACCTCAAGCAATCCCTCATGCACGGGGTTCCCAGGGACCCTGGAATGGGGTGGCTTGTGAGCCTCACTCCATCTCCGCCAGTCATGGCCTCTGCTACCTTGAGGTAGCCATGGCATGAGCTGAGCCCAGTCCTGCAGCCACCGCCCTGCACGGCACCACAGCACCAACAGCAGCCCACGGCCCAGGACAGATAGGGCACAGGATGCCTCATGCAGAGGGTACGAGTGGCCTCACAGTTCTCAACAGTTTGAAAGGGGTTTCACCATGGGTTTGAAACAAAAATCTCAAAAAATAATTCTTCTAATCACTGCAGTATCTACTGAGTGCCTACTCATGCCAGGCACCACGCTGAGGGCTGCACACAGCAACAGGCCCAACCGACCCACAGAACCACTCAGACGTAGTGGGAGACGGCCAGTGAACCAACCTATACTGCAATGTCAGTAAAGGGTACGGAACAGTGCCATCCAGCAGAAACGCAGCTCCAGCCACACACGGGGGCCACGGGGGTTCGTTTTCAATTTGCCAGCCACTGTGTTGAAAAGTAAACGAGCAGGCCAGGCGCAGTGGCTCACGCCTATAATCCCAACACAACACTTTGGGAGGCCAAGGCGGGGAAATCACAAGGTCAGGAGATCAAGACCAGCCTGGCCAACATAGTGAAACCCCATCTCTACTAAAAATACAAAAAAAATTAATCAAGTGTGGTGGCAGGAGCCTGTAGCCCTAGCTACTTGGGAGGCTTAGGCAGGAGAACTGCTTGAACCTGGAAGGCGGAGGTTGCAGTGAGCCAATATCGCACCACTGCACTCCAGCCTGGGCAACACAGGGAGGAAGGAGAAAAGAAAGGAAGGGAGGGGAGGGATGGAGTGGGGGGAGGGGAGGGGAGTGAGGAAGGAAGAGAGCTGTTGAAGTTAATTTTAATACTATGTTTTTATTCAATATATCCAAGTGATGAGGCATTTCCCTAGAGGGGTGGGAAGCGTGTTCCCGTCAGCAGAAACCTCCCTCACGTGCCTGGCGAGGCAAGGGAGCTGCAGAGACCCCAGCTAGAGATGGTGAAGGGGAGGGGCCCGGGGGCTGCAGTCCAGAGAACTCCAGAGCTGGATCACTAGGGAACTAAATCTAAATGCAAGTCAGAATAAGCTATCCCGAGGCACACACCAGTGACTGGCCTTCTTAAACAGGAAATGTTTGCATCCGTTCAAAACCAGGAAAACACAGGCAACCTCAGCATTGAATTCCCTCCCTCCAATTTCTTCCACTGCCTCAAATAATGTATTTTAAAACATTTCAACCAATTACACTAAGCACTCTTCCTCTGTGTAAATTCTAATGAGCCTTTTGTGTGAGAGAGAAGCGGCACTCAGAAACACCTCCACATGGGTCCTGGCAGAGCTTGCTGCCACGAGAGAGGCCGCCGCCGGGCCACAGAGGCTGCTTAATTCTTGGATAGCTGAAATCATGAAAGTTCGTCCTCGCCCCCAACACAACCACCGCCCACCAGCCAACAACGGCTGGGCATGGCGCAGGGGTCTCCGCACTCAAACAGGGGTTTCCCAGAAACAAGCCCTCCCGTTCGGTCAGGACCAATGGGAAGTCACTGGCACAGACTACGGGCAACAGCGCAGAGTGAACCCCACCCTTTCAGGGCTTTGCAGGCAGCACCCATGGCGCCGACAGTGACCAAGTACCAGGGCTGCTGTCACCTGCGTGGGGCCTCACCAGCTACAGTGGCACCTGCTGAGCTGCAAGCTGATGCTGTTTTCAAAAAGAGCTTCTTTCTGCTGGAGGGGCAGGAAGGGGCACTCACTCTGTGTGCCCCAAGCAGAAGGACTCGATGCTGTGGGGCGCCGCGGCCCAACTGACTCGGATCTTCTCGTCTCGGTCGGCAGTGAGGATGAAGCGGTCATCAGGACTCACAGCCTGCATCACCAGGGGCCAGAAAAGAAACAGATGCTCACCTGAGTCTTCCCGTATCCAGTCCCTCATGGAAGCAGGCAGGGAGGCTGCAGCCTGGCTGCCAAGAGGATGCGGCCTTCGAGGACAGACCAGCTTGGCTCCTCCCCTCCTCCTGTCCCTACGTCTAATCGCTGGCCCTCCTTCTCCCTCCCCAGAGGGTCCCCGGCCACCTCCAGCCCTCACTCCTCAGCACTAGAGCAGGCTTCTGGGGTAGGGCAGGGCCACCCCTGTCTGCCCATCTCCCACATCTCGGCAAATCCAGGCCCCACTCCCATTTCCACCCACCCCAGGCCTGCTGCACCCTCATGCCCAACACTGGGTTGCCTTCCTGTCACACATGTCCCCACACCCAGCTGTCATCAAGTCCCAGTGAGGTCTCCTTGATACTCCGCACTCGCCACTGTTCCTGACTGTCCCTCCATGCGTCCAATCCCAGCTCTACCACCCGGGCTGTGGGCTTGGGCCCTCTGGAGCTCCACATGTTTGTCTGTGACACATGGGGCAGGCAGAATGGGGTGACAGGGGCTGCTGGGAGCAGTGCTGAGGTGATGCTCCTACAGCACCTGGCACAGCTCTGGGCCAAGGAGGCGGAGCCAGAGGCTCGTGGCTGCACCTGCTCCTCCCACACCTTCACTTCGATCTGGGGCCACCCCACTGGCCACTTCCTGCCTCACCTGCCTTCTTCGTTCTCCCTGCTGCCTGCTTCACCTTCCTAAATCCTGTTCCCACCACACCCCTGCTCCCAAATCTGCAGAAGGCTATCCCTGCTATGGGGGAGCCCCACTCTCCCCACCAGACGCTGGGGCGCAGACCGGGCAGACACTGACTCAGCCTGTACCCCACATACCATGCCCCCCAAGTACTGCGTCTAACAGCATGGACAGGTGCCCCACCTGCCCGAGCCTTGACAGGGCAGACATTCACTCAGCGCATGCCCCACGTATCGCGTCCCCCATGTACTGCGTCCTGCACGTACCATGTCCCCCACCTACTGTGTCCCCCACCTACCACGTCTAACAGCATGGACAGGTGCCCCAGCTCTAGATGGCCACACCCGTGTGGCTCCAGCACCGAAAAGGAGTAGACATCTCCAGACTTGTCGGCCACCAAGACCTTCTCCTCAGAGGCTATGAAGGTCAGGGCTGTACACCTCCTCGCCACAGTCCTAGAAGGCCAGAGACACCCCCATTAGCTTCCAGAAGCAGTGCAAGGTCCTTGACAGCCCGGCAGGCCCTGTGGGCAGTGGTAGGCACCGGTACCTGACTATATGCTCTGTTTTCCAGCTGCTGAAGATGGTGCCAAAAAAATTAAGCAATGCTAACAACTGGAACAAAGCCAGTGCCTTTGACAAATTTACTTTCACAACATTTTTCTTTAAGAAAATTGCTCCTAGCCGGGCACGGTGGCTCACGCCTGTAATCCCAGCACTTTGGGAGGCAAGGCGGGAGGATCAAGAGGTCAGGAGACTGAGACCATCCTGGCTAACACGGTGAAACCCGATCTCTACTAAAAATACAAAAAATTAGCCGGGCATGGTGGTGGGCACCTGTAGTCCCAGCTACTTGGTAGGCTGAGGCAGGAGAATGGCGTGAACCTGGAAGGCAGAGCTTGCAGCGATTCGAGATTGCGCCACTGCACTCCAGCCTGGGTGACGGAGCGAGACTCCGTCTCCAAAAAAAAAAGAAAAGAAAATTGCTCCTGATGGTGGGATGTAGGTGGTGGATAAAAGGGTGACAAAATCCTCAACTTTCCTGTGTGTTTGAAAACTGTCATCAAGAAATGGGGAAATGGTTCCTCGACCCCACAGTCTTCATCATACATTGAGGGAGAGAACAGCCCTCTCCATAAATGCTGAGTGTGCTGGGGGCCGCTGTCAAGGACAAAGGCAGGCACCAGCCTCCAGGGCCCCCCAAGCCTTGCTGCTCCCCTGACCTGCACTGACCCCTGCTGTCATTCTGCTGCGCCGACCAGGAGCCTCAGACAGAGAGCCACGCCCCGTGCCTTGCAGAGGGATGGAAGGGCCCGGCCACCCTCAGGGCAGGACCCAGCCCAGGGCAGCAGTGAGGCAGCACCCTACCATCCTCGGGAGGAAGCGCCGCTACCCAGCGCGTGAGAGGCCTGCGCTCCCCACAGTCCACATCCAGATTAGCACATCCACGAATCCAACCCTGACCCAGAGCCACGGATGCACCAGAGTTCCAGATACAGCACGTCTGCACACTCGTTCCGTAAGAACCAAAGTCACAGTTCGCTCCCTCTCCTTCACCAGGGCTCAGGGCTACACTGCTTCCTGGGCCTCTCATTTCCACACCATTTCTACTGGAATCATCCCGTATTTGTGTCCTTTCCACAAGGCAGGGACCCATATGTTCTGTTTTACATAGATATGAGTTGTAACACTGCTTCCCACACACGCAGTTAGCCACAGGGCCTCACCGAAGAACAGCGGCCAGCCCTGCTTCACCACCCCCAGGGCTGTGGCGGTGCACACTGCCGAATACACAGCCAACACCAGGCAGACAAGTACAGTGTGCCTAGCCCCTTGCGGCTGGAAATGCAGATGGAAGTTTCAGGAACGCTGTCCTCAATAAAGCCCCTGTTCCTCTCAGGGGCAGAGGGACAAAAGGACAAAAAGGGCAGGCAGGACCTTTGGGTCACACCCCAGCCTGGAAGCAGCGCCCCTCCTCCTCCCCCGCAGCTGTGCAGCGCAGCTGCAGAAAGGAGGCAGAAGGGAAGCATAACAGGGTAAACACAGAGAAAACAAGGACAAAGAAAGATAATTACGCTCTGGGGCAAGATTAATCAGAATTCTCAGGGTGCACTGCAATAAAACAAACAGTCCTGCACTGCGCCAGCAGCACAGCCCCCAATGTCCCATGGGCTCATTAAGCAGCTGCCACAAACACGACCATGGTGGCACAGAGGAGCAGCCCCAGAGGACGCCACGGGGAGGGGGAATGGACTTGGACTCACGGGGCGCTCATCCCCACAGCCAGGCTGGAAGGCGTGTGGCACAGATGGCCCCCAACACTGTGCCTCCTGCCCAGCTCAGCAGAGGGCACTGCTCCTCATCCCTTTGTCCTGCCCCAGCCAGAGGCTCCCAGCCTCTCCAGCTGGGCTTATCCTGGCACCGATTCTAGGACGCAGCTGAGCCGTACTCGCGGGCTTGGGTGCTAGGATCCGAGGGAGGTCACAGAATGGGGCAGGTCATTGGACCAATGGCAAGCCGGCCTGTCACCCTAGCTGAGGCACAACCCCACCCACCCTCAGACCACCAGCCTGTGCAGGGTCTCGGGTCTCAGCACTCCCTCCACAGTCACTGGGTTCAGGGCCCAGAGACCAGCAGAACCCAGCAAGTATCCGCCCATCTCCAGAGGCCCCCCAGGGGGGCCAGGCCCTCTGTCCTCTGCCGGAAGTCGAGTGGCTGAGCCCTGAACCCCCAGACTGAGTTGGCGCTGCCCCGAGCCCCCCTCCAGAGAGCCGCCTGGGCAGCCCCAACAGGGCACTGAGGACGCCAGGTGCCATCCACACCCACACTCCAGCAGCCAGGCACTCTCTCTCCATCCCACCGGCAGAGCGGATCCGATGGTTTCCCAGCTCCGCCTTTCCCACGTGCTGCCGCGGCCCTCACAGGCATTTTCGGAAACAATGACTCCACTGGAAGGATTTTTCCCTCATAAACGCACATGTCAAAATCAATGCATCACTCGTCACCCCGTGTCCTCATCTCCGGTTTGGAAAACCTGGCCTCAGTCTCTCGGGCCAAGAGTCTCCTGACTGCCCCAGTGGCAGGCCCTCCGGCCCCTGCGGTTCTAAACCGCTACCTGGGACAGTCTCTTGGGCCAAGAGTCTCCTGACTGCCCCGGCAGCAGGCCCTCTGGCCCTCGCGGTTCTAAACTGCTACCTGGGAAAGAATTGTTGCTGCCCACAACTTCCATCTTGGCTGTGCCTCAAAACCCTTCAACAGGAAGCTTACCAGCAGCAGCACAGTAACAAAGCCACCACTGGACAGAGCCTGGGGTCTCGCCCAGCTCAGGGGCATCCCGCAGCGGTGCAGGGCCTCAGTGAAATGCAGATAGGCCACGAGTACACGGAACCTCTAAAACTGAATGGAGGTGGATGTGCTAAGCGTAGGCGGTTTTCTGGGGAGAGGGTGCATCTGATCTAAGAGTCTGCGTAAAAAGCCTCCAGGTGTGGGGAGCAGCCCCCATGTTTGCGGACCAGCCACAGGGTGCTGCCTGCCAGCTCAGCATGGTCCCACTCACCCCCGTCCTCTCCTTGAAAGCAGCTCCTCATAAAACTCACCCTATGCCCTTCTCCCTGCCCCACTCTCATCCCCCAAATGTACTCCTCCTGCCACAATAATCTCCTCCAATTTCTCACTGAGAGAAAGGGTAAAGATTTCACTCTACCTGATGCTGAAAAGTTTACAAACCCACAATTCTAAAGGAATTTTAAAAAGATTATTGAGGAATTTGCCAAGGGATGTTGAAAGTGGCAGTAACTTCACACCTGTACGCACTGTCCTGCAGTTCAACTAGAGAAAGGGGAGGCGGCAATGTGTGCCCTACACCAAGGTCAGGAGAAATCCCAAGCACACCATCGAGGCCAGATTTTGTAATTTGCTGCCTGGACTGCATCAAATCACATGGTCCGTCTTCTATACCACCTAAGGCAAACATTCCCTACACGAAGTTATACCACTGACATCACTTTCAAAACCAAGAGTAGGCCGGGAGCAGTGGCTCACACCTGTAATCCTACAGCTTTGGGAAGCCAAGGTGGGCAGATCACCTGAGGTCAGAAGTTCAAGACCAGCCTGGCCAACATGGCAAAACCCCATCTCTACTAAAAACACAAAAAACTAGTCAGGCATGCTGGTTTATTCCTATAATCCCAGCTACTCAGGAGGCTGAGGCAGGAGAATCACTTGAACCCAGGAGGCGGAGGTTGCAGTGAGCTGAGACCACGCCACTGCACTCCAGCCTGGGTGACAGAGACACACTCCACTCCACAAAAAAAAAAAAAACAGTGAACTCGCAGGTAAAGGGGCACTGGCCAGCCTCTGCTCCTTGCTCACATGCCGCAGGCTGCCCATCCCTCATCCCAAATGCGTGGGACCAAAAGTGCTTTGCACTTCAGATTTGTTCAGGTTTTGGAATATTTGCAAATACTTACTGGCTCAGTATCCCCAACCTAAAAATCAAAAATCCAAAACATTCCAGTGAGCATTTCCTTTGAGCATCTTGCCTGTGCTCAAAAAATTTCAGATTTTGGAGGATTCTGAATTTCAGATTGGGGTACCGAGTGCAGTGCCCACTCTTGGACTTGTGGTTTTTGGTTTTTTTTTTTTTATAGATATGAGATCTCACTACGTTGAGGCCAGACTGGCCTCAAACTGCTGGCCTCAAGCAATCCTCTCGCCTTGGCCTCTCAAAATGCTGGGATTATAGGCGTGAGCTACCATGCCAGCCTCCCAGAGTTTTACCAGGTGTTTACATAAAGGGAATGACACCAGCACACGACCTTCAAAAGGTGAGTCAGCACAGCAACACATCTCCCTCTCGGCAAAGCACCTGCAACCAAGGATGAAGAGGCCCCGCCACCCACCCAGGTGGCAGCGGTGTCTGCACCCACCATGAGTCCCGACTCACGGAGCTCTCAACCTCAAACGACCTCCTCCGAGAAGCCGACTGCCACAGGCAACCACAGTGAGTGGAGAGAATTCTAGATTCCTCCCTGCTCCGGGCCATGCACAACACCAGGAGCAGAGGCCTCGTCCCTCTGCAGGAGTCAGAACCCCTGGAGGAGCCCTGGGCCTCCACACTTCCATCAGGGTGAAGAAGCTCCACTGTTAGGAACCAGGACACAGCGGGCAGGCGGACTGGACATACCCTTTCTCCCAAGTTCAAAGTGAGACACTACCTCTGGACAGCGAGCCCACATTGAAGTAAAGTGACATTCCACCCGTGTCTCCATCTTTCTGGTGACCTCAGAACTTCACAGCCACAGCACTGTCTGGACTTGAAAGAGTGAGCGTGTTCAAGACACGAGGCAAGCTCCCTGCCCCTCACCCCTACCCCCCCCCCACCAGGCCTGCGGCACACACGGCCAGACCCTGCCTCCCCTACCCTCTGCGGGCAGTGGCTACTTCTCAAATGGTGTCTGGTACCAGACATCAAAAGCCTTGGCACAGGGTACACCCTCTGCACAGTGAAGAATTAACCTTGCCTTTGGCTTCATCTCTAAGAGTAGGGGCCTTGGGCCCCACAGGCAGCCTCAGTATGTGATTTCGGGCAGGGGCCTGCGGCCACAAGGTGTCCACTCCACCTCTGGAGGGGCTGGGAACTAAAGGTCAGCCGCCCTGACAGCATGTGATCAACCCCGAGAAAACTGCTGGACACCAAGGCTCGGGAGGCTTCGCTGTGTGTGCCACACATCAGTGCCAGTAACCCACGCTGTCCACACCGCTGCAGTCCCACTTGCTCTGACTCAAACTGCCCAGAGTTTAAAGGCAGGAAGTAGTACAAGGAAACAGCAGCATTTGAACAGTGGAACAGTGCAAACAATCTAACACCCAGCTACAGGGAATGACACAGTGTTGTCAACACTGCCTTGGGTGGGGAAACAGGCTACAGGCTAGCACATGTCACCGCCACAATGTAACACGTGCAAATACTGTAATCCATCTGCAGAGACGAGGAGGGCCTGGCCCCAGTGCTCATCACACACTCTTGACTCTGGGTGGCGAGAATCAGGGTGGTTTTTGTTACTGTTCTCATTTTATACTTCTCAGTGGTTTCCAATTTTCTGTACGGACCAAAACCAAAGGATAAAAAAGGCAAAAGGGGGCCAGGCGCGGTGGCTCAAGCCTGTAATCCCAGCACTTTGGGAGGCCAAGACGGGCGGATCACAAGGTCAGAAGATCGAGACCATCCTGGCTAACCCAGTGAAACCCCGTCTCTACTAAAAAATACAAAAAACTAGCCGGGTGAGGTGGCGGGCGCCTGTAGTCTCAGCTACTCGGGAGGCTGAGGCAGGAGAATGGCGGAAACCCGGGAGGCAGAGCTTGCAGTGAGCTGAGATCCGGCCACTGCACTCCAGCCTGGGCAACAGAGCGAGACTCCGTCTCAAAAAAAAAAAAGGCAAAAGGTAGCACGGGTGGACACCGAACTGTACTCCAGGGGAAGCAGACAAGTGAGAACTTGCTCCCAACTTCTACGACCCCACTCACCATAGCTGAACGGGAACCCACACATTCCACTGTCGTCTAAGTAACTGGATCAAGTCTGAGATCCACGTACACATCAGCACATGGATCTCAGCTCTGCACCTGTTCTTGATCCCAGGGCTTTGAAGTTAAGGCAAAGGTACTGGAAGATGCTAATCCAGTCTCAGTGGTTACCGGTGCAGCTCACCTTACACACCTGTGCCACAGAAAGGCCATGTGAGAGCAACACTTTGGTAGATGGGCTTATTTTGTAAAAATAAAGTGTCCTAATATAAAGAGCTCCTACAAACCAATAAACAATACCCCAATGGAAAAATATAGGCTATGAAAAAAAAAAACAGCTCACAAAACACAAATGATTCTTAAGTATATAAAAAGTTGCTCTTCCAGCGGGGCACCAGTGGCTCATACCTGCAATCCTGGCAC
>NW_012117154.1:6482273-6495882 GCF_000951035.1 Colobus angolensis palliatus
GCTGGGCGTGGTGGCGGCCCCTGTAATCCCAGCTACTCAGAAGGCTTAGGCAGAAGAATCACTTGAACCTGGGAGGTGGAGGTTGCAGTGAGCCAAGATCACGCCATTGCCCTCCAGCCTGGGCAACAAGAGCGAAACTCCATCTCAAAAACAAAAACAAAACAAAATGCTGACCACCAGTAGACGGACAGTCAAGAAAATTGCTGTAGCTGGACTCAGTGGCTCACGCCTGTAATCCCAGGATTTTGGGAGGCCGAGATGAGTGGATCACCTGAGGTCAGAAGTTCAAGACCAGCCTGGCCAAAAGGCAAAACCCCATCTCTACTAAAAAGACAAAAATTAACTGGGCATTGTGGTAAGCGCCTGTAATCTCAGCTGCTCCAGAGGCTGAGGCAGAAGAATCGCTTGAACCCAGGAGGTGGAGGTTGCAGTGAGCCGGGATTAGGCCACTGCATTCCAGCCTGGGTGACAGAGCAAGACTGTCTCAAAACAAATAAACAAATAAATAAATTGCAGAGCATATGGCCTAGCCCAGATGAAATAAATCACAAAGTCTGCGCTTTCACAAGACACCCAGGTGGCTCTTGTGCACATGCCTGTCAAAGCTCAGCCAGGGCCTTTACTTTAGGAAAAGAATGACCAGGCCGGGTGCGGTGGCTCACTCCTATAATCCTAGCACTTTGCGGGGCTGAGACGGGTGGGTCACCTTGAGGTCAGGAATTCGAAACCAGCCTGACCAACATGATGAAACCCCTTCTCTACTAAAAATACAAAAAATTAGCCAGGCATGGTGGCACATGCTTGTAATCCCAGCTACTTGGGAGGCTGAGGCAGGAGAATGAATTGCTTGAACCTGGGAGGCAGAGGTTGCAGTGAGCTGAGATCGCACCATTGCACTCCAGCCTAGGCAACAAGAGTGAAACTCCGCCCCCCGAAAAAGAAAATTTAAAAAATGACCATCAGATTCTTTTAGATCACTTCATTTTTACCTTTTGGGAGTCAAAGCCCCCTTTGAGAATCTCATATGAATTATGAAAGCTCTCCACAGCAGCCAGTGTCCAAAAGGCAAGACGAACTGTTATGTGCTTAACAGAATCCCCCAACCCACAACTCCTGTGTGGAAGCCCTGACCTACCTAGGACCTCAGAATGTGACTGTATTTGGATGGGACATTCACGGAGGTGAAACAGAGGCCAATGGGGCAGTCCTGACCCCATCTGACCGGTCTCCTTTCAGGAACAGGAAATGAGGACATAGACACAAAAGGACGAGTCTGAAGACGTAGGGAGAAGACACCACCGGCAAGCCACGGAGAGGCCTCAGAGGAACCAGCCCCGCCCTGCCAGCCCCTTGATCTTGGTCTTCCAGCCTCTACAACTGTGAGAAAACTGTTACTTAAGACCCCTAGTCTGTGGTATCTTGTTAGGCAGCCCAAGCAGACTAGGACAACTACCATCTTCTTTCAACACTGAGAGGGTGAAAACCTATCCATCCCTCCTTCCCACAGGTTGTCCGAGAAACCCAAAGTCAAGGCCAACCTACTAGAAAGTCCCTGCCACCTGCAGAGATGCCCGTGGAGGGCTCAGGGCAGGACACCTCAAGGCCACCTTCAGGCATTCACCCTGAATCCCGAAAATACTTCCCATCTTCTCTATTCTAGGTCCTAAATGACTTACTCGTGTTGCGGCTGTCTTAGCAAGAGGCTGCCGCTCACAGGTCTTTCAAGATAAAGAAGACGCAATCCGCAGCAGTCAGGTGGAAGCAGCCATTTATTATCAGTTATGACTCAGACATGTGGGGACACGCAGTTAAAAGTCATTTTCCTACTGGGAAACCATCACTGCCTATGGGAAAGGAGCTGGAAGGCAGGTGAGAAGGGAGGCTGCCGCATACTCTTTGGTTTAATTTTGTTGTGTTTTAAGTTTTTAAACCATGCGCATTACCTACCTGATACGCAAAAACATATTGTGAATCACATATACATAAAAACATGTAGAGTAAAACCCATATACACAAAAACACATAAAGCAGAAATGATGCAGCGTTTCAGGGCTCTTTTTAACCTGACTGGAAGAGAGGACAGAACAGGCACTCATTGCTTTTGATGCCACCTAGAATTTGGCTTATTTTTTTTGAAATGGAGATTTGCTCTTGTTACCCAGGCTGGAGTGCAATGGCATGATCTCACCTCACTGCAACCTCTGCATCCCGGGTTCAGGAGATTCTCCTGCCTCAGCCTCCCAAGTAGCTGGAACTACAGGCATATACCACCATGCCCGGCTAATTTTGCATTTTTAGTAGAAACAGGGTTTTGCCATGTGGGCCAGGCTAGTCTCAAACTCCTGACCTCAGGTGATCCGATCCACCTGCCTCGGCCTCCCAAAGTACTGGATTACAGGTGGGAGCCACTGCGCCCAGCTGAATTTGGACTTTTACTTTTCTCTTTGAAAATGAGATGAAGCTGGGAGCGGTGGGTCAAGCCTGTAATCCCAGCACTTTGGGAGGCTGAGGCGGGTGGATCACCTGAGACCAGGAGTTCGAGACCAGCCTGGCCAATGTGGTCAAACTCTGTCTCTAGTAAAAAAATACAAAAATTAGTTGGGCATGGTGGCATGCACCTACAGTCCCAGCTACTTGAGAGGCTGAGGTGGGAGAATTGCTCGAACCCAGGAGGCGGAAGCTGCAGTGAGCCGAGATTGCACCACCGCACTCCGGCCTGGGTGACAGAATGAGACCCTTCTCAAAAAAAAAAGGAAGATGAAATAAAAATCTTAGAAGACAGGCCAGGCATAGTGGCTCACACCTGTAATCCCAGCAGTTTGGGAGGCCAAAGCCAGCGGATCACCCTGAGGTCAGGAGTTCAAGACTGGTCTGGCTAACATGATGAAACCTCGTCACTAGTAAAAATACAAAAAATTAGCCAGGCATAGTGGCGAGGGCCTGTAATCCCAGCTACTCGGGAAGCTGAGGCAGGAAAATCGCTTGAACCTGAGAGGTCAAGGTTGCGGTGAGCGAAGATTGCCGCACCACTGCACTACAGCCTGGCTAACAAGAGTGAAACTCCGTCTCAAAAAAATAAAAAAAGAGGAATAGGGAAGGCAGAAGAATCTTTCTGGACTTTGCTTGGTAAGAGGGCAAGGCACAGTGATATCTCCGTTCTTGCCAGGGTTACTGGCCTCCCCATCCACACGGATGCACTCCCCATCCACTCTTCAGACACTCAGACATATGTGCATTAAACCCACCCTCAACAGACCCCAAATCCCTACCACTCTCCAGTGCAGGCCCACAGCCTTCTTCCCGCTAATCACAAGGACAGAGGACCACCTTGGAAGGCAGAGGCACCGGCACCAACCCTGCAGCGGGAGGGACCAGCCACAGGGCCCGGCCCTATCTTCCAAGCCCACTCACCACAGGTCTGCTAACCTAACTCTTCACCACCCAACGGGGAACAGAACAGCACCCCTGCACCCTCCTAGAGCTGCTGTGAGGATCAGATCAGCCAACACACATACGGCACTGAGCGGTGCCTGGCACCGAACTGCGGCTCCACATCAATCACTTATCACCATGTTATGGTCACTATTGCTACAGGCATGCAAGGACAAGGTGTGCATTCAACAGCTTAATAATCCAGCGTTAGCATCTCATACCTGACACTCAGACATTGCCATGGTTTTGTACGGAAAAGAATCAGACGCTTACTGTCATCGGTTAAAGCAAAATAGCTGCCAGACTTGGAGAAGGTGGACGCCAGAATCACACCGCTCCCCTGGTCCAAGGGCGCGTCCTCCCTGAGGAAGAGAGGAAGACAGTGGAGCTTCAGCTAAGGAAATAAGAATGCATTCCTCCATGGCCAGCATGGTAATTTCTAACACGGGAGGAGGTAGAAACTGTTAAGGGGTTCATGTAGCCAAATTACAGACATATTAAAGGGACATGGGGAAGTTCAAAACAGCTCTAATTTTATCAGCATGAAGCCTAACTAAACAGAAAATCTCCCAGCATACATGCCAGAACCCGGAGAGCTAAGCTGGAAGAACTCTCAGACACATGGCCCTCTTCCTCACCAGCAAGGACTAACCCAAGGCTAGGGGCAGGGATAAACTCACATTAAAAATACTAGTAACAGGCCAGGTGTGGTAGCTCACACCTATAATCTCAGCACTATGGGAGGACAAGGTGAGAGGATCACGAGCTCAGGAGCTCAAGCCCAGCCTGGGCAACATGGCGAAACCACGTCTCTACAAAAAACTACAAAAATTAGGCAGCCTGGGCACAGTGCCTCACGCCTGTAATCCCAGCACTTTGGGAGACCGAGGAGGGTGGATCACGAAGTCAGGAGATGGAGACCATCCTTGCTAACACAGTGAAACCCCATCTCTACTAAAAATACAAAAAAAATTAGCCGGGTGTGGTGGCAGGTGCTTGTAGTCCCAGCTACTCCAGAGGCTGAAGCAGAATGGCGTGAACCCAGGAGGCAGAGCTTGCAGTGAGCTGAGATCGTGCCACTGCACTCCAGCCTGGGCGACAGAGCAAGACTCTGTCTTAAAAAAAAACAAAACAAAACAAAACAAAACAAAGACGTGATTACTGACAGAAACTAAAAGTATTTAGAAAATTCCTAACACTGTGTTTTTTGTGTTTTTTTTTTGAGACGGAGTCTCGCCGTGTCACCCAGGTTGGAGTGCAGTGGCATGATCTCGGCTGACTGCAACCTCTGTCTCCCAGGTTCAAGTGATTCTCCCGCCTCAGTCTCCTCCTCAGTAGCTGGAACTACAGGCGCCTGCCACCATGCCTGGCTAATCTTTTTATTTTTAGTTGAGATGGAGTTTCACCACATTGGCCAGGCTGGCTTCGAACTTCTGACCTCAGTGATCCTCCCACCTTGGCCTCCCACAGTGCTGAGATTATAGGCATGAGTCACCGCACCTGGTACTAACATTGTACTCTTTTTATTGTTGTTGTTGTTGTTGGAGACGGGGTCTTGCTCTATCCCCCAAGCTGGAGTGCAATGGCGCGATCTTGGCTCACTGCAACCTCCACCTCCCAGGTTCAAGAGATTCTCGTGCCTCAGCCTCCCAAGTAGATGGGATTATAGGTGCCTGCCACCACGTCCAGCTAATTTATTTTTAGTAGAGACAGGGTTTCGCCATGTCGGCCAGGATGGTCTGGAACTTCTGACCTCAGGTGATTCATCCGCCTTGGCCTCCCAAAGTGCAGGGATTACAGGCATAAACCACCACGTCCAGCCAACAATGTACTCTTAATGCCTAACTTGCAAGTTACTTTTACATGTCACTGCTGAGGTGGTACTTACCCGCACCACTGTGTGACAGAAGCTAAGAATTCAGCAAGTAAGACAACAATTGCTTCTTAGACCCTCTGGTCCCATTATCGAACCATTAAATCAGGCCCTGAAAAGCTTCCCCACATCTCACCCTTTATTTTCTTGTGACTTCTTTTCCACAGCACTGCAGTCATAGATGAAGAGGCTGTCACCGTCACTAAAGAGAAATAACAGAATGATTTTAAGAGGAGTTACCATTAGACAGAAATAACAACTTGTTTTATATTTTTTTTCTTTTTTTTTGAGACGGAATTTCACTCCCATTGCCTAGGCTGGAGTGCAATGGTGCAATCTCGGCTCACCACAACCTCTGCCTCCTGGGTTCAAGCAATTCTCCTGTCTCAGCTTCCCGAGTAGCTGGGATTACAGGCATGTGCCACCAAGCCCGGCTAATTTCGTATTTTTAGTAGAGACGGGGTTTCGCCATGTTGGCCAGGCTGGTCTCAAACTGCTGACCTCAGGTGATCCGCCCACCTCAGCCTCCCAAAGTGCTGGGATTATAGGTAGAACCACTGCACCCAGCCTAACAATTATTTTTATTTTTATTTTTTGAGACGGAGTTTCGCTCTTGTTGTCCAGGCTGGAGTGCAATGGTGCAATCCTGGCTCACTGCAACCTTGGCCTCCCAGGTTCAAGCCACCCTCCTGTCTCAGCCTACAAAGTAGCTGGGATTACAGGCATGCACTACCACACCCGGCTAATTTTGTATTTTTAGTAGAGACAGGTTTCTCCATGTTGGTCAGGCTGGTCTCAGACTCCTGACCTCAGGTGACAGGCCTGCCTCGGCCTCCCAAAGTGCTGGGATTACAGGCGTGAGCCACCATGCTCCACCTGCCTAACAATGATTTGTAAAGGAGCACTCTATTAAAATAAAACAAAACAAAAAAAATGTTGCTGTTTTTTTTTCTCTGTGGAACAAAAAATATTTGCATACTCATTAAAAGTCTTTTTTTTTTTTTTTTTTTTTTTTTTGAGACGGAGTCTCGCTGTGTCACCCAGGCTGGAGTGCAGTGGCCAGATCTCAGCTCACTGCAAGCTCCGCCTCCCGGGTTCCCGCCATTCTCCTGCCTCAGCCTCCCGAGTAGCTGGGACTACAGGTGCCGCCACCTCGCCCGGGTAGTTTTTTGTATTTTTAGCAGAGACCGGGTTTCACCGTGTTAGCCAGGATGGTCTCGATCTCCTGACCTCGTGATCTGCCCGTCTCGGCCTCCCAAAGTGCTGGGATTACAGGCTTGAGCCACCGCGCCCGGCCGTAAAAGTCTTATCCTTGACAAGAAAACTGTCTAGATACAATATTTCAGGGAACAGTTAACAAACTTTATTTGCTTAATCTCTTATTGGAATATGTCATACACTACCTGCAGAGTTCTGTGGGGGGAAAAAAGTTCAGTAAAACAAATGAGGGATAAATACTCAACAGGAATTACTATGCTATTCTCTCAGGCAGCAGAAAATCTATGCGGCATGGTTATAAGAAATCACGTTCTGGTACTGTTGAGTTTTCAGTGGGATTCTGTATACAAATTTCAAAGAGCCATTACCTATTTAGAAACATATCTCACCTACCTGAAAATGTTCCCATGACCCCAAGCACGTACCAACGTAAGAATCACCCATCTTCCACACCGAATCTAAACGCTAAACTCTCTTCGGTTTATCCCATCCCACCCCCCGGCACGTATCCTGTACATATTTATAGCCTTTAAAGTGAGTGCACCAAAAAACTTTCCATATAGAACCGTGGACTTATCGTCCAAGTCAGAAACTCCACCAACCACCAGAATTTCCTCAAAATGCATAGACTGAAAGGTAGCAGATCATGTCTAATATATCCACAGCTCACTCTGGCAGGTATTAGACCGGGAGCCTAAAACAAAATCATCTGGGAGACGTGACAAGTTTCTGAGTACAATTTTTGTGAGACCTAATTTAACATCGAACTGGCTTTCTGAAACCAAACGAAGAATATACTGTACATGTGACAGACACGTCGTCCGTTTCAAGTATGAAATCACAAATAACCTGGGAAAGAAAACGAGGGGCTGAAACTGACAGCACTACTAATTGCTCCCAGAGTCCTGAGTTAAGACTATTCCATCAACAAACATTAACTAATTTAAAAATCCCCGGCGTCGTCCTAGCACTGGCGATACACTAACGAAGGAGAATAAAATTACAGCAAGCAAAACCCAAGCCGTGTGAAGGGCCACTAGGAGGTGCGCGCTGCGAGCTCTACGTGCACCCTTGGGTCTAATAAGTAAATGTCGGAGATGACCTGGAGCGCTAAAGAGCAATTAAGGCCGGGTGAGTGGATGCAGGCCGGGAAGAGGGAACCGGCAACCCCTGCAAGGAGAGGGAGCGCGCTCGGAGGTCAGAGAGCTCGCCGTAAGCCCCTCCCTTCTCACCAGGGAGACCCGAGACCCTCTTCTTCCCAATTCTCCAGCGTGTGTTCGGCCGGGCCCTGCTGACTGGTCAGCAACGCCCCACGTGCTCTGCCCACCCGGTCCCCGCCGGCCGGCGCCGCGGAGACCGGAAGTGACCCGGCGCTAACCGGTCAAGAACACCGCAGACCAGCCATCTAGGGAAAGGAGCGCGCCGGCGGCCGGGGAGGGAGCGCCGAAAACGCACCCTCCAGGCGCAGACACGCGGCCAGGCGGAGACTGCGGCGGAGGGCTCGCAGGCTGGAGCGGGGTTCCCCGGGGTCACTCCAGAGCAGGTGCGACCAAGCGGTGCGGGAGAAGCGGGGTCGCCAGGACCCGACGCGCGCCCGCAGCCTGGGCTCCCTGTTCCAAGACCAAGGCCCCCTCACCTGCTTGCTGTGGAGGTGGCCAGGAATCGGCTGCCGCCCCGCACCACCAGCGTCTGCCCGCACAACGCCAGTCCCACAGAGCCTGCCATGTACCCGCCAGCCTCGCCGCCATACACATGTGCCCGCCCAGAGCTTCTTCCTGTCCGCACCGGTCGCTGACGCCAGGCGCAGACGCCGACAGATGACGCATCCCTCACCTATTGCGCATGCTCCAGGCGAGCCTGCCTTGAGCATGCGCGGTAGGCGCTGTGACCGTCCTCCCGGTTGGGGTTCGTGGCCTTCGGTGTTTCGGGCTTGGCGGTTCACTCACCAAGGTGATCTGATGGCGTGCACTTCGCACGATTCCAAGTGCTTGCCTAATGTTCGTCCTTTCCTCTAGACGGGGTAGGGCTGGTTCTGGATCTTTTTCCACTGTAACTGGAGAGACCTGATAGCTACTTGATGCGTGGCTCACATGAAGTCAGCAGTTCGAGACTACCCTGACCAATATGGTGAAACTCCGTTTCTACTAAAAATACAAAAATTTGCTGGGCGTGGTGGCGTGCGACTGTAGCCCCAGCTATTTGGGAGGCTGAGAAAGAAGAATTGCCTGAACCCAGAAGGTGGAGGTTGCAGTAAGTCGAGATTACCCCCACTGCACTCCAGCCAGGGCGACAGAGCGAGACCCTCTCTCTCAAAAAAAAAAAAAAAGTCCAAAATGTGGTCATGGGTTTGGGTGTCTTGGGTGGCGTTAAGTCTGAGGTCGCTAAAGGTAAGCCTACTTAATCTTTGCACTTAGAAAAGCCAAAGATGCCTTAAAAATCTCCAAACTGGAGTGATATTTTCAACCCAAACTATGGTTAGTTTCCAGTGTTCATCCCAGGATCCCCAAAAGCCTCTTACAATCCCAGCATCAGGCACAAAATATAGGATCTCATGGTCCATCTTAGATTGGCTTGTCCAGTGCAGCTTCTCTTGATTCAGAGACTTACAAACTAAGAAGATGAATTTTCTCTCCCATGCACTCAACATATGATGGTGAACCAGGACCAGATAACCACAATAAATACTTGCATGTGAAAATAAGAAGAGGAGGAGACAGAGCAATCACTGGTCCAGAGCAATTCTCAAATCCTATTGGAAGATGTTTTCAGGCCCTACGAGAATAAGAAGTCTTCCTTAACCAGGCCCGAGTTCTGCTTCATGGGAGTGTCCTGCCAGGCTGTATCTCCACACAACTCTTGCCTCTGCCCTCTTGGGTGTCCCTCCCTTTCCAGCACCTTCTTGGCCATTTTGAAGAATGTGCCCTTTGAGACACTTTCTCAACCTACTTCCTGTCATTAGCAAATTGTGGACCCACAGATCTTTTTTCACTCTAAACTGTTCTGTCCACATTTTGGCAGCTGGTGGTGCTTTGTTCACTAGAGTCCCTTAAAAACTTTGTGGGCTTCTCAAGAATCTGATTCAGGTGCTCTCCGTACCCCAGAGGCCACTCTCGCTAGTCTTTTTTTTTTTTTTTTTTTTTTGAGACAGAGTCTCACTTTCTCTCCCAGGCTGGAGTGCAGTGGTGCAATCTCGGCTCACTGCAAGCTCCGCCTCCCGGGTTCATGCCATGCTCCTGCCTCAGCCTCCTTAGTAGCTGGGACTAGAGGCACCCGCCACCACTCCTGGCTAATTTTTTGTATTTTTTAGTGGAGATGGGGCTTCACCGTGTTAGCCAGGATGGTCGGGATCTCCTGACCTTGTGATCCGCCTGCCTCGGCCTCCCAAAGTGCTGGGATTACAGGTGTGAGCCACCACGCCTGGCCAACACTCCCACTAGTCTTGTTGAAACAAGCCTCGCTCTAAGATTTTTAATAAATATTTGTATATTGCTGAAAGGGTATACTAGTTAACATTTAAATCATAGAGATCGCCTTGACTTCAGGATTATTCTTAAGGCCATATTTTACTAGCACCACTCTGAATTTGATCTTTGGCCCAGGTTATGACTTACTTTGAGAACTTGTTACCAACTATAGAGTCTAATAATGCTTTCCCCAGCTCCAACCCAATGTGTGTTCTAAATTCTGCTAGCCAATTTGTTTTTAACCACACTCTTTTCTATAAGCATCTCAACATATTCAAGCAAAAGAAAAACAGGTTAATCTCAACATTATACTGAGATGATCTTTTCCAAGTCCCAGAGTTCAATAGTTGCCTTTTTCTCTGCCCATCTTTACTGAAGGGACACAATTTTACAAATCCTTCACCATGACATATAGTCGCTCACCATTTGTCCACCTCCCGTAGTTTTTCTCACCATTGTTCCAGTGTTCACTACCAATTTCCCCACGGCTTTTCCAGGCTTCTAGTCCAAAGCTAATGCCACATGTTACAGTAGCACCCACTGCTAGATACAAATGTCTGTAGCATGCATATCTTGCTTGAAGTCCTAGATATAGATCAACAAGCTCATGAAAACTATGGCTTTTGTTTGTTTGAGACAGAGTTTCGCTCTTGTTGCCCAGGCTGGAGTGCAATGGCATGATCTCCGCTCACCAAAACCTCCACCCCCCGGGTTCAAGCGATTCTCCTGCATCAGCCTCCCAAGTAACTGAAATTTCAGGCATACACCACCATGCCCAGCCAATTTTATATTTTTAGTAGAGACGGGGTTTCTCCATGTTAGTCAGGCTGGTCTCGAACTCCTGACCTTAGGTGATTTGTCTGCCTCGTCTCCCAAAGTGTTGAAATTACAGGCATGAGCCACTGTGCCTGGCCCAACTATGGCCATTTTTATAATTCATCGATTACATGAGCCTAGAGTGAGTGTGGGCTTTCTTTTTCAATTAAGAAATGTATGGATTGGCCAGGTATGGTGGCTCACACCTGTAATCCCAACACTTTGGGAGGCCAAGGCAAGTGGATCATCTGAGGTCAGGAGTTCGAGACCAGCCTGGCCAACACGGCAAAACCCCATCTCTACTAAAAATACAAAAATTAGCTGGGCTTGGTGGCACACACCTGTAATCCCAGCTACTTGGGAGGCTGAGGCAGGAGAATCACTAGAACCCGGGAGGCAGAGGTTACAGTGAGCCAAGATCACCCATTGCACTCCAGCTTGGGCAACAAGAGTGAAACTCCATCTCAGAAAAATGAAAAAAAAAAAAAGTTATGGATTGTTGTGTTGTATTTCTGGTCCTGTCCTGAGTAAAAGGTATTAGGAACCTGAGAATCCTTCCATTAGCACAATAGAAAAATAGGCAAAAAGGCCAGGCACGGTGGCTCACGCCTATAATCCCAGCACTTTGGGAGGCCAAGGTAGGAGGATCACTTGAGGTCAAGAATTATAAACCAGCCTGGCCAACATGGTGAAACCCTGTCTTTACTAAAAATACAAAAATTAGATGGGCATGGTGGCGGCCCCTGTAATCCCAGCTACTGGGGAGACTGAGGCAAGAGAATCACTTGAACCCGGGAGGCAGAGGTTGCAGATAGCCGAGATTGGCCCTGCGCCACTGCACTCTAGCCTGGGCAACAGAGTGAGAGCCCGTCTCAAAAAAAAAAAAAAAATCAAGATGGTTCGTGCCCCCTCAACCATATGTGCCCTACCCTTGCCAACGTGGCCGGTGACCACGCCGGAGCAGGTCTTTTCTTCTTGTTTCTTCCTGAGTGTGGCAACTCCAGCAAGATGTCAACATCTGGCTGCATGTGCCCGCTGGTGGTGATGTGGAAGTGGGGAGCTCCAGGTCCAGGAAGGAGGGTGACGTGGATCTTCCAATTCCAGATCAGGATCCCCAAATGTGTTACTAACCTGTGAATTAAGTACACCCCACAAAGGCAAACGTGACCTTTTCCCTGGACACAACAGAATTAGCCTGGTGGTGAAGGAAAAAAAAAAATCTGGCCAGGTGTAGTGGCTCACGCCTGTAATCCCAGCACTTTGGGAGGCCGAGATGGGCGATCATTTGAGGTCAGGAGTTCGAGACCGTCCTGGCTAACACGGTGAAACCCCATCTCTACTAAAAATTACAAAAAATTAGCCGGGCGTGGTGGCAGGCGCCTGGAGTCCCAGCTACTCGGGAGGCTGAGGCAGGAGAATGGCACGAACCCGGGAGGCGGAGCTTGCAGTGAGCCAAGATTGCGCCACTGCACTCCAGTCTGGGCGACAGAGCGAGACTCCGTCTTAAAAAAAAAAAAATATTTTTAAACAAAAAAAATCTGTTGGTATTTTTTTCTTTTCCCTCTAGAGACAAAGGATTCCCTTCTCATGATTATCCTAGATCTAAGATTATCCTAAGATCTCTTTGCCTCCCAGGGTGGATGGTGGCTGGTGCCCTTGCATTTACTTGCTTCCAGACTCCTCTTTGATAAGGGCTTGAGGGCACCTCATTCTGCCAGTTTATCTTGCCACCTCAATGCATCGCTAGCTGTGAGTCAGGAATCCCTACACAATTCATTTAAATAACTGGGGCAGGGCCTCTTCCCCTATGGAAGCTGAAGGTGTGGGCACGTCCATCTCCGATGAAATGCGAATGGGCGCTGGGCACGCGGGGGAAGGCAGAGAACTCAAGAGGCAGAGAAGGAAGCTAATAACTAATTACACCGACTCCACAATTAAGACTAACGTTGAGGGCAAATTCTTTGCTCTGAAAGTCATAAACACTTAGATGAAACAAAGCTTCCATTTCCAATCGGCCTAACTCTGGTATTAGCGTTGGCAGGGGCCCTGCAGGAGGGGCGGTGTGCAGTGGTGGCCGCGTTGCCGACAGAGGGTGAAGGAGCTGGGCGCGTGGTGCGGGCGCCGAGGTCGCGAGCTGAGGAGCTTTAAAACCTCGCAAAGCACAGAACTATCAATCAAGTAGGAACTGTGCCCCTGGGGAAGGTCGCAGATTTAAGGTTGCGAGGACAAGGGCAAAGAAGTGCGAAGCGGTCAGGTGGACATTCAGGCCGGCCCAGCGCAGACGCCTGGGAGGGGTACCCAGTAGCCCCTACTGGTCTCTGCCGCGCCCCCGCCACAGCGCCCAGGCGTCCGCAGAGCACAGGGCTCGGCACCTGCCGGGGAAGGGCCCTTCACGCTGCTCCCTGTGATTGGTGGCCCTGATCCGGGGCGTGGCCCCAAGGGCGGCACGTAGCCCTACTGGGGATGCGCGCGCAGGTCCACGGCCTCTGCTCCGCCCCCAGCTGGCCTATGACTGGTGCACTCGGCCCAAGGGGCGGATGTTCAGGCGCGGGTGCCCGCGCAGCTGCAGCGGCCTTGGCTAGTGCGCCAGTGTCACCGCCATGGCTGCCCCGTGTTTGCTGCGGCAAGGACGAGCCGGGGCCCTGAAGGTAAAGGAGGAGCCTCCCTGGGCTGGCTGCGCGGCCCAGAGCCCACGTAGGGGATAGGGTGAGGGAGCGCGGTGCTGGTCAGGCCCGGGCCTGTCCGCGACCTCCAGCCGTCCTGGTTGGGCCGCTGACCCCGCTCCCTGGGCCCAGGACTGACAGCC
>NW_012117154.1:6495957-6499133 GCF_000951035.1 Colobus angolensis palliatus
GAGGCTGGCGTGCCCCGTGCCGACGGGCGCTCCTGAGGGCTGTATGCCTGGGCGGCAGACAGGGGCGGACATTCCCAGGTGATGCTGCCACGCCGCTGGGGTCAGCCGCAGTGCGGCCTCCCGCACGGCTTCTTTGAAGGACAGTGACTTCTCCATTTAGCCAAGAGAGGAAATGAGGGAACTTTCAGGGACCTGGTTAACCCGGTAACTTACTGACAGCCGTGGAGAAGCCAGCTGACATGACCCGACCTGCGAAAAGGGGAAGAAGGGTTTTCTTTTCTGCAAATAAAAAGCTGAGGCCAAGGCCGGGCGCGGGCATTTGGGATTCTGCCAGTAATCCCGGTAGTTTGGAAGGCCGAGCCAGACGGATCGCTTGAGTTCAGGAGTTCGAGACCAGCCTGGCCAACATATCGAAACCGCGTCTCTAAAAAATACGAAACATTAGCCTGGCGTGGTGGTGCATTCCTGTAATCCCAGCTACTTGGGAGGCTGAGGTGGGAGAATCCCATGAACCCAGGACGTGGAGGTCGCAGTGAGCCCAGATCATACCACCGCACTCCAGCCTGGGGGACAGAATAAATAAATAAATAAAATAAGGCTAAGGCCACTTCGCTATCTTACAAATTTTAAAATGGCTGTTATTACAAAAGCAGTAACTATTCCCTGCAGAATATATATATATACACATATATATATGGGTGTGTGTGTGTGTGTGTATATATATATATGTATATATATATGTATTTTTTATTTTTTTTTTTTTGAGGCAGAGCCTCACTCTCTCGCCCAGGCCCAGGCTGGAGCGCAATGGCACCATCTCAACTCCCTGCAACTTCCGCCTCCCGGGATTAAGCGACTTTCGTGCCTCAGCCTACAGAATAATTTAAAAGTACAGATAGGGAAATCCATTGACAGTCCACTATTACTCCTTCAAGCGTCTAGTTCCTAACGATTTTTATCAGCTTTTATATGTTCACAAAAGCACATGTACTCCTCATGCTTACAATCATGAACATAAATGTTTCATGTTTATATGCGCACATACAGGCACTTGTGTTCTGTATCCAGCATCTAGAACATTGTACTGTCTAGCACTTAATAGGCCTTAGTGAATGTATGCTGACTGAGTTGGCATAATGTAATATGTAAATACTTACATTGTAGACATTTTTGAAGCAGTTATTATATACCTACATCATTTTAATGGCCAGAAAATATTTCTTCTACTCTATTTTCTAAGGATAAGAAAACATTTTACAGAAAGAAACATAGGGCCTGGTGGGTGGCTGACACCCGTAATCCCAGCACTTTGGGAGGCTAAGACAGGCAGATCATCTGAGGTCAGGCGTTCGAGACCAGCCTGGCCAACATGGTGAAGCCCCATTTCTACTGAAAATACAACAAGAGCCGGGTGCGGTGGCTCACATCTGTTATCCCAGCACTTTGAGAGGCCAAGGTGGGTGGATCACCTGAGGCCAGGAGTTCGAGACCAGCCTGATCAACATGGTGAAACCCTGTCTCTACTAAATACAAAAACTTGGCTGGGCGTGGTGGCACATATCTGTAATCCTAGCTACTTGGGTGGCTGAGGCAGGAGAATCGCTTGAACCCAGGAGGCGGAGGTTATAATGAGCAGAGATTGCACCCCACTGCATACCAGCCTGAGTGACAGAGCGAGACTCCGTCTCAAAAAACAAAAAAAAATACAAAAACATTAGCCAGGCGCAGTGGTGCACACCTGTAATCCCAGCTACTTGGGAGGCTGAGGCACGAGAATCGCTGGAACCCAGGAGGTGGAGGTTGTAGTGAGCCGAGATTGCACCACTGCACTCCAGCCTGGGAGACAGTGAGACCCTGTCTCCAAAAAAAAAATAAATAAAATAAGAAACATAGTATTTTGTAAGTTAATAAATAATTAAGTTTTATTAAACCAAATATTAATAGTGATTGTCCTTAAACTCAGGTGTTTTCTTCTTGCAGCCTTTTTGTATTTTACAAAATGTCCATGATATACATACATTATGAAAACTGTAGTAACCATTAGAAGTATACCATGTGAATGTTTTGCACTTATATGTAGTGGTGATATATAATATTCATATGCACGGTACCTACATGCATACAATCCCAGCACTTTGGTTGGTTTTTTTTTTTTTTTTCTGAGACAGAGTCTCGCTCTGTTGTCCAGGCTGGAGTGCAATGGCGCGATCTCAGCTCACTGCAACCTCCACCTCCTGAGTCTAAGCAATTCTCCTGCCTCAGCCTCCTGAGTAGCTGGAACTAAGGCTCACACCACCATGCCCTGCTAATTTTTGTATTTTTAGTAGAGACGGGGTTGGCCAGGCTGGTCTCAGAACTCCTGATCTCAAGTGATCTGCCCACCTCACCCTCCCAAAGTGCTGAGATTATAGATATGAGCCCCATCACCTGGCCAATCCCAGCACTTCGGGAGGCCGGGGCTTCAGGATCGCTTGAGGTCAGGAGTTTGAGGAGGCCAGGAGTTTGAGACCAACCTGGGCAACATAGTCAAATCTCGTCTCTATAAAAAAATAAAAAATATTAGCCAGGCGTGGTGGTGCGTGTCCTAGCTGTGTCAGGGAATCGCCTGGACCCCGGAGTTGGAGGCTGTAGTGAGCCATGATCGTGCCACTGCACTCCAGCTTGGGCAACTGAGGGAGACCCCGACTCAAAAAAAAAAGTGTTCGTATATAGTATTAGCTATTATAATGGCATAACTCTAAACATCCATATTCATTAATTCTTTTGTCAGGCTGTACTCCAGGAAGCCCAGGTGTTTCGAGGACTGACTTCTACGGTTTCTTTGTCTGCGGAATCAGGGAAGAGTGAAAAGGGTCAGCCACAGAATCCCAAGAAGCAGAGTCCACCAAAAAGTAAGATTTTGATGGCAGTCATAAGGGAAAGAGAATGCAAAAAGAAAATAGATTAGTCAGCCTTCCAAGCACAGCAATGAGTTTTACAAGCTACATCGTCTAAGAGAGGGGCTCTGGCTCTCTCTCCCAGGGTGGGGTGCAGTGGCACAGTCATAGCTCACTACAGCCTTCAACTCCTGAGCTCAAGCAATCCTCCCACCTCAGCCTCCTGAGTAGCTGAGACTACAGGCACACACCACCACGCCTGGCATATCCCTGGCCTGTTTTGTTGTTGTTGTTGTTGTT
>NW_012117154.1:6507843-6508966 GCF_000951035.1 Colobus angolensis palliatus
AGGCTGATCACTTGAGGACAGGAGTTCGAGAACAGCCTGGCCAATGAGGTGAAACCCCATCTCTACTAAAAATACAAAAATTAGCTGGGCGTGGTGGCGGGCGCCTGTAATCCCAGCCGCTCGGGAGGCTGAGGCAAGAGAATCGTTTGAACCCAGGAGGCGGAGGCTGCAATGAGCTGAGATTGTGCCATTGCACTCCAGCCTGGGAGTCGCAGCGAGACTCCATCCCAAAACAAACAAAAAATCCCTGTACAAAGAAAAATAAATAATCCTTGTAAATGGACACATGCAGGCCCATATTTTCCCCTGAAGTGTTGGTAGCTGGTAAATGTAAGATACAGAGGAACTTTTCGCCCTCCATGGCACCTTGCCAGATCAAACCTTTCTCAGCCACAAGTGGCTTTGGCAGCTCTAATGGAAGTTTCCTACATGCAAGTGAGGGTACCCAAAGCTCTCATCCTTGGAATCCAATCTCTAGTCAGAGTGTCTGCCACGGGACAAGACCCTAGGGCGATGGCACATGCTGTGCCTTATTTCATCAGAGGTGTCCAGCTTTCCCCAGCACATGCGTTCTCCCTGATGAAGGCTGCCGGCGCAGATGTCAGGGGCCGGATGTTCTCGGAGGTGCACCTTGGAGAACCGCCAGGCTCTCCAGCTTGCTGCTTTCCTTGAATCCAGTAACCAGGCCTAATTTTGCAACAGTCAGTAATAAATTGTTGGCTGGACTGCGGGAGCTGTTTTCTTCTTCCTTCCTTCTTTCTCGCCTATTAAACTTTTTGCTCCTTAAAACCACAAAATAAATAAATAAATAAATAAATTGTGGGCTGAGTAATTTCTGTGTAGCTTTTTGAAGAGTATGTCCAGAAGCCAAAGTTAATTATCCATTTGAAGTCCTTGTGTCAGTTTTAAAAGTGAGGAATATCTGGAAATAGAAATTTAATGTATCCAGCCAGGCACAGTGGCTCACGCCTGTAATCCCACCACTTTGGGAGGCCGAGGTGGGTGGATCACCTGAGGTCAGGAGTTCGAGACCAGCCTGACCAACATTGTGAAAGCCCGTATCTACTAAAAATACACAAAAAATTTAGCCTGGCATGGTGGTACATGACTGTAATCCCAGCTA
>NW_012117154.1:6510271-6512467 GCF_000951035.1 Colobus angolensis palliatus
GCCCGTCTCGGCCTCCCAAAGTGCTGGGATTACAGGCTTGAGCCACCACGCCCGGCCGTAACTTTATTCTCTAATGTGATGTTTAAATGCACCTCTGTTTCTGAATGTGCCTTGTTTCCAAAGTTAGTTTTGTGACCTTTTGACAAGATATGGAAGTATTTTAAGGTTACTAATCCATGTCTCACACCCTAACCCTTTTTACTTTTGATAGGGGGATCACTAAAAACTTGAAGGCTGTGTCCTCACTTTTCAACAAAGCAGAAAAGAGATTCAGGAAATTTGAGTTCTGTATTGAGAGGCAATAGGGAAGCAACAAGGCGAACTCCTGCTTTCACTAATTACCAGTACAGTATTTGTAGAGCTTTATTTTACATAGTTTGTTATGGTCTCTCAGAGAAGAGAAAGTCTCTGAAAGTCCCCATCTTAGGCTGTGAGATAGGCCTACGCAGCTAGTCTTAGGTCGGTAGTTTTGTGTTTTATTATACAGCCATCCTTCAGTATCTGAGAGGAATGGGTTCCAGGCCACCCCTCCCACCAGGATTCCAAAGTTTGCAGATGCTCAAGTCGCTGATATACAGTGATGCAGTATTTGCATATCACCTAAGTACATCCTCCTGTATACCTTAAATCATCTCTAGATTACTTATAATACCTAATACAATGTAAATACTATGTAAATAGTTGTTGTACTGTTTAGGGAATAATGTCAAGGAAAAAAGTTTGTCAAAGCAGATGATATTCTGAACATTTTCCATCCTCAGTTGGTTGCTTGGTGGGTTTCTATGGGACCTGTCTTAGGATGAGTGTATTGAAGATGCCATCAGTGACAAATAATGTGTCATGAAATGTCTGTGATGTTGACTGAGTTTCAAGTTGTTTTGTTAAATAATATTCCTCTTTATGCCATTTCCTAGATGTAGTGGAACCAAAGGAGAGGGGCAAGCTCCTAGCCACCCAGACAGCAGCTGAATTGTCTAAAAACTTACCTTCACCCGGTTTTTCCCCACCAGCTGCGAATAAGGGCGGGATGGTAGCTAGTCCCAGTCCCGGCGGCAGCGTGCTGTTCACAGATGAAGGGGTTCCGAAATTTTTGTCAAGAAAGACTTTGGTCGAGTTTCCACAGAAAGTTGTGTCTCCGTTCAGAAAACAGGGCTCCAACTCAGAAGCTCGTCGAGTGGGTCGGAAAATGACGTCGCCTTCGTCTTCATCCTCGTCCAGCTCCTCTGATTCTGAATCTGATGACGAGGCTGACGTTTCAGAGGTCACTCCTCGAGTGGTGAGCAAAGGCAGAGGGGGGCTTCGAAAACCAGAGGCCTCTCGTTCCTCTGAAAGCAGAGCCCCCCAAGTTACAGTATCAGCAAAAGAGAAAACCTTGCTGCAGAAGCCGCATGCAGATGTCACCCGTCCAGAGAAGCCCCACCAGCCAAAGAAGAAAGGGACCCCTGCTAAGCCATCAGAAGGCAGGGAAGACGCGAGACCAAAAACCACAGTGCCCAGATCTCAAGCAGATGAAGAGTTTTTGAAGCAAAGTTTAAAGGAAAAACAATTGCAGGAAACATTTAGATTAAATGAAATAGATAAAGAAAGCCAAAAGCCATTCGAAGTTAAAGGACCCTTACCTGTCCACACAAAATCAGGGTCGTCTGCACCACCGAAGGGCAGCCCAGCGCCTATTGTGCTGGCAGAAGAGGCCACAGCAGGGGGGCAGCTGCCAGCCACTCCTCCTGGGGCAGCAGAGGGGCATCTGGAAAAACTCGTGCCAGAGCCCCAGCGCAAGGCGGCCCCTCCCCTGCCCAGAAAGGAAACCTCGGGGACACAGGGAATAGAAGGACACCTGAAGGCTGGAGAGGCAATTGTGGAAGATCAGATACCACCAAGCAATTTGAAGACAGTTCCTGTGGAGCATAACCACAGTTTCCATGAAAAGACAGCAGCATCGAAGCTTGAGGCCGAGGGCGAGGCCATGGAAGACGCGGCCGCGCCAGGGGATGACCGAGGCGGCACACAGGGTATATCTTGACTCGCGCTCCCAAGTGCCCTGTCCCTTAGGGTAGTGAGGCAAAAGAACTAGTTTACATATGCTTGTAGAGCAGTGTTACAGTCAATCAAAATCTGTACTAGAAATATGGCCTAGGCCGGGCGCGGTGGCTCAAGCCTGTAATCCCAGCACTTTGGGAGGCCGAGACGGGCGGATCA
>NW_012117154.1:6513665-6518113 GCF_000951035.1 Colobus angolensis palliatus
CCAGGATGGTCTCGATCTCCTGACCTCGTGATCCACCTGTCTCGGCTTCCCAAAGTGCTGGGATTACAGGCTTGAGCCACCGCGCCCGGCCTGCCAGTATAATTTTTGAAAACTGGCAGCTTAACATTGTCACCACTGACTTTTGAAGGTGTCTAAGTGTTCATTGATGACCTTGTGGGGCATCTCACTAAGTGAAAAGGGGAGCCTCCGGTTTAACTTGCATAGGTGAAGAACAGTAGCTAGTCACTTGGCATGAGAGTCTTCAGGTAAATTAGATGATTACTTTTAGCATCCTGTGCACAGGGCAGATTCACAGTTCAGGAATTAAAGCAGTGTGTTGTACAGGGCAGCCTGCTGCATACGCATCCTTTCCCCTGGACAGCATTTCCTTCTCCGGTTAACTGAAAACACATATGGGCTGCTTTACTCTTCTAGAAGAAATTGTATGAAGGGCTTTTTTTTTTTTTGACATGGGTTTTGCTCTTATTGTCCAGGCTGGAGTGCAATGGCGCAATCTCGGCTCACTGCAACCTCTGCCTCCTGGGTTCAAGCAATTCTCATGCCTCGGCCTCCAGAGTAGCCGGGATTACAGGCGTGTGGCACCACCCCTGGCTGATTTTTGTATTTTTAGTAGTGACGGGGTTTCACCACGTCAGCCAGGCTAGTCTCAAACTCCTGACCCCAGGTGATCCACCCCCCTTGGCCTCTCAGAGTGCTGGGATTACAGGCATGAGCCACCATGCCTAGCGTATGAAGGCTTTTAAAGGGCAACGGTATTTATGCCTATTATGTTACCATTTCCTTTTTTTTGGGGGGGAGATGGAGTCTCACTCTGTCACCCAGGCTGCAGTACAGCAACATGATCTTAGCTCACTGCTGGCTTCACCTCCCAGGTACCAGCGATTCTCCTGCCTCAGCCCCCTGAGTAGCTGCCACTACAGGTGCCTGCCACCACGCCTGGCTAATTTTTGTATTTTTAATAGAGACAGCGTTTTGCCATGTTGGTCAGGCTAGTCTCGAACTCCTGACCTCAGGTGATCCACCCGCCTCTGCCTCCCAAAGTGCTGGGATTACAGGCGTGCGCCAGTGTGCCCGGCTGTTACCATTTTCTTGAGCACTAAACTTGATAAAAAGCAATGTGCTTTAGGTGAGTCTTGGCAAACATGAAAAGGCCAGCTTCCGTTTTAGAATCCATGGCTCTTCTTGAAGACTTCTCTAAAATGCATGGTCCCTGACAAGCGCGGCTCCGTCCCGTGTCTGCTCTCCATCCTCTGCACCGCCGCCCCTTGCCTTATGTACCTTACCTGACACCTTCTTGTTGCTGGTTCGTTGTGCGACGGGATTTATGTGTTTTCTCCCCTCTCCATCTGCTCTTTCATTGGTACGCCAAGTGCCGGTGCTTGCCAGACTTCCCAGGCCTCGGGAACTGCATTTCCTGATGCTGCTGCTTTCACTCCTCCTGCTCTAAAATGGAGACGAATAACACAACTCGCAGGATAAAAACAGAATTGAGAGTTTTCAGATTGCAAACCTTTCTGAAGAGAAAATTCTAACATTTCATGGATGTGTTGTTTCTTAAATATCTTCTGTGCCCATGCACGCAACCCACCTTGCAGAGCTGTGTCTGTGTGGGGCCACGGTCTCGCTAGGTAGTCCGTGCCCCAGTACTTGCCTTCCAGGTAGCGTGGTTTTAGATCAGAGTTTTATAACCCACATCTTGGTCAGTTATCACCCTTCTATAGTAACTAAAATAATATATTCTGCTTTGAAGGTGTATCTACACCACACCGAAGACACTCAGCTTGTGGAGATTGGAATGATGCCAGCTCTTTAAATAAGACATTGTTTTTGTTTAACATAACTTAAAACTGAAAATCAGAGCTTTTGATATTAATTGAAATAGTGAGAAAATACATGTATTTAGGTTATTTTTTTTTGTGGAGCATGAATGGAAGTTAAGACAGACCTGATGACCTGATTTCCAGAAATTGAGTCAGTACAAATCTTAACCTAAACATCAGCCTTGTTCCTGTGCTGGTTTTGATTTTGCCATTGTTATATTTTATGTCCTACTGCAGGAAACCAGTACTTCTTTTGCCTTAACCCCTACTTGTAGTTTAGAATTACCAAATGTTTAAATGCTGTGTTGTTATTAGAATTTATCTAATTTTCTTGTATCAGAGATTCAGAAGGCTCTTTTACGTTAAGCTTTTCAATTTTTTTTTTTTTTTTTGGACACAGAGTCTTGCTCTGTCCCACAGGCTGGAGTGCAGTGATGTGATCTCGGCTCACTGCACCCTCCACTCCCAGTCTCAAGTGATCCTCCCACCTCAGCCTTCTGAGTAGCTGGAGACTACAGGTGCATCACCATGCCCTGCTAAATTTTTTTTTTTTCTTTTTTTTGAGACAGTCTTACTTTGTCACACAGGCTACAGTGATGCAATCTCAGGTCATTGCAACCTCTGCCTCCTGGGTTCAAACAATTCTTGTGCCTCAGCCTCCCGACATAGCTGGGATTATGGGCATGTGCCACCACGTGGACCTGCTAACTTTTGTAACTTTAGTGGAAATGGGGTTTCACCTTGTTGGCCAGGATGCTCTCAAACTCCTGGCCTCAAGCAATCTGCCCACCTCGGCCTCTCAAAGTGCTGGGATTACAGGTACAAGCCACTGTGCCTGGCCCCTGCTAACTTTTTATTATTTGTAGAGACAGAGTCTCACTATTTTGCCCAGAATGATCTAGAACTCCTGAGCTCTAGCAGTCCTCCCAACTCGACCTCCCAAAGTGCTGGGATTATGGGCATGAGCCACCATGCCCAGCCCAGATTTCTAATAGAGGTAGATTTTATCATGCATCTCTAAGTTACCTGAAAGTCCTGCCATAATTGTTCTAGGCATTTTCAAACTTTTGAGAAGCCTAGAAGTATACAAACTAAGACGTTAAGACACGTTGTGTGGCCTGGCATGGTGGCTCACGCCTGTAATCCCAGCACTTTGGGAGGCCAAGGCGGGCAGATCACTTGAGGTCAGGAGATCGAAACCACCCTGGCCAACATAGTGAAGCCCCATCTCTACTGAAAATACAAAAATTAGCCAGGCATGGTGGCAGACGCCTATAATCCCAGCCACTGGGGAGTCTGAGGCAGGAGAATCACTTGAACCCAGGAGGTGGAGGTTGCAGTGAGCTGAGATCACACCATTGCACTCCAGCCTGGGCGACAGAGTGAGACTCCATCTCAAAAAAAAAGACACATTGTAATAACTATTCCATTTCTTAAATTGGTAAGGCTGTATGTTTTAGAATAAACTTCCAAGTAATATCTTTCTTTTTCTTTACTGTGGCTTTTGTAGTCTTTTCTTTTTTAATGAGACAATTTGTTCCTCACAGATAGGGTGATGAAGAATGCTTGGTAGATAATAAGGGCCTGTGTGTGAGCCAAGTCATTCAGAAAGAGCTGTCCTTTTGTCGGTCTCACGGGCATCATGTTTCCTCCACAGAGCCGGCCCCAATGCCTGCCGAGCCATTTGACAACACTACGTACAAGAACCTCCAGCATCATGACTACACCACGTACACCTTCTTAGACCTAAACCTCGATCTCTCCAAATTCAGGATGCCTCAGCCCTCCTCAGGCCGGGAGTCACCTCGACACTGAGGGCCCTCGCTGTGAAAATGAAATTTCCACCGTCTTCGCTGCATCCTGGAGTGCAAAAATAAAATCCACTCAAGAGTAACAAAGCCCAGTGTGCATAATCAGTTTCACTTTTACTTTTTTTTTTTTTTTTGAGACAGGGTCTCACTCTGTCACCCAGGTTGGAGTGCAATGGCACAATCTCGGCTCACTGCAACTTCCACCTCCTGGGTTCAAGTGATTCTCCTACCTTAGCCTCCTGAGTAGCTGGGACTACAGGTACTCACCACCAGACCCAGCTAATTTTTGTATTTTTAGTAGAGACAGGGTTTCACCATGTTGGCCAGGCTGGTCTCGAACTCCTGACCTCAGATGATCTGCCCACCTCGGCCTCCCAAAATGCTAGGATTATAGGCGTGAGCCATTGTGCCCATCCACTTTCACGCTTTTTACAGTGAGTGGTGAATTAGCAACAGTAATGCTGATTATCCAACATATATTTTGGAATATCTACTGTGTGCAAGGAATTTTTCTTTAAGGTTATGGATCACTGGACAAATCCGTATAATTAGAGTATTTTAAGCGCTTTACAGCAGTGTGATTCTACTGTGCTGAGCCTAGTCAATTTAGCATTAAACTGATTATCAGCTGAGTATCAATAATGTAATAGTGACTTTTTTTTTTTTTGAGACAGAGTCTCACTCTCGCCTAGGTTGGAGTACAGTGGCACAATCTTGACTTACTGCAACCTCTGCCTCCTGGGTTCAAGCGATTCTCCTGCCTCAGCCTCCCAAGTAGCTAGGACTACAGGCTCGT
>NW_012117154.1:6519499-6522513 GCF_000951035.1 Colobus angolensis palliatus
TTTTTTTTTTTTTTTTGAGACAGCCTCACTCTTGCCCGGAGCAGTGGTGCAATCTCAGCCTACTGCAGCCTCATCCTCCCAGGCCCAAGCAATCCTCCCATCTCAGCTCACTTTGTAGCTGGGACTGCAGGCACTGGCCACCATGCCTGCCTAATTTTTGTGTTTTTTGTAGAGGCAGGGCCTGCCTCAGCCCCTGAAAGTGCTGGGATTGCAGGCGTGAGCCCCCATGCCCAGCCATTAACATCTTACAGGATTCCCCGGTGGTGATTAAAGTGATGTAACCATTTTAATGTACATACAACTTTTCTATCCTGCTATTTGCTTTTTTTTGGTTTTTCATTTAATGGCTTCTCAAGCTGGGACCCATGGAACTACTGTGATGGGCGGTGATGCTTTGGAAATGGAAATTCCTTTAATATTAAAATGAACATGAATATATTTTGATTTGCATATATTTTTAGGATGAAGCGTGAGACTTGTATAAAGTTCTTCCCTGGCCGGGCACAGTGGCTCATGCCTATAATCCCTGCACTTTGGGAGGCTGAGGCGGGAATTTGAGACCAGCCTGACCAACACGGTGAAACCCCATCTCTACTAACAAGTAAAAATTATCCAGGTGTGTTGGCGCGTGCCTGTAATCCCAGCTACTCGGGAGGCTAAGGCAGGAAAATCACTTGAACCCAGGAGGCGGAGGTTGCAGTGAGCGGAGATCGCCCCATTGCACTCCAGCGTGGGCAACAAGAGCAAAACTCCATCTCAAAAAATAGATAAAGTTCTTCCCTTAGAACCAGTCCTATTGGGCTAGTCTTTCTGGGATTTTGGTTTACGCTCCTCCACCATTGAAAGGGCTTAAAACCCAATAGCCAGCACCAAGCACAGTTCTGCATTTTATAGCTAGCAGATGACTTGACAGTCCACCTGGTGGCAATACGGTGGGCACCCACGGGGCTATTGTTTGGGTCTATGTGATTTCCCACATTCTGTCTTGGAGTGCTGTTGGAGGCCGGGCGCGGCTCACGCCTATAATCCCAGCACTTTGGAAGGTGGAGGTGGGCGGTCACGAGGTCAGGAGACCATCCTGGCTAACATGGTGAAACCCCGTCTCTTCTAAAATAAATACAAAAAATTAGCCGGGCGTGGTGGTGGACGCCTATGGACCTGGCTACTCGGGAGGCTGAGGCAGCAGAATGGCGTGAACCCGGGAGGCGGAGCTTACGGTGAGCCGAGTTCGCGCCACTGCACTCCAGCCTGGGCGACAGAGTGAGATTCTGTCACAAAAAGAAAAAAAATTAGCTTACAGAAAGGGACAGGAAGCAGGGTTTGTCTGTTGGGCTATAGTTTGTCGACCCAGTATTAAAGGGGTAATTTTAATTTAATAAAAGGGCTGACCAGAGATAGGATTAAAATGAGTGAGTGTTTTAGGTGCTCAGCTTCCTTGGTTCTACCGCCTTCTCTCCCTGACCCTCCTTCCGCTTCCCCCTGACCTTGGTTGGCCTTTATTCTAGAAGGGATCTGAAGCAATAGAATGTAAAAAATTCACCACTGCTAAAACAGTGTTCCTTCTAGTGTAATTTTCACTCTTACAGACCTGTCTGTAATGAACATTATTTGAAATGCCCGCTATATGCTAGGCACTATGCCTCAGCCATGGGTGCAGACATGTTCGAGACAGCCTGCCTTCTGTGAGTGCATGGCCTGGGAAGGGGGCAGCTGAGAGATGCATGGCGATGTGCCGGATAATAACAGACGTGGAAGACGAGGCAGGGGAGCTGCCTGGGGAGGGGCAGAGATGGGGATTCATCAGAGAAGACTTTGAAGGACATCATGCCTCACCCGGGTGTTGAAAGGGATTTCGCCAGGAGCACAGGGCATTGGTGGAGGGAGCCCTGGAGGGCAGTCCTCAAGGCCTCCGGATGGGGCATGTGAGAGGCGCTGGGTCTGAAGCAGCATCTGGGTGTGAGGAAGTCACAGCCCATTGGCTCTCCACTGCCGTCTCAGAGCAACCTTGGGCTAAGTGGCTGAGGCCAATCCTTTAGGAAAGGCCACCACGCCCAGCTAATTTTTGTATTGATACTAGAGTCAGGATTTCACCATTTTGGCCGGGCTGGTCTCAAACTCCTGGCCTCAAGCTCTCTCTCTCCTTCGCATCCCTAAGTGCAGGGATCTGCTGGCCCATAGATGCCATCTTTCAACTGCCTGTATTTAGAGACTCTGTCACCTCCCCCAAGCCCTTTGTGGAGGGAAAACTAGACAATGAAATCCAGCCAAACAAGAGATGAACTAACATTCAACATTCAAAACTCGGGCCAGGCTCGGTGGCTCACGTTTGTAATTCCAGCACTTCAGGAAGCCGCGATGGGTGGATCACCTGAGGTCAGGAGTTTGAAACCAGCCTGGCCAACATGGTGAAATTGTTTGAGACCAGCCTGGCCAACATGGCAAAACCCCGTCTCTACCAAAAATACAAAAATTAGCTGGTCATGATAGTGGGCTCCTGTAATCCCGGCTACTTGGGAGGCTGTGGCAGTAAAATCGCTTGAACCTGGGAGGCAGAAGCTGTGGTGAGCCAAGACCATGCCATTGCACTCCAGCCTGGGCAACAGGAGCGAAACTCCATCCAAAAAAAAACAGGAATGTTACTAATTTTAACTGCTGCATTGCAAACAAATTGTATTGCAGTCTTTTACTATCAGAAAAGGAAGAGAATTGTTTTGTTTGCCTCTGTTAGGTATTTTGTGTAAACTTGGGGACATTTTCATTGGTGAGATTAGGAAGAGGTGAAGTTTTGTGCAGTACAATGACAAAGTTGATCCTAGCTGGCCATAGGCACTTAGTGAGCTATTTTACCTATTGAGGGTTTCTGGGTTGGCCAAGTAACCTTCCATCCCTTGTGATAACTTTAAGGCACACCTTCAGGGGCATTGGGGGCAGGGGGGCTCCTGTGCATCACATGGAGCACACTCCCCCAGCACTGTGCAGAGACAGAGCCCAGTCTGACTTAGAGAAAGTAACCA
>NW_012117154.1:6523279-6525974 GCF_000951035.1 Colobus angolensis palliatus
AAAGAGGCAACTCTTTTATCATTATAAGACAAGGCAGAGGAAAAAAAAAGAAAAAAGAAACAACTCTTGTTACCAAAAAAGGTTGAAAATATCCCTTCTGCTGTCCCCGCCCACAATGTCCTAAGCCTAGCAGGTGTTGACCTAAAGAAAGAAGCAGGGGCAAAACTCACGTGAGAAAAGCTTCTCTGGCCCAAGTTTATAGATTGCAAGCCAGGAGCACTGACACAAGTGGCCCTGAATATCCATGCTCTGATTAGCTGCAGTTACAAGTGGTATTTTGTTGTTTTGTTTTTGTTTTTGTTGAGAAGGGGTCTCACTCTGTCACCCAGGCGGGAGTTCAGTGGTATTTTGTTGTTTTTATTTTTTTGAGAAGGGGTTTCACTCTGTCGCCCAGGCCGGAGTGCAGTGGCTCCATCTCATCTCATTGCAAGCTCCGCCTCCTGGGTTCGGGGGATTCTCGCACCTCAGCCTCCAGAGTAGCTAGGACTTCAGGTGTGCACCACCATGCCCAGCTTTTTTTTTGTTTGTTTTGTTTTTTTTGTTTTTTTGAGACGGAGTCTCGCTCTTTCGCCCAGGCTGGAGTGCAGTGGCCGGATCTCAGCTCACTGCAAGCTCCGCCTCCCGGGTTTACGCCATTCTCCTGCCTCAGCCTCCCGAGTAGCTGGGACTACAAGCAACCGCCACCTCGCCCGGCTAGTTTTTTGTATTTTTTTAGTAGAGACGGGGTTTCACCGTGTTAGCCAGGATGGTCTCGATCTCCTGACCTTGTGATCCACCCGTCTCGGCCTCCCAAAGTGCTGGGATTACAGGCTTGAGCCACCGTGCCCGGCCTCATGCCCAGCTTTTTTAAAAAAAAATGTTTATAGACATGGAGTTTCACCATGCTACTCAGGCTGGTCTCGAACTCCTGGATTCAAGCACTCCGGAGCCTGCCTCAGACTCCCAAAGTGCTGGGATTACAAGCGTGATTACTCCAGGCCTACAGGTGGGTTTAGTTTATTTTGTTTGTTTTTTGAAACAGAGTCTCGCTCTGTCGCACAGGCTGGAGTGCAGTGGCTCGATCTTGGCTCACTGCAACCTCCGCCTCCCTGGCTAAGTTTTGTATTTTTAGTAGAGACAGAGTTTCACTATGTTGGTCAGGCTGGTCTCAAACTCCTGACCTTGTGATCCACCCACCTTGGCCTCCCAAAGTCCTGGGATTACAGGCGTGAGCCACCGTGCCCAGCCTAGTTTTGTTTTCTTGAGACAGCGTCTCGCTCTGTCACCCAGATTGGAATGCAGTGGTGTGATCTCTGCTCACTGCAGTCTCTGGCTCCTGAGCTTAAGTGATCCTCCCTTGCTGCTCTTGTGAAAGAAAAACATTTTGGGCTCCAAAATCACTAAGGAAAAGTCAAGCTGGAAACTGCTTAAGGGAAACTTGCCTCCCATTCTATTCAAAGTCACCCCTCTGCTCACTGAGATAGACGCATATCTCATTGCCTCCTTTGGAAAGGCTAATCAGAAACTCAAAAGAATGCAGCCTCCAGTGTGTCACCTATCTGTGCCCAGCAAGCTCCCTCCCTGCTTGGAGTGTACCTGCCTTTGCTTCAAGTTGTCCCACCTTTCCAGAAGAACCAGGGTACTTCTTATATATATTGATTGGTGTTTCATGTCTCCCTAAAATGTATAAAACCAAACTGTGCCCCAACCACCCTGGGGACATGTCATCAGTGCAAGGCTCTTGCATTGGTTGGAACCCCGAGAGTGCGCCAGCCAGGCGGGTCTCAAATTCCTGACCTCGTGATCTAACAGCCTCAGGCTCCCAAAGTGCTGGGATTACAGACGTGAACCACCACACCCAGCCATGCCATAGCCTTCTTGGACCAATGTTGGATTTTGGGGCTGGAGAAACCAAGAGAGGCTGTGTGGGTTTTTCCCTGTTAACTGGGCTTCCAGGAAACTTACCAGTAGGCGAGATCAGTGACCGATGTGCAGGCCCAGAGAGGCGACTAGAGGCTGAGAAGCTTCCTGTGTCCGGCTGCTCTGGCCTGCTCTCCGGGATGGAGGGGTGGCAGGTCCACGGGGAACATGGACCAAAGCCCCTCGCAGGTTTCAGCAGCGGATGCAAGGCTCTTGCATTGGTTGGAACCCCGAGAACTCACCAACAGACAACACGAGGCAGTGTGGGGAGCAACACGCTGTTTTAATGAGTGCCTGGGTGCAGACAGCCTGAGGCCGAAAATGGCATCAGCCCCAAGTGAGGACGGAGCAGGGGTTTTATAGTCCTCTGTAAACTGGAACTCTCCCAGCCTGACGTGACTGCTATGTAGCACTGGGACAGTCTCCCTCTTGATCTGCGGAGGGCATGCGTCTTCCAGCCAGCTCTCTTCCTGCCTCTGCTATCTTGCTGATGCACGCTGCTGGCGCAAGTTAGGACTGGGCCTGAGGAGGAGGAGTTATTCATTCGCTCAAGCTTTCATGCCCCGGGGAGAATCTTTCATTTCTGTCTATTTGGTTACAGAAGAGGGAAAAGGGACGACTTTCTCAATAACTACTTCAGGCGTGACATAGGGGTGGCATGGGCACCTTGGAAAAAGAATAACTTAATTTTGGGGGATTCTTGAGAGACGAGTGGGCATCCATCATGCCGTTGTAGCAGGAGCATCGTCTGGACTGTCTGGTGGCTAACTGTAGTTTCTTTTTTATTTTTATTTTT
>NW_012117154.1:6527149-6527870 GCF_000951035.1 Colobus angolensis palliatus
TCCGTTGTAGGCTGGTGTTCATGGGATTGTCGCATAGTGCACCTAGGCAGGGGTATGCAGCATAAGGGTTAGTGGTGTTTGTACAGTACTAGGCCTGTGTGGACAAGACACAATTGAGGTAGCTTAAGTTAGAGGAAGACCAGGCTCCGGGGGGTAAGCTTGGCCACCACTCAGCTGTGGAGGTGTTGACTGTTAGGGTTTGGTGACAGGGGCTTTCACCTACGGCGCGATGGGTTTTATTGGTCCACTTGCGGGATATTCTCACTGGGTTGGTAAGTGTCCAGGACTGCGGGCGTTCCTGAGGAGTGAAAGTGAGTCTGGGGTTTTGGGATGCTACTAAGTAAGGGGGAATGTCTAGCCCGTCCCACAGCCCCTGTTCCCTCACACGAGCTCCCTGGTATATCCAGCAATTGGACACATTCGTGGTAAGCGCGATGGTTCTCCTAGACCTACAAACAGGTATTTTCCTGGCTTGGGAAGGGATGCATCTGCTTGTAGTTTTTGTATAAAGGAATGGAAATACCGCGGGTGATTTTCAGGGGGAGTTGTTAATCTGTTCTCTTTATGTCCTCGAGTACTTGAGTGTTTACTCCCCATTGTCCAATTTTGGTGAAGCAAAGCCACTGCTTCCCTTGGGGGCATATAGCCCCATTACGACTGCCAGATGCTCCTAGATTCTTTATAATAACTCTTTCCTGATTCAACACATTCTTCGATTAAG
>NW_012117154.1:6528646-6530649 GCF_000951035.1 Colobus angolensis palliatus
ATTACAGGCTTGAGCCACCGTGCCCGGCCAGTAAAGGATTGTTGAATCTTTCCTCTGTAGCGGAAAGACTGATAACACTGGTCCTTGTTTTTGAAGGTTTTGGGCTTGGCAGTCCTCCTTTTCTTCCGCAGAGTAAAGAGGAGAGAAGGAGGACAGAGACAGAAACTGGCTTTGCACGGGTTGTAGGGCTATTTGTTTGGCTACTCTATCTGCTAAAGCATTTCCAGCCAGTATAGGATTGTCTGGGGTCTGGTGGCCCCTGCAGTGAATGATGGCATGTTTCTGCGGGAGCCTGGCAGCCTGGAGGAGCTTGCTGATGACAGAGCCATGTATGACAGGGGTGTTGTTTGCAGTTGGGAAACCCCGTTCTTTCCAGATGGACCAGTGTGAGTGCGCTACGGGGAATGCATAATGAGAATCTGAATATATATTGATCTGTTGTCCGGCTGCTCAAGTGAGAGTTCAAGTGAGGATGATGAGTTCAGCCTTTTGGGAGGTGGTGCCTAGGGGAGCGGATTGACTTCAACAGTGTGGGCAGGTGACACTATAGCACAGCCAGCATGTCAGCGTCCTTGATGTAGGAAGGAGCTGCCAACTACAAACCAAGTACAGGAGGCATCTGGAAGGGGCTGGTCTGTTAGGTTTGGAAAAGTTATAAGAAAGGTTTGAACAGTGTCCACACAGAAATGTGCAGGGTCTTGGAAGGCAGTTGCTTCAGGTAAGAGCGTGGCCGGATTTAGATGGGAGCTGGTTAGCACGATGATTTGGGGGTTTCTATGAATAAAGCGTACAGTTGGAGGAGCTGTGGGGCAGAGATGAGACTTAGTACACTGCGGTGAGCTAGCAAGTCTTTGATGTTATGGGTTGAATAAACTGTTAGGTGGTATGGAGAGATAGTTTTAGGCTTTCACGGGTGAGGACAGCAGCTGCCACCAGTGCTTGGACGCAGGCAGGCCATCCGAGAACTGTGGTTTCCAGCTGTTTAGAGAGGTAGACAACAACCTGGAGGGTGGATCCCTTAGACTGGGTTAGAACATGTAGTACAACTCCACGCCGTTCATCGGTATAGAGGAAGAAAGGTTTGGTGAGGTCTGGGAAGGTGAGGGCAGGGGCTGAGGTGAGAGCCTTCTGGAGTAGACAGAAAGGCTGGGTAATAGGCTGTGCAGGGTTTAAAGGCTCATGGAGAGGGCCTTTAGCAGCTTGGTATAACAGTCCGGCAAGTAGAGCGAAGGAGGGAACCCAGAGCCTAAAATATCCTGCTAGTCCTAGAAAAGAGAATTTCTTCCTTAGTTTGTGGAAGCGGGAAGGACTGGAGGAGGGATATGTGGTCAGTTGTGAGGCCTCAGGTTCATGAGCTAGGCCTAGATAGGTGACTGAGGGGGTACATACTTGTGCTTTTTTAGAGGACACCCGATACCCCCGCTCTGCCAGTACATTTAAAAGAGATGGAGTGTGGGCGTTGCAGTCTCTTTGAGAGGGGCTACACAGGAGCCCATCATCAATGAGAGTGGACAGTTTTAGGGATAAGGCACAGAGGTCGCGAGCAAGGGCCTGTCCAAAAAGGTGGGTGCCGTCTCTAAAAGCTTGAGATAGTATATGCACCAGGTGAGCTGATGTGAAAGGTGGGTGTTGGGGTCTTCCCACGTAACAGCAAAGAGGTCTTGAGAATCAGGGTGCAAAGAAATTGTGGAAAAAAAGCATCCTTTAGGTCTGGGACAGAAAAATGGGTGATATTGGAGAGAACTGCAGAAAGTAAAGTGTATGGGTTAGGAAATACTGGACATACTGGGAGTACAGCTTGGTTAATGAGCCTGAGATCCTGGACTAAGCAATAAGTTCCGTCTGGCTTTTTAACAGGTAGAATTGGTGTGTTAAAAGGGGATTTTGTTGGGCAGAGTAGTTGACAGGCGAGGAGGCGAGAAATGATAGGCTTTAGGCCTATAAGAGCTGCATGGAGGCCGGGCGCGGTGGCTCAAGCCTGTAATCCCAGCACTTTGGGAGGC
>NW_012117154.1:6531615-6533910 GCF_000951035.1 Colobus angolensis palliatus
CTTGCAGTGAGCTGAGATCCGGCCACAGCACTCCAGCCTGGGTGACAGAGCAAGACTCTGTCTCAAAAAAAAAAAAAAAAGAGCTGCATGGGGGATTAGATACTGCTTCTGTGATAGGAACTGGGTGGGGTTTTTGAGGGTAATGTGGAAGGGGGTGTGGTGTTTTGTGACTGAGGGTGTGGAAGTATCTCAAACAGGTGGAGGTGGACTGCCAGGAGGCTCCCCTGTGAAGCTGCGGCCCCACGGGCCTGCAGGGCCCCTGATGGCGGAGGCAGCCATTTGAAACTCTGCCTGTTTTTGCCTTTTACTTTCCTGATAATGACTGTTAAAGACTTTGAAGGCTAAATTTAGAAGGCCTCGTTGTGGGGTTCAATTGAGGGTCATTGTCAAGCTTCTGAAGCTTGTGCCGGATATTGGATATCGGGGATGGGTTGGGAGATGAACCAAACGTTTAAGAGAGTGGTTCCTTCTGGGCTGACTGGGTCTAGGTTGGTATATTTTCTCGTGGCTTCAGTTAAACAAGAGAGGAAAAAGGGCTGGGTGTTTGTCAGGACCCTGGGTGATTTCTGAAAGTTTTTCATAGTTTACCGCTTTATGGGCACCGTTTTTGAGTCCTTCAAGGAGACAACCATGTGGTCTCGGTGGTGGCGTCCAAAGGCCCCACCTTGATAATGCCAGTGGGGGTCCTGGTTGGGGAATACCTCTGCACCAATAGGCTGGGCAGGAGCTTGCTGATAATTGTATCAGCCTGTGTCTGAGCTAGGGTCCAGATACGTCCCAGTCTTCCGGGGTGATGGTGGAAGAGAGGATAACGTAGAGGTCATGCCAAGTTAGTTCATAAGCCTGGGTGAGGTACTGAAACTCTTTAATATAAAAGGCAGGGTCTTCTGGAAATGAACCAAGTCTTTTGTGAATTCGAGAGAGATCAGTGAGGGAGAACGGAACATGAACTCTAACAATACTTTCAGTTCCTGCGACTTCCCCAAGGGGGCATGCTAGCACAGACGCTGAAGTAAGGGTGGGGCATGGGCCAAAAATGATGCCTGAAGGAGTAAGGGCGGGAGAGAAAGAAAAACCGGAAGTGGTTCCTGCTGAGGGTTTGAAGGGGGAAGGGGGGTTGAGTTAATAGGCAACAGAGGATAGATAGGAGCCTAAGGTGGCGGGGGTGGGTTTGCAGGCCTCAGGAGAGGGCAGTGAGGGAGGAGAATGGGTACAGGCAGTGATAGAATTGTCCTGAGGAGAGGATGGTGTAGGAAAAGAAGTGGATACTCTTGGAGGCGGTGCTGGCTGGGAAGACAAAGAGGAGGCTTGGGTTAAAGAAGACGGTTGAGAGGAAGAGGTAGGAGCAGGGACGGGTGGACAGCAGTCTGCTGGATGTAATAAGGAAAAAGAGGTAGGGTTGGGAGGAGAAAGGTGATCAGGGCAGCGAGAATGGATGAGGAGGATTTGAACAGGTGAGCAAGAATTGGAGAGGTCAGGTTGTCATGTGAGTGCGAAAAAGGCCTGGATATAAGAAATTTCTCCCGATTTTTCCAACCGTCAGCAATAATTGCTTAAGTCAGTCAAAATTGTAAAGTCGTATGTTCTATTTGCGGCCCATTTGAACCCATTTTCAATTGTACTGTGGCCAGACTGAATTGCAAAAGAAGAACAAGGTGTTGAGAGGGGTATCTTGCCTGAGGCCTAAGGTTTGCAGGTTTTTCAGGAGGCAACATAAAGGGCTGTCCTTTGGAATGCAAGACTAGGAATTTCCCATAACGGGAGGGTAGGCTCAAGAGAACAGGGAAAAGCAGACCTTCCTGGACAGCCGGAGGGTGACTATAAAAGGGGCAATTGTCACCACTGCCTTTTTAATTCCCAGAATGGGATCAAATGGCTTAGAGGCATCCCCCTAAGACCAGATGATCAGCGAGTGCCTGGCATATGCCGTAGCCTTTTTTTTTTTTTTGAGACAGAGTCTTACTCTGTCACCACCCAGGCTAGGGTGCAGTGGCTCGATCTTGGCTCACTGCAACCTCCACCTCCCAGGTTCAAGCTGTTCTCCTGCCCCAGTCTCCCAAGTAGCTGGGATTACAGGGGCCTGCCACTGCACCTGGCTAGTTTTAGTATTTTTGGTACAGACGGGAGTTCACCATCTTGGCCAGGCTGGTCTCAAACTCCTGACCTCGTGATCCAACAGCCTCGGCCTCCCAAAGTGCTGGGATTACAGGTGTGGGCCATTGTGCCTGACCTCAGTGGGATTTTTTTTTTTTTTTTTTTTTCTGAGACAGAGTATAACTTTATTGCCCAGGCTGG
>NW_012117154.1:6534759-6541058 GCF_000951035.1 Colobus angolensis palliatus
CCAGCACTTTGGGAGGCCGAGGTGGGCGGATCACCTGAGGTCAGGAGTTTGAGACCAGCCTGGCCAACATGGTGAAACCCCATCTCTACTAAAAATCAATTAGCCAGGTGTGGTGTTGGGTGCCTGTAGTCCCAGCTACTTGGGAGGCCAAGGCAGGAGAATCGCTTGAACCTGGGAGGTGGAGGTTGTGGTGAGCTGAGATGGCGCCACTGCACTCCAGCCTGGATGACAGAGTGAGACTCCATCTCAAAAAAAAAAAAGACAAAAGGTTGCATTCTTTTGAGTCGCTGATCAGCCTTCCACTGAATACACAATTGAGTCTGGTTCAGTGAATCTGCATTTTTATATAAACAATAGGGCAGAGGAAGCCATCAGATGTGCATTTGTCTCAGGGGAGCCTCAGAGGGATGACTGAGTTGTCTGTGCGTTGTCCACAGGGAATTTCCTTATGAGCAAATTGTGAGGGAGATATATATTTTCTTATCTTTGTACCTATTTTATTTAGGAGTAGAATGGGAGGCAGTTTTCCTAACATGGTTCCCAGCTTGACTCTTCCCTTGGCTTAGTGATTTGGGGGTCCCGAGATTTATTTTCCTTTCACAGGTGTCTTGAAACTGCCTTTGAAAAATGGTGACAAAAAAAAAAAAAAGAAAAAGAAAAATGGTGACAGTTGGAGAAATCTGACAGAGTAGACTCCACCTTGCTTCTGATCTCTGGCAGTTCTTGCTCATTCCTGGGCCTAGGCCAAGCTAACCATGGAGGAATTTCGTTTGTAATTCAACTTGGAAACAAGGATGTTAATAGTCCCTTCCTGACACTAACAGCCTCCTTGCTCAGGGACCAAAAGCTGCCTTTCAAAGACTAATGAAAGGCCACAGGAATAATATTATGGGAGTCAGGCCTGAATAAATGTAGGTGTAATTTCTTTCTTTTTTTTTTTTTTTTCCTTTTGAGACAAAGTCTCGCTCTGTCACCCAGGCTGGAGCACAGTGGCACTATCTTGGTTCACCACAATCTCCGCCTCCCAGGTTCCAAGCGATTCTCCTGCCTCAGGAAGCTGAGTAGCTGGGACTACAGGCACATGCCACCTGTAGTCCCGTGCCCGGCTAATTTTTGTATTTTTAGTAGTAACAGGTTTCATGATGTTGGCCAGGCTGGTCTTGAACTCCGGACGTCGTAACCTGCCCGTCTCTGCCTCCCAAAGTAGTGGGATTACAGGCGTGAGCCACCGTGCCCAGGAGTGTAGTTTCTTTCTTTTTCTTTTCTTTTCTTTTTTTTTAGTTTTTTTCAGACAGCGTCTCACTCTGCTGCTTAGGCTGGAGTGCAGTGGTATAAACTTGGCTCACTTGCAACCTCCATTGCCTGGGCTCAGATGATCCTCCTGCCTCAGCCTCCTAAGTAGCTGGGACCACAGGCATGTGCCACCATGCCCAGCTAAGTTTTTGTATTTTTTATAGAGATGGGGGTTTCGCCGTGTTGCTCAGGCTGGTCTGGAACTCCTGGGCTCAAAGGATCCTCCCACCTTGGCCTCCCAAAATGTTGGGATTACAGGCGTGAGCCACTACACTGGGCCTGTAATGTTTTACTGCCCAGGAACCAGAGGCGGCTAAATTTGTGACTTCCTCAGTTGCTCCAATAGATAACATCACTGTTGTAGAACTTAATGTCATGCGCGCCTGTGTGAAGAGACCACCAAACAGGCTTTGTGTGAGCAATAAAGCTTTTTAATCACCTGAGTGCAAGTGGACTGAGTCCAAAAAGAGAGCGAAGGGAGATGAGGGTGGAGCCGTTTTATCAGATTTGGGTAGGTAAAGGAAAATTACAGTCAAAGGGGGGTTGTTCTCTGGCAGGCAGGAGTGGGGGTCACAAGGTGCTCAGTAGGGGAGCTTTCTGAGCCAGGATGAGCCAGGCACAAGATAATGTCATCGCTTAAGGCAAGGACCGGCCATTTTCACTTCTTTTGTGTTGGAATGTCATCGGTTAAGGCAGGGCAGGGCATTTTCACTTCTTTTGTGATTCTTCAGTTACTTCATGCCATCTGGTTGTATACGTGCAAGTCACAGGGGATGTGATGGCTTGGCTTGGACTTGGAAGCCTGACATTTTTCTTTTTCTCTTTTTTTTTTTTGAGACAGGGTCTGGCTCTGTTCCCCAGGCTGGAGTGCTGGAGTGCAGTAGCACTATCACAGTTCATAGCAGCCTCCAACTCTGCGGTTCAAGTGATCCTCCCGCCTCAGCCTCCCAAGTAGTTAGAACTACAGGCATGTGCCACCACGCCTGGCTAATTGCTTTGTTGTTGTGGTGGTTGTGGTTGTTTTTGAGATGGAGTTTCACTCTTGTTGCCCAGGTTGGAGTGCAATGGCGTGATCTCGGCTCACTGCAACCTCCACCTCCCGGGTTCAGGCAATTCTCCTGCCTCAGCCTCCTGAATAGCTGAGATTACAGGCATGCGCCACCACACCTGGCTAATTTTGTATTTTTAGTAGAGACAGGGTTTCTCTATGTTGGTCAGGCTGGTCTAGAACTCCCAACCTCAGGTGATCCGCCCCGGCCTCCCAAACTGCTGGAATTACAGGTGTGAGCCACTGTGCTCGGCTGTTGTTGTGTTTTTGTTGTTGTTGAGATTGAGTCTCGTTCTGTTGCCCAGGTTGGAGTGCACTGGCATGATCTCGGCTCACTGCAACCTCTGCCTCCTGGGTTCAAGCGATTCTTGTGCCTCAGCACCCCCAGTAGTTGGGATTTACAGGCATGCACCACACCATGCCCCACTAATTTTTATATTTTTAGTAGAGATGGGGTTTCACCATGTTGGCCAGGCTGGTCTCAAACTCTTGACCTCAGTTGATCCACCTGCTTCAGCCTCCCAAAGTGCTGGGATTACAGGCATGAGCCACCACCCCAGCTAATTTTTAAAAATGTTTTGTAGACAAGGGTTTCACTGTGTTGCCCAGGCTGGTCTCTAACACCTGGCCTCAAATGATCCTCCCACCTCAGCCTCCCAAAGAGCTGGGATTGCAGGCATGAGCCACAGTGCCCAGGTGATACCTCTATCATTTCATCTCCAACCATTTATCTGCACCCATTCCCTAGCTCCATTCCTACCAGATTGTCCATAAAGACGCTAACCTGCAAGCCTTTGGGGAGACTGATTTGAGTAGGAACTCCATCTCCCATGGGGCTGGCCTCACGTTAATTAAACTCTTTCTTTCTTTCTTTTTTTTTTTTTGAGACGGAGTCTCGCTCTGTCACTCAGGCTGGAGTGTGCAGTGGCCGGATCTCAGCTCACTGCAAGCTCTGCCTCCCGGGTTCATGCCATTCTCCTGCCTCAGCCTCCCGGGTAGCTGGGACTACAGGCGCCGCCACCTCGCCCGGCTAGTTTTTTGTAGTTTTTAGTAGAGACGGGGTTTCACCGTGTTAGCCAGGATGGTCTCGATCTCCTGACCTTGTGATCTGCCCGTCTCAGCCTCCCAAAGTGCCGGGATTACAGGCTTGAGCCACCGCGCCCGGCCGAAACTCTTTCTTTACTGCAATACCGCAGTCAGTCTCAGTGACCTGATGTTATCTCTGCGGCAGGCAGGAAGAGCACATCAGGGAATCACAGTCTTGCTGGAAATGTGGGGAGAGTGGCTGACCGGAGGGAAGCGTCTTTGTACTTCTGAGTCAGTCAAGGCCTGACCCGCAGATCCGCATGGCAGGATCCTTCTGGAGTCTCCCCAGGGCCACAGAGCAGCTTCCTGTGCCACCGGGTTGTCTGTTCCCATATGCCAGCCCAGCGGGGAGCAGGACCACTGCTCTGAGGGATGAGGGCCTACTGCTCCACACTGGCACCCGCTAGTCTTTTTCTTCTATGTTTTTAGAAATGAGGTCTCACCATGTCGTCCTGGCTGGAGTACAGTGGCATGGTCACAGCTCACTTACAATCTCAGACTCCTGAGCTCCAGTGATCCTCCTGCCTGTGAAAGGAAGATAAATCTTGCCCCTCCCCCACTCCAAAGCCCACTAAGCTAAAGGGAGAAGTCAAGCTGGGAACTGCTTAGGGCCAATCTGCCTCCCATTCTTTTCAAAGTCACCCCTCTGCTCCCTGAGACAGATGCGTATCTGATGGCCTCCTTTGGAAAGGCTAATCAGAAACTCAAAGGAATGCAGCCTCCCCCCTCACCTACCTGCGAACTGCAAGCCCCCTCCCCGCTTCCAGTCTTCCTGCCTTTGCTTCAAGTTGTCCTGCCTTCCAGACCAAACCAATGTACTTCTTACCTATATTGATTGATGTCTCATGGCCCCCAAAATGTCTAAAACCAAACTGTGCCCCAACCACCTTGGGCACATGTTGTCAGGACCTCCTGAAGCTGTGTCGCGGGTGAGTCCTCAACCTTGGAAAAATAAACTTTCTAAATTAACTGAAACCTGCCTCAAATTTTCAGGGTTCACATGCCTTAGCCTCCGGAGAAACTGGGACTATAGGCACGTGTCATCATGCCCGACTAATTTTGTCGTTGCTGAGACAGAGTCTAGCTACATTGCCCAGGCTGGTCTCCAACTGCTGGGCTCAAGCGATCTTCCCGCCTCTGCCTCCCGAAGTGCTGGGATTACAATCACGAGCCACCACGCCGGGCCTTCTTTTTCTCTTTCCAGCATTGGCTTTGAAATCTTATGAAATCCAAACGGATGGGAGCCTAGGCTCACAAGTATGTCTTGACGGTTTTAGTTCATCAGAACCCTTGCCAAGACATTTATTTTTAAATGTATGGCTTAAAATATATCATCCTCGGCTCTGAGCCAATGAGAGGAAGCCAAGGTAAAACACTATCTTCTCCGGGACATATGGAAAGTCGCTGCTGCCAGAGTAAGGGAGAAATTCTGGAAAGGGCGTTCTAGTGCAGCAGGCAAAGTTTCATGGCACCAACGGCTATCTTCCAGGAAAAAAATCTTTAAACTATGGAGTTTATGGAAAAAAGAAAGGGGGGCCGGGCGCGGTGGCTCAAGCCTGTAATCCCAGCACTTTGGGAGGCCGAGACGGGCGGATCACGAGGTCAGGAGATCGAGACCATCCTGGCTAACACGGTGAAACCCCGTCTCTACTAAAAATACAAAAACTAGCCGGGCGAGGTGGCGGGCGCCTGTAGTCCCAGCTACTCCGGAGGCTGAGGCAGGAGAATGGCGTAAACCCGGGAGGCGGAGCTTGCAGTGAGCTGAGATCCGGCCACTGCACTCCAGTCCGGGTGACAGAGCGAGACTCCGCCTCAAAAAAAAAAAAAAAAAAAAAGGGAAAAAAACGTTTTCTGCTAACTGACCTAAGCCCTGGGAATCTGAATGTTCCCATCTGAGGAAAGGGAAGAGGGAGTCCAGGGGCCTCTGCAGGACACAAGTGCAAGGTTAACCTGCTGCTCTCAGCGAGGCTCCTCTGCATGGACGAGCCCTTCCTTGGCCTGAGTAGTACTTAGAAGCAGGCCCTGGTCTTTCCTTTTTTTTTGGGACAGGGTCTCACTCTGTCCCCCAGGCTGGAGTGCAGTGGCATGACCTTGGCTCACTGCAACCTCCACCTCCCAGGTCCAAGCGATTCTCCCACCTCAGCCTCCCAAGTAGATGGGACCACAGGCGTGCGCCACCACGCCCAGCTCATTTCTGTATTTGTTGGTAGAGACGGGGTTTCACCATGTTGGCCAGACTGGTCACAAACTCTTGACCACAAGTGATCTTCCCAGCTCAGCTTCCCAAAGCGCTGAGATTTCAGGCGTGAGCCACCGCGCTCGGCCAAGGCCCTTGTGTTTCTCATGGCTTTCAGTTTCCGCCCTTCCTCCCTTTTTCTTGTGCCACGGAGCACTTTAAAAATCCTGATTGTGTCACCAGAGTTGCAAACTAAGGCATCTACTTGCAGAGGTCAGCCTAAGCCAGCTCATGGGGCTTGAAGTTTTTTTTGTTTTTTGTTTTTTGGTTTTTTTTGAGGCGAAATTTTGCTCTTGTTGCCCAGTTTGGAGTGCAATGGCGCTCACTGCAACCTCTGCCTCCCGAGTTTAATCAATTCTCCTGCCTCACCGTCCCGAGTAGCTGGGATTACAGGCATGTGCCACCACACCCAGCTAATTGTTTTAGTATTTTTAGTAGAGACGGGATTTCTCCACGTTGATCAGGCTGGTGTGGAACTCCCAACCTCAGGTGATCCACCCACCTTGGCCTCCCAAAGTACTGGGATTGCAGGCGTGATCACCCTGCCCAGTCGAAGTATTTTTAAGGTGTATTTTGCAGCATCTTTTGATGCTCTTCATATCTTCTTCAATCTTTTTTTTTTTTTTTTAGGGGGAT
>NW_012117154.1:6542324-6546186 GCF_000951035.1 Colobus angolensis palliatus
GGGGGGGGGGATGAAGAACCCGGAAGTGCACCATCTTGCCTCCGTTCGTCCAAACACTTAACAATTTACAGGCTAAAACCTTTGAAGAGGAATTCATTATATACTATGTTTTGTTTTTGTTTTTGAGACAGGGTCTCGCCCTGTTGCCCAGGCTGGAGTGCAGCAGTGCAATCATGGCTCACTGCAAGTTCCGCCTCCTGGACTCGGTCGATTCTCCCACCTCAGCCTCCAGAATAGCTGGAATTACAGGCATGCATCACCATGCCTGGTTAATTTTTAAATTTTTGTAAAGATGGGGTCTCACCATGTTGTGCAGGCTGGTCTCAAACGCCTGGGCTCAACGGATCCTCCTGCCTCGACCTTCCACAGTGCTAGGATTGTAAGCATGAGCCACCGTGCCTGTGCCTGTCTGGCACCAGTGTTTACCTGTGACAAAGCCACACCCAGACCCTCTACCTTCTTGCTCTTTGTCTCATGAATGAGTAGTGAAACCATCCAGGCACAGAGACAAACCTCCTGTTTGGCAGACCCGCTGAGATGCCCTGATTGCAAAACAACCATACCTGGAAATTGTCCTACCTATAATTGTGTGTGTGTGTGTGTGATGGAGTTTCGCTCTTGCTGCCCAGGTTGGAGTTGCAATGGTGGGATCTCGGCCCACCGCAACTTCCACCTCCCGGGGTCAAGCGATTCTCCTGTTTCAGTCTCCCGAGTAGCTGGGACTACAGGCATGTGCCACCACATTCGGCTAATTTTGTATTTTTTAGTACAGACGGAGTTTCTCCATGTTGGTCAGGCTGGTCTCGAACTCCTGACCTCAGATGATCTGCCTGCCTCGGCCTCCTAAACTGCTGGGATTACAGGCATGAGCCACCGCACCCAGCCTTAGCTGGCGTCTTTACTGCAGCCTGTTTTATCAGCAAGGTCTTTATGACCTATATCTTGTGCCAGCCTCCTATCTTATCTTGTGACTTAGAATGCCTTAACCGTCTGGGAATGCAGCCCCGGGAAGTCTCAGCCTCACTTTCCCCAGCCCCTGTTCAAGATTGAGTTGCTCTGGTTCACACTCCTCTGACACTCAAACACTCTCACACGAGCAGGTGAGCGGCTTTGTGACACCCTGGCTGGAGAATTCCCTCTCCAAATTACAGTTCTGTTCTCAGCCTTTTGTGCGTAGGCCACTCTGATTTGCTCCCCGACCCCCAACCCCCACCAAGCAAAACAGACTTTGGGCTGGGTGCGGTGGCTCACACATGTAATCTCAGCACTTTGGGAGGCCAAGGCAGGTGGATCACCTCAGGTCAGGAGCTTGAGACCAGCCTGGCCAACATGGCGAAATCCCATCTCTACTAAAGGTTGTGGTGGACGCCTGTAATCCCAGCTACTAGGGAGGATCCCTTGAACCTGGGAGGTGGAAGCTGCAGTGAGCAGGGATCGTGCCACTGCACTCCAGCCTGGGTGACAGAGGGAGACTCCATGTCAAAAAACAAAAGCAGGGTTGGGCGTGGCAGCTCACGCCCATAATCCCACCACTTTGGGAGGCCAAGGCTGGCAGATCGCCTGAGGTCGGGAGTTCGAGACCAGCCTGACCAACGTGGAGAAACTCCGTCTCTACTAAAAATACAAAATTAGCCAGGTGTAGTGGCGCATGCTTGTAATCTCAGCTACTCGGGAGCCTGAGGCAGGAGAATCACTTGAAACCGGGAGGTGGAGTTTGTGGTGAGCCAAGACGGTGCCACTGCACTCCAGCCTGGGTGACAGAATGAAACTCCATCTCAAACAAAAACAAAAACAAGACTTTGTAAATAGAAAGATTTAAAGAAAGGTAAGAATTTTGAGGCCGATAGATTTCGCGTGCCCGGGGCCCAGTCTTCTTTCTTCCTGGACTCCGTCCCAATCCGCCTGGATCCTCTTGTCACCGTCGCCCCTGCTCACAATGAACGATTTCCTCACTGGGAATATCACAAGGACTGTAGACGCTGCCAGAATTCCTTGGCACAAAACTCCTCTCTGAGTCAGCCTAACGCCGTTAGCGAGGGAAGAACAGCTGCAAGGGCCACACATCTGCGAGTCATTTGAAAATTTTATGATGAATAAAAACTATCCATTACACAGACTCATACATTATATATTAACCTACCATGTCTGCAACTGCACTGCTAACCATCTCTTTTGGTATTTTTTTTCTAATGATACCCCAACTCCAACAATAAATTCACAAATCTGAAACTTTGACTGTCTAGTAGCACTACATGCCATTTCCTAGCCCTATTCCTATTCCATCTTTGGAGTAGCCATTCCCTTACTCCTTCACTTTCTTAATCAACTTGGTTTCACTTTACTGACTGGCCCTGAATTTTTTGCGCGAGATCTAATAACCCTCTCTTGGGGTCTGGATCTAGACCCCTTTCCTGTAACATCAGGGTCCCTTCACCACCCTTGTGGCATCCCAGGATCACCCTGACCTCTAGGCAGCGTGGCTCAAGCTGGACTGAGTGGAAGAGCCACCCAAGCTGTTCAGTTTTACAAGAAGAATCATAAATAGAGCATTCACTGAAGGGACGGAAGAGAAGTGGAAACCCTCAGGGTGCTGGGAGTGTGGTGAGAGAACGATGCTGCCGGGTGCAGTGGCTCACGCCTGTAATCCCAGCACTTTTTGGGAGGCCAAGGCGAGCAGATCACGAGGTCAGGAGATCGAGACCATCCTGGCTGACACGGTGAAACCCCGTTATCTTCAGGTTGTCTTCAGGCCAGGTCAGGACGTGGGGAACTGCCTGGCTTCTCTCCAATGCTTGCCATGATGTCCCATCATGAAGGTGATTTTTTTTTTTTTTTTTTTTTTTTTTTTTTGCTGATGTAATTCTTTTTTTTTTTTTTTTTTTTTTGAGACAAGGTCTCATTCTGTTGCCCAGGCTGGAGTGCAGTGGCAAGATCATGGCTCACTGCAACCTCTGCCTCCTGGGCTCCAATCATCTGCCCACATCAGCCTCCAGAGTAGTTGGGACCACAGGCATGCGCCATTATGCCCAGCTAATTTTTTTTATTTTTCTATGTTTTGTAGAGACAGGGTTTCGCTATGTTGCCAAGGCTGGTCTTGAACTCCTGGACTCATGCAATCTGCCCACCTCAGCCTCCCAAAGTGCTAGCATTACAGGCATGAGCCACCGCACATGGTTCAGGAGGTTGATTTATTATTATTATTATTATTATTATACTTTAAGTTCTGGGCTACATGTGCAGAACGTGCAGGTTTGTTACATAGGTATACACGTGCCATGGTGGTTTGTTGCACCCACCAAAAATCAGGTATTTCTCCTAATGCTATCCCTCCTCTTGCCCCCCAACCCTGATAGGACCCAGTGTATGATGTTCCCCTGCCTGTGCCCATATGTTCTTGTTGTTCAGCTCCCACTTATGAGAGAGAACATGCGGTGTTTGGTTTTCTGTTCCTGTGTTAGTTTGCTGAGAATGATGGTTTCCATCTTCATCCATGTCCCTGCAAAGGACACGAACTCGTTGTTTTTTATGGCTGCATAGTATTCTACGGTGTATATGTGCCACATTTTCTTTATCCAGTCTATCATTGATGGGCGTTTGGGTTGGTTCCAAGTCTTTGCTATTGTGACTAGTGTTGCAGTAAACATATGTGTGCATGTGTCTCTATAGTAAAATGATTTATTTATAATCCTTTGGGTATAAAGTTGAATTTTTTTTTTTTTGAGACAGTTTCGCTCTTGTTGCCCAGGCTGGAGTGCAATGGCGCAATCTCGGCTCATTGCAACCTCCACCTCCCAGGTTCAAGCGATTCTCCTGCCTCAGCCTCCTGAGTAGCTGGGATTACAGGCTTGCGCCACCACACCTG
>NW_012117154.1:6548636-6549169 GCF_000951035.1 Colobus angolensis palliatus
GATGGAGTCTTGTCCTGTCACCCAGGCTGGAATGCAGTGGTGTGATCTCGGCTCACTGCAACCTCCGTCTTCCAGGTTCAAGCGATGCTCCTGCCCCAGCCTCCCGAGTAGCTGGGATTCCAGGCGCCTGCCACCATGCCCAGCTAATGTTTGTATTTTTAATAGAGATGCAGTTTCACTATGGTCATCAGGCTGGTCTCGAACTCTTGACCTCCTGATCTGCCTGCCTCAGCCTCCCAAAGTCCTGGGATTACAGGCGTGAGCCACCATGCCCAGCTACATATTTTAAGTTCTAACTAAAGGTTTCTCCACACACAGTGAACCGTTACCTACCTGATGAGTGTGCAGACTACAGCCTACTCTTGCCCTGATCACCAAGCCTCAGCCCTCAGCCCTCAGCTGTTCAAACCGTGTTTCAATAAGGCAGATGCCAGTTGTAACCAATTTGGCTCTTTTTTTTTTTCTAAGAGGTGGGGGTCTCACTATGTTGTCCAGGCTCAGCCTCCCATAGTGTTGGGATTCCAGGCATGAGC
>NW_012117154.1:6550534-6552617 GCF_000951035.1 Colobus angolensis palliatus
TTTTTTTTTTTTGTATTTTTAGTAGAGACAGAGTTTCACCATGTTGGCTGTGCTGGTCTTGAACTCTGGACCACAAATGATCCAACCACCTTGGTCTCCCAAGTTACTGGAATTACAGGCATGAGCCACCGCGTCTGGCCTAAGGATTTTATTTTAACAGCTTCTACAGTTGAACTTTTAACAGTGTGTGTTATTTAATAAAATGTAATACGACTGTTTTAAACATAAATCAATAACAGTGCTAACACAGGCAGATACACTAGGGCTAACGGCCCATCCCCGGCACAGGGAAGAGCCTCCTGTCTCTGCTTAAAGAGTGGCTTGGGAATTCACACAGCCTGTGTGGCCACAGCGAGGGGACCCGAGGACCCGTGGACACCGTGGTGGGAGCTGAGGGTGGCTGTCGGAGTAATAGTCACTGATAGGGTTTAGCTGTGACCTCACCCAAATCTCATCTGAAATTGTAACTCCCAGGTATTGTGGGAGGGACCTGGGGGGAGGTAATTGAATCGTGGGAGTGGTTCTTTCCCATGCTATTTTCCTGATGATGAATAAGTCTCATAAGATCTGAAGGTTTTGTAAAGGGGAGTTTCCCTGTACAAGCTCTCTTCTCTGGTTTGCCGCCCTGTGGGACATGTCTTTCCCCTTCCACCATGATTGTGAGGCCTCTCAGCCATGTGGAGCTGTGAGTCCTTTAAACCTTTTTGTTTTGTAAATTGCTCTGTCTTGGGTATGTCTTAATCAGCATCATGAAAACGGAATAACACAAGCACCAACCAGGAAGCTCATCGATGAGCTGTAGTTTATCAGGGCTCATTCCATGAATGGAATCACTGGCCACCTGGCTGAACTCAGTCTCCAGCCCCCTCCTGTCCCGGGAGGTCAGGAAGTCCGCTGATGTCTTGTGGCTGAAAACATCAGTCCTCCACTGACACAGTGGTTCTTTCCTGCATGACTGGCCCATCGTGAACCCCTGAACCGAGGGTCCACCATGAGTCACCTCCTTAGCATCAATTCTGGGTCACAAGGACACTGATCACACCGCAAATTCCAAGTATTTAGAGGCTTCCTTCCAGGAACCAGGACAAAGACCAGCGAAATGCTTTGTTCTACAGCAGCTTTCCAGTAGCACTACAGAGGACCCAAGACAACCCCAAATCAGTCTTGACTCCTCTAGGAGCCACTCAGAAAGCCTCACCCCGAGGGAGCCTGAGGGTGCTGAGGTATCTCCCAATACTCCCCCAACTGCCCAAGGTGCCCCACGCGCAGGCTGGTTAGGAGAAAACCCGACATCCAAGGTGTCTTCGTGGGAGATGCTGTTTGCTAAAAATTCTCCTCACAGGAATATCAGTATTGCCAACAGAATAGCAGCAATGACAAAATGCGTTTTCAGAGTTGCAGCTGACCCAATGTCATGAAACTGACTTTGTAAAGATGAGGAGGTTGAAGGAAGTCCAGCAGGGCTAACTCCATCTTGCTTCCTGCCTCATGGGCTGGCTGGCTGTCCTCCCTCCTTCCTGGACCAGGCTAACCATGGGAGGAATATACAGTTTTAACTTTGAAGCAAGGACGATAACAGTCCTTCCTTAAATTTAAACCACTCCTTGTTTGGGGCTGAAACCGCCTCTGTAAGACTAATAAAAGGCCACGATGCAGCCATAAAAAAGAACAAGGCGACCGGGCGCAGTGACTCACGCCTGTAATCCCAGCACTTTGGGAGGCCGAGGCAGGCAGATCATGAGGTCAGGAAATCAAGACCAGCCTGGCCAACATGGTGAAACCTCCTCTCTACTAAAAATACAAAATCAGCCAGTTGTGGCTGGGCGTGGTGGCCCACACCTGTAATCCGAGCACTTTGGGAGGCCGAGGCGAGGTCAGGAGATCGAGACCATCCTGGCTAACACAGCGAAACCCTGTCTCTACTAAAAATACAAAAAATTAGCTGGGCATGGTGACGGGCGCCTATAGTCCCAGCTACTCGGGACGCTGAGGCAGAATGGCGTGAACCCAGGAGGCGGAGCTTGCAGTGAGCCAAGATTGCACCAATGAACTCCAGCCTGGGTGACAGAGCAAGACTCCGTCT
>NW_012117154.1:6557322-6558728 GCF_000951035.1 Colobus angolensis palliatus
GCCTGGGCAAAAAGAGCAAGACTCCACTTAAAAAACAAATAAATAAAAATAAATAAAGTATGGAATCGTCTTGTAGCTGGACAAGCCGCAGACAAAACCCTCAGACACCGAGATAGTGAAGGGAGTGGCTTTAATCAGCTGGGAGCATCAGCCGCTAGCGTCTTCAAATCCGAGCTCGTCAGGTGCTTAACTTCTGTCCCTTTTAAGGGCTCACAACTCTAAGGGGGTCCACATGAGAGGGTCATGATCGATTGAGGAAGCAGGGGGTACGTGACAGGGGCTTCGAGCACCAGTGGTCAGAGTGAAACAGAACAGAACAGGAGGTTTCACAATGTCCTTCCGTACAATGTCTGGAATCTATAGATAACATAACCAGTTAGGTCAGGGGTCAATCTTTAACTACCAGGCTTAGATCAGGCAGGCCCAGGCCTGGTTTCGGGTCTGGTTTCTAGGTGCCAGGCTACCTGCCTTTTGTTTTGCTTTCCTTTTCTTTATTGGGTATAAAACAATATGAGAGGGTCTGCCTCTCTTCTCTCATTTCCCCCCTTTGAGACTCTCAGTTTTTATTAGTGGGAGTTCTCACTCGTATTTTCACTACTTATGTCTTCTTGTGCAATAGATTGATAGTGATTCATCTAGTACACTTGTGCTTAAGCATTTTGGTGAGCTAACGTAACAGTGAAGTTTTTTATCATTTGAAGAAGTACAGGTAGCAAACAAGGGAGCAGTAAGCAGGTTCCTATTACTTTTATAACTCCTAGGATAAGAGTTTTAAAGCCTCCTAGTGCTGGGAACCAGCTTCTAAACGTGGCTTCAGAGTCAAATTCGTGCTACACTTGTATGGGCACATGTACCAGTATTGTCATATTTCTGACTATGTCTTTAACTACTTGCTTTTGACTATCTATGTTTAGACAGTAATTAGTGAGGTTAAATTTCTTATAGACCTCTTTTAGCTGCTAGCAAGTATTGGAGAGCCAATCTATTTTGATAGACAGCATTTCTTATCTGAGTTTCTTGCCAGGCCAGAATAGTCAAAGCTTGACCGGTTTTATTAGTGATGATTTCTAAAACAGCTTGCAACCGTATGATTCGGTTGAGCATGTGCATGGGGTCCAGTATTCTCATGAACCACCATCTTGTGCCTAAGTAGCAGGCCTATAATATTGTATGATTCTCTTAGGGGGCCATTCATTATTTTTCAAGTTTTTTATAGTTATGCTTTTCTTTTTGCAGGAAGCATAGACAGGGAAGCCCAGGAGCTCACCTGTCTTTATGAGCAGTAGGAAGAAAGACAGTTTATTTTTATTTATTTATTTATTTTGAGAAGGAGTCTCGCTCTGTCGCCCAGGCTGGAGTGCAGTGGCCGGATCTTGGCTCACTGCAAGCTCCACCTCCTGGGTTTA
>NW_012117154.1:6559263-6562203 GCF_000951035.1 Colobus angolensis palliatus
AAAATAGTGCTAATAACACAACTACCTTTCTGCTGGCCAGGCAGCTTAGCATCGCTTCTATGTCCACATATCCAGTATAGCTTAGAGGGGGCCATCCAGTCCCAGTGGGATTCTGGGTGGGCTTAAATGGTCTGCGACTTTGGAAATTTACTGAATGGATTTTTATCTGTGTGGTTTGAACTTCACCATGTAACTGTTTTTGTGGTACCATTATACAGTTTTTGTCCTAGGCAACTAAGTCATCCTACAGAATAAGTGGATTCTTTTCTTTTTCTAGCTATGCAATATTGTCCAGTAATTGAGACTTCTGGAACCTAGAAATGATCCGGGTGCTTCTTTAGGGCCGGGAATTCATCAGGAACTGGATCTGTAGGCACTAATTCTTGGGCTTCTTATGGCCATTGATCTCCTATTACAGTTCCTCCACAAACATAACATTTAGAGACTGGGCTATATACCTTGGATAGAACAGCATTATACAAACAAGTTTCTTTTAGAGTCCTGGAACACTTATAATAACCATAAAATAATAGGACTGTTGCAATCTTTTGCCCTACCTCAGTGACTTGATGTACATACTGGGAACAGTCCTCAGTCTGAGGAAGGTCAGTTGAAGTCCTTACTGCACAAGTCCAAATTTTAAGGAAAATGAGTCCTATGATGAGTTTTCTCATGCTTCGGCCATGCACGGACCAGTCAGCTTCCAGGTGTGACTGGAGCAGGGCTTGTCGTTGTCTTCAGAGTCACTTTGCAAGTGAAGCTGCTCCCATCTACATACAGCTCCCAGTCTACTGATGTTTAAGGATGGTCTCGGAGGTTAGGCCCACTAGAATAAACTGAGTCCAACACCTCTACACGGTTATGTTTAACTGGGCTCTCTGATACCAGGAGCAAGGTGGCGGGGTTTAGGGTGTTGCAAACTTTAATGGTTATGTGGTGATTTTCACAGAGCAAGCTTTGGTATCTAGTTAGTCTAGCATTCATTAGCTAATGGTGTCCTTTGGTATTTATTAAAGTCACCACAACATGGGGGGCTTTATGTTTAGGTTTTGCCTAAGAGTTAGCTTATCTGCTTCTTGTGCTAACAGGGCTGTTGCTGCCAGGGCCCTTAGACATGGGGGCCAGCCTTCGGAAACCCCGTCTAGTTGTTTTGAGAGAGAGGCCACTGGCCTTGGCCTATCTTGGGTTAAAACTCCAACTGCCATTTTTTCTCTTTCTTACACATAGGGTGTAAAGGGTTTTGTCAGGTCAGGTAGCCCCAGGGCGGGGGCCGACATGAGTTTTTCTTTTTTCTTTTTTTTTTTTTTGAGACAGAGTCTGGCTCTGTCGCCCAGGCTGGAGTGCAGTGGCCAGATCTCAGCTCACTTCAAGCTCTGCCTCCCGGGTTTATGCCATTCTCCTGCCTCAGCCTCCCCAGTAGCTGGGACTACAGGCGCCCGCCACCTCGCCTGGCTAGTTTTTTGTATTTTTTAGTAGAGACGGGGTTTCACCGTGTTAGCCAGGATGGTCTCGAACTCCTGACCTCGTGATCCGCCCATCTCGGCCTCCCAAAGTGCTGGGATTACAGACTTGAGCCACCGTGCCCGGTCGAGTTTTTCTTTTAACTCATGAAAAGCTCGTTGCTGTTGGTTGTAATAGATGTAGTTTATCTAATCTACATTTTTATTAACTGTCACCTACTAAAATATTGACTTAAACCCTGTAACTATTTGATTTTAAGCTTTAAATTGATCTGGTATTCCTTGCGGAGCTCCAATTGCATCTAAATAGATGTAAGAGTTGAAAGACCCATAAGGGGCTTCTCTCGCTTTATGATGTCTTATTTTTTCTCCTTCTGGTTGATGAAGTGCCAGGGTGAAAGGGATAGCCAATTGGACTAAAGCACAAGTGCCACTCCAGTTATTCGGCAGAGTGCCCAGTAAAGGTCCACCACAACACCACCACACATCTGCTTGGGGATGAACAAGGGCTGATTGATTGATAAGCTTTTGAAAATTCTTAAGCTCACTGCTTCCCTTCAGGTCTCCAAGGAATGCTAAGTTTCCTCCCTGTTGTGAGAGACACGAAGTGAATTTAGTGTTGGGAGACGGAAGCTGGATGGCCCTCAGGGGCTGACCCGCAGGGTGCCGGACTTTGGGATATAGCAAACAGAGCCTGGCACAACTTATTACTCCAGACTGTAGAATCCTGGAAAAGAGCTACCACGCAGCCCATGCCTGGTCCACTGGAGGACTACCTTCGTGGAAGGGGGACAATCAGGGCCTCTGGCCTGCCACGTGCACAAGCATAATAATTGCTTTTGTTTAACATGCAGATGGAACATTTGATCCATTCCAACCAGGCATTTGCATCTTGGTATGCTGTTTTAATTTCCAAAGTTTGTTTTAAGTATTTAACTTCTATGATCTTCTAGTAAAATGAATGTTTCCTTTAGCACCTATTTTTATTAGTTTTTAGACCAAAGAAAGCTAAACACTATTTTATATGTAATAATGATTCTTGTATGATTTTTATAACAGATAAGCTAAATTTCAGCTTTCTATTAGTGTGCTATTAAGGTTAATCTTAGTTTTAATAAAACTTTGTATACATATTTATTCAATTTTTAATATTGGACTATAGGGTAAGATTTTCATAGACTCTTTTTAACCTTTTATAATCTTTGTTAAAGAGCAGGTTAGTGTTTTAAGAAAAACCTGTTGTATTTTTACTTTAATGTCCAGTTCACAGAAAAACTGGATGATACCTTTTTGACTTTAGCTAATATGTTTACACACAGAATTTTTCTTTACAATTAACGTTTTAAAACTTGCTTAAACTTTTAAAACAATAATTTTTTTAACCTTTTAATGTAGATAAAAATCCACATTCTTATGCCTCTTTATAATCCTTTTACCAAATGTATATTTTACTTTTCTTTTTTTTTTTTTTTTGAGACGG
>NW_012117154.1:6563000-6563321 GCF_000951035.1 Colobus angolensis palliatus
ACAAGAATTTACCGTATAACACTCTTTTTACGTAAATTCTGCGTTCCCCCTTTTTTTCCTTTTTTTTTTTGAAGACAATCTTTTTTTTTTTAAGTGAACTTTCTTTATGTCTGTGGACTAGACTGTCTAAGACCACAAGATTAGAAGTTATTATAATACATGTTACACTGTTAACTTTTAGCAAACTTTACTTTTGTTGAAAACTTTGTAAGTTTGGGATTTCAATTATCCTTTGCTATTAATAACACCTTGTTTAGTCTAAATTAACTTAATATTGGTATAGATGGTCTTTTTTTTTTTTTTTTTTGTGGAGAAGCACAA
>NW_012117154.1:6563371-6566582 GCF_000951035.1 Colobus angolensis palliatus
TTTTTTTTTTTTTTTTTTTGTCTGTTAGCCAAGCAGCTGCCGCTACAGATTGAATGCATCTGGGCCATCCAAGGGTTACTGGGTTAAGGATTTTTAATAGGATGGCCTCAGTGCTTTTGGGATACGCCCTTGTTTACACTGACAACAAAGTGGTATTAGAATGTTACAGGGTTACAGAGAATACCTTTAATTATCAATTATAGGTTTTTAAATTTACCTTGGCTTTTAAAGGAATAGGGTATACTGTTTTTTTCTTAACTACTTGTTTATTTCTCTCTTTCTTTTCCTTTCTCTCTTTGACTTTCCTTTATGCCTCTGTCTCTTCCTCTCTTTCTCTCTGTTGGTCTTTCCTTGCCTCTGCCAGCCTCTTATGCTGCTCTTCTCTTAACTACTGTGCAGCGGAAGGCGGTCTAAAACCAGCTGTAACTAAGTTTCTATGTATGGAAACTGGTCTGGGTGCCCTGGCTTACAGGTTACCTTGTGCCATACCTTTGAAACAAGGGACCTGTCCAGGCTTCCTTCTGATGGCCAACCCACCTCTAATGCTGGCCAGTCTATTTCACACAAAGTTCTAAGTTTTCCTGGTGTCACAGTAACACCGCAATCTCCCTTAAATCCTTTCTTGAATATTTTCAACATAGTTCCTAGTGGGGTGGGCTTACTTTGTGCCTGACCCATGTCTCCTCCAGACAACACACCATGCTTACACCACACGCACACCACAAAACAAAGAACGGGTAAAAAGGGCACACACACACTTTTACAGTTTATGCCAAACCAGAATCAAAACCAAAATCAGAGTATCAAGAAATCCAAGCCAGGTCAAAACCAAAGTATCAAGCAATCCAAGTCAAGTCAAAAACAAAAACCAAAGTGCCGGTACAGGCACACCGTGGGTGATCAGGCCACACTTCCGCTCAAATGGAATAGGCAAGTTCCCAAGACCAGTCCTGTCAAGCAATTCAAACCAAGTCAAAACCAAAACCAAAGTGCCAATAAAGGCACGCCGTGGCATGCCGTGGGTGATCAGGCCACGCTTCCACTCAAATGGAGTGGGCAAGTTACAAAGACTAGTCTTACCAAGTTTTAGATGTCTGGACTGTAAGTGCAAGTTCCTTCCCAGTGTTCAGCCACTGCGTTGATCCTCCACGGGGGCCTGCCACACACTGCTCTGGCGAGGCGTCCCACCGGGACAAATGCCTACCCAGGAGCGCTCTCAGGATCCACGTCGCTTGGGCTGGTTGGAGTCCCCCGCAGGGATGTTCTACTGAAAGGGCATAAAAGTGTGTGCCCGCCCTATTGATAAACCTTTGTTCTGCTCTCACAATCATTTTGTCTCTATCTCTGCACATTCTAAAGATTTTGTAAGTTCCTGTTTTTCTTTCTGTGGCACGGCAAGGTCACAAGACGCGTTTAAGTAAGATACACTCACGTTGCAAAACCTGTTGTGAAACCTGTCGCAATATGATTAACTGCCTTTGTTCTGCTTCTGTAAAACTGCTTTCCCGCCTCGGGGTTTGCGAAAACAAGCCCTGCTCTTGCCCTGCAAGCCCCTGATAGACGTCATCAGGATTTCAAAATTAACTGAAATACTAGAAATGGCGGGAAGCAATCATAATCAGCCAAATCGCCTTGTTCAAATGTCAGCCAATCATACATCTGATTTGTATAATGACTCTGTGCCTGTTTACCCCTGACTATGTAACACTGTCTTGAGCCCAGTTGGGGAGCTCTCCCGCCCCGCTCGTTTCACGGGTGCATGAGGGTTCCAGGTTCGAACCTGTAATAAAGATTCTTGCTGCTTGGCTTTGACTCCGGACTCTGGTGGTCTTCTCAGGGGAATAAACGGTCTGGGCATAACACTACAGGGCAGGCTAAAGCCGCCTAAGGAGCTGCCTCGACTGTCTGTTAATCATCTTGCTTCCCGATCAGGGAACCAAGAAATGTAGCAGGACCAGCTGCAGACAAAACACCTCAGACACCAAGATAGTGAAGGGAGCGGCTTTAATCAGCGGGGAGCATCGGCCGCTAGCGTCTTCAAATCCGAGCTCGTCAGGCGCTTAACTTCTGTCCCTTTTAAGGGCTCACAACTCTAAGGGGGTCCGCGTGAGAGGGTCGTGATCGATTGAGCAAGCCAGGGGGTACGTGACAGAGGCTGCGAGCACCGGTGGTCAGAGTGAAACAGAGAGTGAAACAGAACGGAACGGGAGGTTTCACAATGTCCTTCCATACAATGTTTGGAATCTATAGACAACATAACCGGTTAAGTCAGAGGTCGATCTTTAACTACCAGGCTTAGATCAAGCAGGCCCAGGCCTGGTTTCCGGTCTGGTTCCTCGGCTTCAGGTCTGGTTCCTAGGCGCCTGTCTACCTGCCTTTTGTTTTGCTTTCCTTTCCTTTTTTGAGTATAAAACAACATGAGAAGGTCTGTCTCTCTTCTCTCAGTCTGGTCCTCTCTTTTTTAAAAAACATAAAACATGGGTATACAGAAGTCTTTGGTAATTCAGAAGCACTGATGTTTAAAACAAGATTGTCGTTGAAGCTTATCTTTGTTTAAAAAACCATTTGGTCTTGGGATAACACGATGATGTAAATATGGCTTAAAGGAGAATAATTTCAAAAACAAAGCAAAACAAGGAAATGAAAAATAAAATTTATGGCTGGGTGCGGTGGCTCACGCCTGCAGTCCCAGCATTTTGGGAGGCCAAGGCAGGCAGATCACGAGGTCAGGAATTTGAGAACAGCCTGGCCACCACAGTGAAACCACGTCTCTACTTAAAAAAAATACAGGCCGGGTGTGGTGCCTCATGCCTGTAATTCCAGCACTTTGGGAGGCCAAGGCTGGCAGATCACAAGGTCAGGAGATTTAGACCAGCCTGACTAACATGATGAAACCCCGTCTCTGCTAAAAATACAAAAATTAGCCGGGTGTGATGGCAGGCCCCTGTAATCCCAGCTACTCGGGAGCCTGAGGCAGGAGAAATACCCGGGAGGCAGAGGTTGCAGTGAGATGAGATTGTGCCACTGCACTCCAGCCTGGGCGACAGAGTGAGACTCTGTCTCAAAAAAGAAAAAGAAAAAGAAAATTTAAAAAATACTTCCATGTGACAAGCTTCAAAAACAGAAAAAGGGTAGAAAATTTAAAAAAGGAGTCTTTGTATAAACAGAAAAAATGATTTTCAGAGGACTTTGAAAACTTTTTTTTCTAAAT
>NW_012117154.1:6567063-6570839 GCF_000951035.1 Colobus angolensis palliatus
CAAAACAAAAAACAGTTCTTTTGAATTTTACCTGGCAAGGTAAGTTGGTAGCTCATCTTCACAGGTGTGGGACAGAGGACAGAATTCAAAGTCAGCCCTCTGGTGACCTGTGACAAACATCTATCTGATTGCTTCCTCTGCCCTATTGTTTATTTATTTATTATTTATTATTTTTGGCTTATTTCTCCAACGCAAATGCCCTACTGTTTATGCAAAAATGTAGATTCACTGAGCCAGACGAAGGCACAAGTGACTATTCCTCTACCCACCTCTCACATGTAAATTGTGTATTCAGCGAAAGGCCGATCAAGGACTGAAGAAAATGCAACCTTTTGACCAGGCACAGTGGTTCCTGTCTGCAATCCCAGCAATTTGGGAGGCCCAGGTGGGTGGATCCCTTCAGGCCAGGAGTTCAAGACCAGCCTGGCCAACATGGCGAAACCCTGTCTCTACTAAAAATGCAAAATTAGCCAGGTGTGGTGGTGGGCACCTGTAATCCCAGCCACTGGGGAGGCTGAGGCAGGAGACTCCCTTGAACCCAGGAGGCCGAGGTTGCAGTGAGCCAAGGTGGTGCCACTGTACTCCAGCCTGGGCAACAGAGAGAGACTCTGTCTTAAAAAAAAAAAAAAAAAAGAATACAACCTTGTGTCTCGTTTCCTGTGACCTGGAAGCCCCCACTTCGAGTTGTCCTGCCTTTCTAGACCCAACCAATGTACTCTTACACACATTGATTGACGTTTCACATCTTTCTTTTTCTTTTTTGTTTCTTTTCTATTGTTTCTAACCCTCAGTATTCATATCATGTCTCTCTAAAATGTATACACCAAGCTATGCCCTGAACGCGTGGGGCACATATCCTCAGGACCTCGTGAGACTGGGTCTCAGGCATGTCCTTGAATCTTGGCAAAATATCCAGCCTGGACAACATGGTGAAACCTCGTCTCTACTAAAAATACAAACATTAGCTGGGCGTGGTGGTGCACACCTGTAATCCTGCCTACTCAGGAGGCTGAGGCTGGAGAATCACTTGAACTCGAGAGAAGGAGGTTGCAGTGAGCTGAGACGGCGCACTGCACTCCAGCCTGGGCGACAGAGAGACACTCCTTCTTAAAAATACAAAACAGCAAACCTTGGCAAAATAAACTTTCCAAATTAGTTGAGACCCAACTCAGATACTTTCGGGTTCTTGTAACTAAGCATTAATCAGGCTGCATTAATCAGGCTGCACTTCCCTCCTTGTAGCTGAAAGTCCTGTAGCCATAGATACTGACCATTTCACCACCATTGTTCCCATAGATAGGATCTCTGACTCTGATGTTAGCATCATAAGGCTTTCCTTTAAGAATTGCTTAAGATGTAGGCTGGGCATGGTGGCTCACGCCTGTAATCCCAGCACTTTGGGAGAATGAGGCAGGCAGGTCACTTGAGGTGGAGTTTGAGACCAGCCTGGCCAATATGGTGAAACCTTGTCTCTACTAAAAATGCAAGGTAGGGCGCGGTTGCTCATGCCTATAATCCCAGCACTTTGAGAGGCCGAGGTGGGCGGATCACCTGAGGTCAGGAGTTCGAGACCAGTCTGACCAACATGGAGAAACCCTGTCTCTACTGAAAATGCAAAATTAGCCGGGCGTGGTGGTGCGTGCATGTAATCCTAGCTACTCTGGAGGCTGAGGCAGGAGAATCTATTGAACCTAGAAGGCAGAGGTTGCAGTGAGCCAAGATTGCGCCATTGCACTCCAGCCTGGGCAACAAGAGCAAAACTCCGTCTCAAAAAAAAAAAAGGAGAATTGCTTAAGAAGATGTTTTCCAGATTCTGAATTCCAGCAGAATGGCTGACACTAGCCAGTTTAAAGCCCTTCACAGAGGAACCAAGTCAACATGAGAATCCAGGTGTCTCTCCATCTCCAACCTGCGTTTTTCAACCAATCTGTGATGTCCACACCTTGGTCCACTTCAAACGGCTTAAGATCCCCAGCCCCAGACTCCTGAGGGAAGCAGCTTTGAGGTGTCCTCTCCTCTCTGCATTCCACAGCCTTAGGACAACGCCTTTCTCTCTCTGCTGCAACCCTCGATCGGTGTTTGGACTTGTGCATCAGGCAACAGACCTGTTAAGGTCACACCAGCAAAAGTTGAGCTAATGGTGTTATTTCTGTCAAGCTATTAAGCCTCTAAATATCTTTATCAGGCAAGACTTCGTTGTCCTGGTTCATACCGAAAGTAGTGCAAGGGTACACCCCTCTGTAGCCGACCAGAATATGCACTTCAAATGCACCTCTTGGCATAGGATGATTATTATTATTATATTTATTTATTTATTTATTTTTGAGATGGAGTCTTGCTCTGTATGCCTAGGCTGGAGTGCAATGGTGCGATCTCGGCTCACCACAATCTCTGCCTCCTGGATTCAAGTGATCCTCCTGTCTCAGCCTCCCGAGTAGCTGGGATTATAGGCATGTACCACCACGCCCAGCTATTTTGCATTTTTAGTAGAGACAGGGTTTCTCCATGTTGATCAGGCTGGTCTCGAACTCCTGATCTCAGGTGATCCACCTGCCTCTGCCTCCCAAAGTGGTGGGATTACAGGCGTGAACCACCGCGCCTGGCCTTTCTTTTTTTTTTTGAGACAGAGTCTTGCTCTGTCCCTGAGGCTGGAGTGCAGTGTTCACCAGTGGTGAACTGGATGGAGTGCACCATCCAGCTTCAAGCAATCCTCCTGCCTCAGCCTCCCGAGTAGTTGGGATTATAGGTGCCCACCACCATGCCCAGCTAATTTTTGTATTTTTAGTAGAGACGGTTTCGCCATGTTAGACAGGCTGATAATTTTTGTATTTTTAGTTGAGACGGGGTTTCACCATGTTGGCCAGGCTAGTCTTGAACTCCTGACCTCAAGTGATCTACCCACCTTGGACTTCCAAAGTGTTGGGATTACAGGCATGAGCTACTGCACCTGGCTGGGGATCAGAGTTTTTTAAGGATAATTTGGTGGGTAGGGAGCCATTGGGTCAGGAGGGCTGATTTGTCAGATCGGAGATGAAATTACAGGAAGTTGAGGCTGTCCTCTTGGGCTGCGTTGGTTCCTGGGAGGAGGTCAGAGGACCCCACAAGCCAGTTTTTTGGTATGGGTGATGCCAGCTAATCCATCGAGTGCAGGGTCTGCAAAATATCTCAAGCACTGACCTTAGGTTTGACAGTAGTAATATTATCCCCAGGAGCAATCTGGGAGATTTAGAATCTTGCAGCCTCCAGCTGCAAGACCCCTGAACAATAATTTATAACCTTGTGGCTAATTTGGTAGTCCTGCAAAGGCAATCTAGTCCCCAGGTAGGAAGGGGGTTTGTTCTGGGAAAGGGCTCTATCCTCTTTGTTTCCAAGCGAAACCATAAACTAAGTTCCTCCTAGAGTTAGTTCGGCCTCCACCAGGAACAAACAGGGACAGCTTGGAGGTTAGAAGCAAGCTGGTCTTAGGCCAGCTGTCTTTCACTGTAATGATTGACTCACTTACAATTTTTGCAAAGGTGGTTTCAAAAGGGCTGGGATTACAGGTGTGAGCCACCGTGCTTGGCCCTGCAAGCTTCCTTCTATCCTCATTGAAAATACGTTGTAAGAGGGCTGTTTGCAGTGGCTCACACCTGTAATCCCAGCACTTTGGGAGGCCGAGGCAGGCGGATCACCTTAGGTCAGGAGTTCAAGAACAACCTAGCCAACATGGTGAAACCCCATCTCTACTAAAAATACAGAAATTAGCCGGGTGTTGGGAGGCGGAGCTTGCAGTGAGC
>NW_012117154.1:6571944-6572309 GCF_000951035.1 Colobus angolensis palliatus
GCCAAGAATGAGGGGGCAAGAAGAGAAAGGAATATTTTCAGCTTGATGCTCCTTTTTGTGCTAACTGTGTGCTGCCCCGGCACAGGATGCAGGGCACCGGCTCGCCTCCCTTCCCTCTGGGCATTCGTCTGTAGCCTGGAGAGGGGCCCACCATCCCTCCAGTCCCTCCCTCTTCTCTCCCCTACCCCACTCCTCATCCAGGCTGAGATGGGGCACATTCCCTCCAGTGAGTGGTCAGGCCCCCGGGGGCCTGTGCAGGCAGGAAGGCAACTGAAGGGGTGGCCTGCCCCTCCACACTTGTGGGTGCTTCTCGTTAGGTGGAACAAGAGACTTGAGAAAAGGAAATAATACACAGAGACAAAGTA
>NW_012117154.1:6577859-6578591 GCF_000951035.1 Colobus angolensis palliatus
AAAAATACAACAATTAGCCCAGTGTAGTGGCATATGCCTGTAATCCCAGGTGCTCGGGAGGCTGAGGCAGGAGAATCATTTGAGCCTGGGAGGCATAGGTTGAGGTGAGCTGAGATTATGCCACTGCACTCCATTCTGGGTGACAGAGTGAGGCCCTGTTTCAAAAAAAAAAAAAAAAGAAAAGAAAAGTAAATTACATCTTTGAAGAATTGGCTTTGTTTTTTTTGAGACAGGGTCTCAGCTTTTCAGTCTGTCACCCAGGCAGGAGTGCAGTGATGTGATCTGGGTTCACTACAACCTGTGCCCCCCGAGGCTCAAGCAATCCTCCCATCTTAGCCTCCCAAGTAGCTGGGACCACAGGTATGCACCACTACACCCAGCTATTTTGTTTGTTTGTTTGTTTTGAGATGGAGTCTGGCTCTGTTGCCCAGGCTGGAGTGCAGTGGCCAGATCTCAGTTCACTGCAAGCTCCGCCTCCCGGGTTTACGCCATTCTCCTGCCCCACCCTGGAGTGGCTGGGACTACAGGCACCCGCCATCACGCCTGGCTAGTTTTTTGTATTTTTTAAGTAGAGATGGGGTTTCACCATATTAACTAGGATGGTCTCGATCTCCTGACCTCATGATCCGCCCGTCTTGGCCTCACAAAGTGCTGGGATTAGAGGCTTGAGCCACCGTGCCCGGCCTCACCCAGCTATTTATTTTAGATTTTGTTTTGTTTTGTTTTGAGACA
>NW_012117154.1:6578641-6579783 GCF_000951035.1 Colobus angolensis palliatus
GCGGGGATTAGGAAGCACCTTCTCTGTGCCTGATTTTAGCTGCACAGTCCCTCTAGGAAGGGCCAAGGGTGAGAGGTCACTGGGAGCATGGGCCCTCCAGGATCGTCCTGCAGCAGCCTTGGTGTCCACAGTGGGAAAGCCGGCAATGGTGCCATGTGTGGGTAAACGTCACTAAAGCATATGCCATTGTGAGGGCCCCGAGACAAGAATGCGTCCTGCATTAGTCAGGGTCCTCCAGAGAAACCGAACCGATAGGATGGAGATAGATGTACATAGATAGTAAGAGAGGGAGAGATTTATTTTAAGAATTGAGACTGGCAAGTCTGAAATTTGCAGGGCAGGCTGGAAATTCTAGCAAGAGATGATGTTGCGGCATGAGTCTCAATTCAAAGGCAGTCTGGAGGCAGAATTCCTTCCTTCTTAGGAAACCTCAGTCTTTTCTCTGAAGGCCTTAAATGGATGCATGAGGCCCACGCACATTATGGAGGGTAACCTGCTTCACTCAAATCTACTTAGTAAAATGTTAATCCCATCTAAAAATATCTTCACAGAGACATCTAGGGTGCTCTGTGACCACTGAGCCGGGCACCATAGCCTAGCCACATTGACACATAAAATTAACCAGCCCAGGTCCCAAAGCTCAGAAAGTATCATCTTGTCCCAGGGCAGGTAACCCCATGTCCAGTGCCACCCGCACACCCCATGGTATTGGAGTTCCTGCTCATCGAGCTTCCTCACCTGTCTGAGCACACCTGGCTCAGGTACAGTCGTTGTCCGTCAGTGACCCAGAGCCTTCTCTTGCTCTCTCCATCCAGGCTCCCCAAGGCTTTGGTCTCTTCCATTGCTCACTTGCCCTGTTGAGCTGGGGCTCATCATATTTCTCCATTTTAAAAATTTTTTAAAAATTTTTTGAGACGGGGTTTCACTCTTGTTGCCTAGGCTGGAGCGCAATGGTGCGATCTTGGCTCACCACAACCTCCACCTCCTGGGTTCAAGCGATTCTCCTGCCTCAGCCTACGGAGTAGCTGGGATTACAGGCGTCTGCCACCACGCCCGGCTAATTTTTGTATTTTTAGTAGAGATAGGGTTTCACCATTTGGTCTCAAACTCCTGACCTCAGGTGATCCACCCATCTTGGCCTC
>NW_012117154.1:6586228-6586652 GCF_000951035.1 Colobus angolensis palliatus
GTGATCCACCTACCTCAGCCTCCCAAAGTGCTGGGATCACAGGGGTGAGTCACCACACCCGGCCTCTGTAATATCATTTGTAATAAACTGGTGAACTTGTTTTCCTGAGTTCTGTGAGCTGCTCCAGCAAATGTATGGGATCCACAGTGTGGGGCCTGGGAACTCGGATTGATAGCTGGCTGGTCAGAAACTCCGGAGGCCTGGACTTGTGATTAGTTCGGGGAGGCAGTTTTGGGGACTGAGTCCTCCACATATAGGCTCTGACACCATCCCCAGGGAGACATGACAGAATTAAGCTGGAAGACCCCACTTGGTGTCTGCTCACTGCCGAACTGACCACGTGCTTGGTGGAGGGGAGAAATGCCCTCAACATTTGGTCACAGAACGTCTTGAACCTACAGAAGTTTTCTGTGTTCACTGTTGT
>NW_012117154.1:6593457-6597015 GCF_000951035.1 Colobus angolensis palliatus
TTTTTCTTTAGAAGCCACTTTGGTGCTCAACACCTGGAGGAGGCCCCCTGTGGCCTCACAGGTGTGGATGGAGGCAAAGGTGGATTCACAGGGAAGCAAATGAGTCTTCGCCCCCTCTAAAGCCCCACACCTATTTAACTCTGAATTATTTTCCTAAGGACTCCCTACAGTATGCAAGTTTCAGGGCCCAGAAAACTTGGCCCATCCCTGGACGAGGAGACTACTGATGGTGCATCCGTCAGAGGCATTTGAACCGAAGCGACTCCATCTTGAATACGGACTGGGTAAAATAAGACTGATACCTACTGGGCTGCATTTCCGGGAGGTGAAGGCATTCTTAGTCACAGGGTGAGGTAGGAGCTCAGCACAAAACACAGGTCACAAAGACCTTGCTGATAAAACAGGTAAATGAGCTGGCCAAATCCCACCAAAACCAAGATGGTGATGAAAGTGACTGCTGGTGGTCCTCATTGGTCATTATACAGTAATTATAATGCATTAATTATCATGCATTAGCATGCCAAAAGACATTCCCACCAGTGCCAGGACAGTTTACAAATGCCATGGCAATGGCAGGAAGTTACCCTATGTGGTCTAAAAAGGGGAGGAACCCTCAGTTCCCACCCCTGTTCAGGAAACTTCATGAATAACCCACCCTGTGTTTAGCATATAATCAAGAGCTAACAATACGTATAAGCTGCTTGGCGAGGAAGGCAGGGCAGGAAAGAAAAACAAGCAAACAAACAAACAAACAAACAAATAGTATAACCATCTGAGCAGCCAGACCACTGGTCTGCCTATGGAGTAGCCGTTCTTTTATTCCTTTGCTTTCTTAATAAACTTGCTTTCACTTTATGGACTTGCCCTGAGTTCTTTCTTGCTCAAGATCCAAGAACCCCTTCTTGGGGTCTGGATCAGGACCCCCTTTCTGGCAACACATCCCGCCCTTTCCCCTTTTTCTGAAGACAGACTTCAGAAATGAAAAAAAAGAAGGGCGGCTGCTCATGGTGGGTGAAAGGGCAAAGCAGCTGGCAGAGAAGACACCTAGCTGATGACCCCAGAGCCCTCTGGGCCCAGAGGTGGGTGGTAGGGCCTGGGCTTCTGTCTGCCCTAAACTTGCTGCAGCTGCTTCCTGGGTTCTGGGTGACCATGCAACTCAGGTCCTCTTGTGGAGCTCCTGCTGTCTCACAGGCTGGATGCAAAGAAATGAAAGCTTCAGACCGGGGAAGGAAGGTCTAGGTGTAGCCAGTGAGCCCAGGGCTGCTTCCTGGGGCCTGAACAGCATGTCACAGGGCCCCTGCCCCTGCTGAGAAGGGCCCAGGCTTGGGGTAAGGTTCTGCTGTCACTGCCTTGAAATTCTTCACTGTAATTTCTGATCCAGGGACCTTGTCTTACCGGAATGGGGTCTCAATCCAGATCCTAAGAGAGGGTTCTTGGAGCTTACACAAGAAAGAATTCAGGGAGAATCCACAGAGTAAAGTGAAAGTGAGTTTATTAGAGAAGTAAATAAACAAAAGAATGGCTACTCCATAGACAGAGCAGCCCCAAGGGCTGCTACTGGCTATCTTTATGGTCCTTTATTTCCCCCTAGAATCCGTTCCTGAACTATATTGGTTATTTCTCGATCATGTGCTAAACAAGGGGTGGATTATTCATGAGTTTTCCGGGAAAGTTTTCTGGGGAATTCCCAGAATTTAGTATTCCTCTTTTATTTATTTATTTATTTATTTGAGATGGAGTCTCACTCTGTTGCCCAGGCTGGAGTGCAATGATATGATCTCGGCTCACTGCAACCTCTTCTTCCCGGGTTCAAGCGATTCTCCTGCCTCAGCCACCCAAGTAGCTGGGACTACAGGCGTACACTACCACGCCTGCCTAGCTTTTTGGTATTTTTAGTAGAGATGGGGTTTCACCATATTGGCCAGGCTGGTCTCGACTGCTGACCTCAAGTGATCTGCCCGCCTTGGCCTCCCCAAAGTGCTGGGATTACTGGCATGAGCCACTGCCCCCGGCCCCCGTTTAGACCACTTAGGGTATCTTCCAAACGTTGCCAGGGCATTTGTAAACTGTCATGGCGCTGGCGAGAGTGTGTTTTACCAAGCTAATATATTATAATTAGTGTGTAATCAGCAGTGAGGAAGGCCACAGGTCAATTTCCCCGCCATCTTGGTTTTGGTGGGATTTGGCGGCTTCTTTACTGCATCCTGTTTTACCCGCAGGATCCTTGTCACCTGTGTCTTGTTCCGACCTACTATCTCATCCTATTAGTAAGAATGCCTTAATCTCCTGGGGGTGCAGCCCAGCAGGTCTCAGCTTCAGTTTACCCAGCCCCTATGGAGTCTCTCTGTTCCAACACCTCTTGACACTTGCATCTGCATCTTGCACTAGGCTCTGCAGATTATGCTCAGTCTCGAAAACTGAGCTTTTTCTGTCCCCTTGAACTTCCCTCCTGAGGCAAGTATCTCAGGGCCTCCCTCTTGCCCATCCTGCTGCCCTCCATCTTTCTGAAAGAGACGGCTCTGCAGCTGCACAGCACTTGGCCAAGGGCTCTTGGCAGTGTGGAGCTCTGAAGACACAGGAGGGATGTCCTCCGAGCTGTTCACGCCTAAACCTACCCTGGCTCCCTCCAGCAATCAGCTTCTGTCCTGGGCTTGCCTTCCTTCCGGGAGGAGAGGGGGCCCGCAGAGCTGCCCTTCCCCAGCTGTGTATGGACTCAAGGCACTGACGGCACTAGGTGGGCCACTGCATAAATGGATGTTTATGAGTATTGAAGGCCAGTCAGGCAAACCGTGTGCTTTCCTACGCACTGGGGAATGTGTCGCCCTTTCCTTACATCTTGGAGACCAAAGCCACCATCAGTACTTGTGGGTTCACTGTGGCAGTGATCAGTTAAGGTGGTCTTTCAAAGCACAGTTTGAAATGCAGACACTTGTGGGCGTCCCCTAAGGCAGGTGCCCTTTATCTGGTGGCTGCATTGGTCACCTAGACCGGCAAGGCTCGCCTGGGCCGGAAGGTGTGTTCAAGTCAGGCCAAGTAGCCCAGAGGCCACCCCGAAGCACCTGTGGACATCATGAGTCCTTGCTGGGGGCCTCACACGGAGGGAAGCCAGCGCCCAGGGTAAAGCTTCAGGTACTAAGCACTCGCGCTGCCGCAGGCTGGGAGGCACGTGAGCATCCACTGTGCCGCCCAGGCCCGTGCCCACCCAGGCTCTGGAGCCTGAGGAAGAAGGCTGCGAGGCTCCCGCGGGCTTACATTCAAACGGGGCACACACAGAATGGGGACCTTCGGCGCCGGGACGCCCGGGGCTACGGATGGTACAGCCCTCCCTCCCCGTCTGCTCGAGGCAGATGGTTTCGCCCCGCTCCACACACCTCTTCTGGGTGGCAACCGAATGCGCGGAGGGGGCGTGACGCGCTAAGGCCACGCCCCTACTGCATAGTCATAAGGCAAGAGGCTCTGCCCTCGAGGAGGGGCAGACAGCTCCTCGCGCTCGGACGCGGCCGGTTGGGGGCAGGGCCTAGCTCTGGGTGCGGGCGGGGATGGAGGCGGGGCCGGCCA
>NW_012117154.1:6597860-6600310 GCF_000951035.1 Colobus angolensis palliatus
CGCGCCCTCAGCCGGGCACCGGCGCGGGAGCAGCCCAGCTCCGCGCGCTGACGGCAGTGTTTGAGGCCGGGTGCTGGGGAAGCGGTTCTGGCATCCCAGGAATTGGTGGGAAGAGCTGTTTCTGTCACACGGGTCGTGGAAATAGATGACAGGAAGTGCCGGGCAGGGGCTGGGCACCCTGTGGGTTTGCACCTTCCTTGTGAGGGAAATCGTGTCACTGAACGAAAAATGAAGAAATGCGGAGTCTGCTTTATGTTATCCTCGTGGCTCTCGAAATGCCTTATTTGGACAGCGGCTCTGCGACCGGACCAGTTAGGGCCTCCGTTCCGATGGCGGATTCCTGACGGGAGGCCGGAGGGTCCGGGAATGGCGGCCCCCTGCGGTCGGGCCCGGGGCGGGCCGGCCTGAGTGCGACGGTGGGGCTGCAGCCCTGGGGGGTGCTCCACCTGTGTGAGGGCTTCTCCTCCAACTCTCTAGAAAGAGTTTGCTTTTCAAAACAGTAGATGCTTTTTCCTTAGGAAGTGGGTACTTTCCTCTTCAGGATGAAAGAGACCCCCAGCTTTAGTTAGGTCTACTTTCATGATCTTTCCTGGCATAGTGAACAATAGGCTTTCTCTAAACAGAAAGAAGAATCGAGGTGAAATGTGAACCTCTTTGCCAGTGTAGTTATTGGTGATGCTCTTGCATTTAGTCATAGATTAATTTGGAAGATGGCAGGCTGACGGAAATGAGCCTTTCATCACTCTGCTTAATTAACTTAGAGTGAGTTGTGAATCCTCTCCTTGTATACAGGCATACCTCAGATAATTCGAGTTCTAATCCAGACCACCGCAGTAAAGCAAGTATTGCAGTAAAGCAAGTGACACAACACAGTTTTAAGTTTTTCAGTGCATATAAAAGTTGTAATTATGCTATACTATTTAAAGTGTGCAATAGCAAGTATTGTATCTCTAAAAATGTGCTTACCTTAATTAAAAAATACTTTAGTACTAAAAATACTAATGATCATCTGAGCCTTCAGTGAGTCCTGCTCGTTTTGTACTTGGACAATCTTGCCTCATTGTGGATGGCTGCTGACTGATCAGGGTGGTGGTGGCTGTGTCACTTACTTAAAATAAGGCAGCAGTGAAGCTTGCTGCATTGATGGACTCTTCCTTTTATGAAAGACTTCTTTGTAGCATGTGATGCTGTTTTGATAGCATTTTAACCACAGTGGAAATTCTTTCAAAGTTGGAGGCTATTGTGAAACTCTGCCACTGCTATCCACTAAGTAGATGTGATATTCCAAATGTTTTGTTGTCATTTCCACAATGTGCACAGCATCTCCACTAGAAATAGCTTCCATCTCAAGAAACCACTTTCTTTGCTCATCCATAAGAAGCAACTCTTCATTATTTCCACCACATCTGCATTTTCTTCCTCCACTGAAGTCTTGAACTCCTCCAAGTCATTAGGAGGGTTAGAATCAACTTCTTCCAAACTCCTGTTAGTGTTGATATTTAACCTCCTTCCATAATCTTGAATGGCATCTAGAATGGCGGATTCTTTCCAGAAGGATTTCAATTTACTTTGCCCAGATTCATTAGAGGAATCACTACTACAGCTATAGCCTTACAAAATGTATTTCTTAAATAATTTTTTTTTTTTTTGAGACGGAGTCTCGCTTTGTTGCCCAGGCTGGAGTGCAGTGGCCAGATCTCCGTTCACTGCAAGCTCCGCCTCCCGGGTTCACGCCATTCTCCTGCCTCAGCCTCCGGAGTAGCTGGGACTACAGGCGCCTGCCACCTCGCCCAGCTAGTTTTTTGTATTTTTTAGTAGAGACAGGGTTTCTTAAATAATTAAGACTTGAAAGTGGAGATTACTCCTTGGAACCATAGCTGCAGAATGGATGTGGTGTTAGCAGACATGAAGACAGCATTCATCTCCTTGCATACATCTCCATCAGAGCCTTTGGGTGACTATCTACATTGTCAGTGAGCAGTAATATTTTGAAAGAAATCTTTTTCTGAGCAGTGGATCTCAACAGTGGGCTTAAAATATTCAGTAATGTGTTATTCCATTTCTAGAGCACAGGCAAGAGTAGATTTAACATAATTCTTCAGGACCCTAGGATTTTCAGAATGGTCAAAGACCATTGGCTTCAGCTTAAAGTCACCACTGACATTTGCCCCTAACAAGAGAACCAGTTTGCCCTTTGAAGCTAAGCATTGAGTTCTCTCTAGGTATGAAAGTCCTAGGTGTCATCTTCTTCCAACGGAAGACTGTTTTGTCTATATTGAAAATCTGCTTTTTCGTCTAGCTGCGTTCATCAGTGATCTTAGCTAGACCTGGATAACCTGGTGTTGCTTTTCTGTTAGTTAGTACTTGCTGCTTTACCTGGTACATTTGTGTTATAGGGACAACTTCTTTCCTTAAACCTCATGAACCAGCCTCTGCTGCTTCCAAGTTTT
>NW_012117154.1:6600510-6601280 GCF_000951035.1 Colobus angolensis palliatus
AGGCAGCCGCCACCACATCCAGCTGATTTTTTGTGTTTTTAGTAGAGATGGGGTTTCACTATGTTAGGCTAGTCTCGAACTCCTGACCTCAGGTGATCCACCTGCCTCAGCCTTCCAAATTGCTGAGATTACAGGGGTGGGCCACGGTGCCTGGCTCCAACTTTTCTTCTGCATCTTCCTCACCTCTGTCAGCCTTCATAAAATTGAAGAAAATTTGGGCTTAGTTCCGGATTAGGCTTCAGTTTAAGGGAATGTTGTGGCTGGTTTGATCTATCCATACCACTCATACTTTCCCCATATCACCAATAAGGCTGTTTCACTTTCTTTCCCTCCCTCCCTCTCTTTCTTTTTTTGAGACTGTTGCCCAGGTTGGAGTGCAGTGGTATGATCATGGCTCACTGCAACCTCTGCCTCCTGGGTGCAAGCAATTCTGCTGCCTCAGCCTCCCAAGTAGCTGGGATAGCAGGTGTGCAGCATATGTCCAGCTGATGTTTGTATTATTAGTAGAGGTACGGTTTCACCATGTGGCCAGGCTGGTCTCAAACTCCTAACCTCAAGTGATCCGCCTGCCTTGGCCTCCCAAAGTGTTGGGATTACAGGTGTGAGCCACCTGACCCAACCATTTTCTTACTCATGTGTTCACTGGAGTAGCACTTTTAATTGCCTTTAAAAATTTATTCGGGCTGGGCGCGGTGGCTCAAGCCTGTAATCCCAGCACTTTGGGAGGCCGAGACGGGCGGATCACGAGGTCAGGAGATCGAGACCATCCT
>NW_012117154.1:6605771-6626000 GCF_000951035.1 Colobus angolensis palliatus
CACTGCACTCCAGCCTGGGCCACAGAGCGAGACTCTACCTCAAAAAAAAAAAAAGAGAGTGGGCAGAACAGCCGGTCAGCAGAGCAGTCAGAACACACAGCGTTTATCCATTAAGTTCGCTGTCTAATAGGGGTTTGTGACATGCCAATAAAATTACAGTGAGAACATCAAAGATCACTGATCACAGATCCCCGTAACACAAATAAAAATGACAAAGTTTGAAATACTGAAGAATTACCAAAATGTAACACAGACACAGAGTGAGCTCCTGTTTTTGGAAAATTGGCACCGATAGGCTTGCTTTCTCCATACAGGGTTGCCACCCTTCAACTTGTGAAAAACATAACGTCTGCTGAGTGCAATAAAGCAAAACACAATAAAATGTAAAATGAGGTGCTTATAGTCTGTTGAATCTAAAATACAGCAGTGTGTTATACCGCTAAAGATGCTCTTGATGCCTCCTGGCACGGTGCTTTCTTACCCCATCAGTGAAGGATGCTTTTCACTTCAGACATTTAAAAGTGTGCCTTAGAATTGATGAAACATAGTCAGTGAGGTAGGACTTGTTTCAAAGATTAACATTCTGTGCTTAAGATCTCAGTGTCAGCAGGTTCTGTGGTAATGATACTGAGTACGACGCATTTTGTTAGGATTCCTGTACTCTAGTTTAGGTGTAGTTAACGTTTCTCTGGTGGTAACTTTAGGAAAGCGCTACTTGTGAGGCCAGGAGCGGTGGCTCAAACCTGTAATCCTAGTACTTTGGGAGGCTGAGGCGGGTGGATTGCCTGAAGTCAGGAGTTTGAGACCAGCCTGGCCAGCATGGTGCAACCGCTGTCTCTACTAAAAATACAGGATTAGCTGGGTGTGATGGCAGGAGCCTGTATTCCCAGCTACTTGGGAGGCTGAGGCAGGAGAATCGCTTGAACCCAGGGGGTGGAGGTTACAGTGAGCTGAGATCACGCCAGTGCACTTCAGGCTGGGCGACAGAGCAAGACTCCATGTCCGAAAAAAGAAAAAAAAAAAAACTACTACTTGTAAGTAGCTGAAATAGAAAGGTGCTACTTATGAGAAGTAACATTCTATTTGCAGTTTACACTTTTGTTGCAAATTGTTAAAACTGTCTGATACTGTTTAGAAGGACAGCCTGAAACTGCTAAAGTGATGCAAAGTGTAGACTCTGGTGGGGGGAGGGGGTGTCTTGAATGTTCATGTCTGCTTGGCCTCTGGGGGCCTCTTTTTTTTTTTTTTGAGACGGAGTCTCGCTCTGCCACCCAGGCTGGAGTGCAGTGGCTGGATCTCGGCTCACTGCAAGCTCCGACTCCCGGGTTCACGCCATTCTCCTGCCTCAGCCTCCCGAGTAGCTGGGACTACAGGCGCCCGCCATGTCGCCTGGCTAGTTTTTTGTATTTTTAGTAGAGACGGGGGTTTCGCCATGTTAGCCAGGATGGTCTTTATCTCCTGACCTCGTGATCCGCCCGTCTCGGCCTCCCAAAGTGCTGGGATTACAGGCTTGAGCCACCGTGCCCGGCCTTCTGGGGGCCTTTTAACAGCATTTTAAAGGAAATGATTAAGAAGATAACAAATTATTTTGAAACACAGTTATCAAAATACTGTATTGAACCAAATTGGTGATAGTCCCATTTATTAGCTAAGTAACCGGATTGAGCAGTGACTCTGGTAATTCCTTTGGGAGTAGTGATGAGATTTCTGTGACACTCTAATGCTTTGGAAAATACCTGTTGCTGTTCCTGTTAAAACTCCAGGGCTTATTGTCTGCCTTTATAATTGAAGGAGTGCTAAATTTCGACTAGAAGTTTTTGCCTTTTACCATTCATGTTCACAAATACCAAGTTGATTTACTCTCAGCCTATCCATTTGTAGGAATATATATGTATCCTTTCTTTACTTCCTCAAATGGTTATATTGATGACAAGAGACAAGGAAATAAAAACAGCAGAGATAGGGGAACCCAAAGCCTAACAGTGTGCATCCTTAGGGGTGAGGGTGAAGGAAGTGGCCGCAAGCCCTGGAAAGTTGCATCTTGCATCCATGTGCAGCACTGAGTGGACACCTGATGGTTCTGTCTTGTGTACACTGTTCAGGAGGACATGTAGAGTGGACATTCACATAGAAAATGGTCAGTCTGGAAATTGTTAGCAGAAGCACTCAAGGGCTGAGAGCACGGTCCTTGGTGGAAAGAGCCAGCAGGCCTGCTGCTGGTGGTGCCCTGCTCATGAGAGTGTGCAGAGTCTGGAGTCTGGCCTGTTCCTGGCCTTGGCAGATGGTAGCTCCTTGTTTTGGATTGTTAGCCCCTGCCAGTTTAGTTACTGTTTCTGGAAAATTCACATAGAAGGCAGTGTGGTAATTCAGTCAGTGTGTTGTCTGGCATGGGGTATAAAACTCCTGTTTAAAGCTCTGGTTCTGAGGCTATGCCTCAGGGACTTGAGAAGGGGACAGAGCAGCTTACTTTATTATTTATTTTATTTAATATTAATTTTATTTTATTTTGAGATAGAGCCTCACTTTTTCACCCAGGCTGGAGTGCAGTGGTGCGATCTCTGCTCACTGCAGCCGGGAGCTTCTGGGCTCAAGTGATCTTCCCACCGCAGTCCCCAAAGTAGCTGGGACTACAGGCACGTGCCACCACACGCAGCTAATTGTACTGTTTGCCATCTGTGATTGACACTGGAGTGATTGGCTGTTTTAGTCAGATTCTCAGGGCAGCAGGGAGCAGGCTGACTTCAAGTTGGTTGGGTGGTGGAATAGGTGGTTCAGGATCATGCAGGCATAAGACAGGAATCTGTGGGATCCTTGGGATCACTGTATTGCTGCTGGGCGTCTGGGCAAATGGAACCATGGTTTGCACTCTGGCAGGATCCAGTTGTGCACCAGGGCTCTCGGCCTTCTGCTTCAATGAGGTGGTTGCCCTCCACTGTGTTCCGTCTGTACACTCCCCTACAGCGGAGGCCCACCCAGTCTTAACCTGCCCTGTATTCGCCCTTTCCCAGCACCCACCTCAGAGAGTGCCTGAGCTCTTTCCCTTCACACCACCTCCCAGACACTGACCTTTGGGCTGGGGGCTGGCCTTGGGTGTTGCGGGGCTGCCTGGTCCAGGGAGTGGTGCCTGGGAGGAGTGAGCTTCTGCCACCTGCACCAGGAAGGCCCCCTTTGAGCAGGGCCTGCTGGTGGGGTTGGATCGCTCAGAAGGGGCTGTGGATTGGTAGGTACTGTGATCGCAGATTCCAAAACATAATGCCTGAGTGAGAGCATGTGTTTTGTTACATGTTCTCTCAGACATTTTATGAAGGTTTGTACATTTTTTTGTATTAAAAATGTTAGGAATTTAACTTGACAAGAAAAAGGAGTGTAAGGCCGGGTGTGGTGGCTCATGCCTGTAATCCCAACACTTTGGGAGGCCGAGGTGGGTGGATCACCTGAGGTCAGGAGTTTGAGTACAGCCTGAACAGCATGGAGAAACCCTGTCTCTACTAAAAATTCAAAAAATTAGCTGGGCGTTGTGGCGCATGCCTGTAATCCCAGCTATTCCGGAAGCTGAGGCAGGAGAAGCACTTGAACCTCGGAGGTGGAGGTTACAGTGAGCTGAGATTGCACCATTGCACTCCAGCCTGGGCAACAAGAGCAAAACTCCATCTCGGGGGGGCGGGGGAGTATAATAAACATTAAATTGCTAAACTTTACATTCTTCTAATTTTTGTTATGTATATGAGCATATGTACTATTTTTTCGCCCCGAAACGGGGCCTTGCTCTGTTGCTCAGGCTGGAGTGCAGTGGCGCAATCTCAGCTCCTTGCAACCTCTGCCTCCTGGGTTCAAGCAATTCTCCTGCCTCAGCCTGCTGAGTAGCTGGGATTACAGGTGCCCACCACCACGCCTGGCTAATTTTTGTATTTTTAGTAAAGATGGAATTTTAACCATGTTGGCCAGGCTGGTCTCGAACTCCTGACCTCAGATGATCTGCCCGCCTTTGCCTTTCAGAGTTCCGGGATTACAGGCATGAACCGCTGTGCCTGGCCCTTTTTTCCCAATTTTTGTTATGGTAAAATACACATAACAAAATTTACCATCTTAACCATTTTCAGTGTGCAGTTCAGTGGTGGTAAGTTCATTCATACTGTTGTACAGCCATCAGCACCATCTGGCTCCAGAACCCTTCATCTTGTAAAACTGAAATTCTATACCCTTTAAACACTGCCTCCCCATTTCCCCTCCCCAAAGCCCCTGGCAAGCACCATTGTATTTCCTGTCTCTGAATTTCACTACTGTAGTAATTATGGAATTATGTAGTATTTGTGTTTTTGTGACCAGCTTAGCTCATTTACCTAATGTCCTTAAGGTTCATCCATGTTGTAGCATATGTCAATTTCCTTCCTTTTTAAGGCTGAATAATACTCCATTGTATGGATATACTGAATTTTGTTTATCTATCCACCCCTCAGTGGACACTTGAGTTCCTTCCACCTTTTGGCTATTTTGAATAATAAAACTGTGAACATGAATGTGTAAATACTTCTCCAAGATCCTACTTTCAATTTTTTTGGATATAGATCTAGAAGTGGGATTGCTGGATCATACTGGAATTCTGTTTTTAATTTTTTAGGGAACCTCCATCCGATTTTTCACAACAGCTGTACTGTTTTCTGTTCCTTTTAATTTAATTTATTTTTTATTTTTCTAAGGACCCAATAAGGAAGGAGTATCAGTTTACATTCCTACCAACAGTACAAAGGTTCCAGTTTCTCCACGTCTTCGCCAACATTTATTTTCCTTTTTTTTTTGAGACGGAGTCTCGCTCTGCCGCCCAGGCTGGAGTGCAGTGGCCGGATCTCAGCTCACTGCAAGCTCTGCCTCCTGGGTTTACGCCATTCTCCTGCCTCAGCCTCCCAAGTAGCTGGGACTACAGGCGCCCGCCACCTCGCCCGGCTAGTTTTTTGTATTTTTTAGTAGAGACGGGGTTTCACCGTGTTAGCCAGCATGGTCTCGATCTCCTGACCTCGTGATGCGCCCATCTCGGCCTCCCAAAGTGCTGGGATTACAGGCTTGAGCCACCGCGCCCGGCGCCAACACTTATTTTCTTATTTGTTGTTGCTTTTTTTAATGGTAGTCATCCTAATGCCTATGAGGTGGTATCTTACTGTTATTTTGATTTGCCTTTCCCTAATAATTAGTGATGTTGAGCATCTTTTCACATGTTCGTCAGCCATTTATGTGTCTTTGGAGAAATATCTCTTCAAGTCCTTTGCCCATTTTTGAATTGGGTTTCTCACATGCATATGTGTGTGTGTGTGTGTGTGTGTGTGTGTGTTTTAAAGAGACGATCTCACTATGTTGTCCAGGCTGATCTTCAACTCCTGAGCTCAAGTAAGTAATCCAGTAATACTCCTACCTCAGCCTCCCAAGGAGCTGGGACTTAAAGACATGTGCCCCTGTGCCTGGCTCTGTTCATACATTTTTACATATTTATTAAGCTATTTTGTGTTATGTTTTTAGTTGGCATTTTAATGAATTTTTAAAACATTTATATAATCCACACATTTCTTGTTTTAAAAATTTAAGATCTCATATACTTTTTTGATTCCAGGTTTTTTTTGTTTTTTTTTTTGAGGTGGAGTTTCGCTCTTGTTGCTCAGGCTGGAGTGCAATGGCACGATCTTGGCTCACTACAACCTCCACCTCCCGGGTTCAAGTGATTCTCCTGCCTCAGCTTCCCGAGTAACTGGGATTACAGGCATGTGCCACCCTGCCTGGCTAATTTTGTATTTTTAGTAGAGACAGGTCCTCTCCATGCTGGTCTCGAACTCCTGACCTCAGGTGATCTGTCTGTCTCAGCCTGGGAGACTGAGGATTATAAGCGCTGGGATTATAGGCGTGAGCCACCGCACCAGGCCAATTTCAGTTTTTTGTATTATTTTACAGCCATGCCTGATGTTGTGGAGCCTTTTGAGTATTTAGGTTTTGATGCTTTCTGTGTTTTGCCATCTGAAAGCTGGAGTCCCTCTGACCGACCAAGCTTAGTGCTGACAGGGAGAGTGGAGGAAAGGGGTGGCTGCTGTGCGGGGAGGGAGTGCAGGTGCATTTCCACAGTGCCGTGTGCCCAGTGCAGGCAGTGCCTGAGAGAGAGGCTGTCCATGGAAAAGGGGTCCTTGCTTCCAAGGGTTAGGGTTCCTCATTTTCTTTTTGTTTCTTTCTTTTTTTTTGAGATGGAGTCTGGCTCGCTCTGTTGCCCAGGCTGGAGTGCAATGGTGCAATCTCGGCTAACTGCAACCTCTGCCTCCCGGGTTTGAGCGATTCTCCTGCCTGAGCTTCCTGAGTAGCTGGGATTACAGGCGCGCACCACCATGCCCGACTGATTTTTGTACTTTCAGTGGAGACGGTTTCACCATGTTGGCCAGGCTGATCTCAAACTCCTCACCTCAGGTGATCCACCCGCCTCAGCCTCCCAAAGTGCTGGGATTACAGGTGTGAGCCACTGGGCTCGGCCCCTCATTTTCTTTTCTTTTCTTTTTCTTTTTTCTTTTTTTTTGAGGTGGACTCTCGCTCTATCACCCAGGTTGGAGTACAGGGGTGTGATCTCGGCTCACTGCAATCTCTACCTCCTGGGTTCAAGTGATTCTCCAACTTCAGCCTCCGGAGTAGCTGGGAATACAGGTGCAAGGCACCACACCCTGCTCATTTTTGTATTTTTAGTAGAGACGGGGTTTTGCCATGTTGGCCAGACTGGTCTCGAACTCCTGATCTCAAAAAAGCTGCCTACCTCAGCTTCCCACAATGCTGGGATTACAGGCGTGAGCCACTGTGTCCGGCTGGGGTCTTAAAGCTTTGATGTGAATTTAAATTTACCAGTTGTGACAGACCATCCAGCTCAGAGTCTATTAAAACAAATTGCAGGCTGGGCATGGTGACTCATGCCTGTAATCCTAGCACTTTGGGAGGCTGAGGCAGGCGGATGACTTGAGACCAGGAGTTTGAGACCAGCCTGGTCAACATGGCAAAACCCCATCTCTCCTAAAAATACAGAAAATTAGCTGGGCGTGGTGGCAGGTGCCTGTAATTCCAGCTACTCAGGAGACTGAGGCAGGAGAATTTCTTGAACCTGGGAGGTGGAGATTGCAGTGAGCCGAAATCGTGGCATTGCAGTCCAACCTGGGCAACAGATGAGGCTCTGTCTCAGGGGAAAAAAAAAAAATTTAAAAAAATTTACAAAACCATTAAAATGTAAAATGTCTTTGATGCTAGAATTTTGTCATGTCTTTAGGGGACATATGTGGACCTTTGGGTTAGAAATACTTTTTGATACAGATTTTAACAGGATTTATGATCTATGATTGTATTTGAATGTTACACTTCAAATGATACCTCCTCAAACCTTGTTTGTGCCAGGTGCGGTGGCTCATGCCTGTAATCCCAGCACTTTGGGAGGCTGAGGTGGGTGGATCACAAGGTCAGGAGTTCAAGACCTTCCTGGCTAAGAGGGTGAAACTCCGTCTCTACTAAAAATAAAAAAAATAGCCGGGCACAGTGACAGGCGCCTGTAATCCCAGCTACTTGGGAGGCTGAGGTAGGAGAATCCCTTGAGCCCGGGGGGGGCGAAGATTGCAGTGAGCCGAGATTGTGCCACTGTACTCCAGCCTGGCTCCATCTCAAAAAAAAAAAAAAGTGATTTCTTGACAAATGTTTTCCTCAGAATGAGTCATTTATTGACTGAACAGCTCTTTGGAATAGGAGCTGTGGAAGCCAGGGTGGAAGACAGATGGACAACTGGCTTGTGGTTTCTGAACCACAGGTGCCTAAAACTTCTCACACACAAAATGAAAACTCACCCAACTGTCGTAATGTATAGTTAGTGTCCTAAAAGATGTCCTGGAGAAGGTATTTTGGGAGGACTGGTAACAAACACAGCACCTTGAGATGCAGTCTCTGGATCTGACTGTTGTGTTGTCTTCAGTCGTTTTCTGGCTTTATAAATGCCTCAGGGTTACTGTTTGCTAGAACTGGAATTACCCTAGAATTTCCAGTGGAGTTGTGGCTGCTCATTAGTCAACACAGCTCTGGGTAGCAGCTAGGAGGTGGCACTGTGGGAGATGGTCCTCTGCTAGGCGCGGCACCTGGCAAGGGGGATGGGGCTGTGTGGCCTCCTCCAGCATGGCAGTGTCTAGTATATTACATTACACAGGATAGTGTCACCAAACTGAGTCAGAGAGCACATTGTAGGTGGATTTAAAGAAGTATACTCGGGCCAGGTGCGGTGGCTCACGCCTGCAATCCCAGCACTTTGGGAGGCCAAAGCGGGCGGATCACCTGAGGTCGGGAGTTCAAGACCAGCCTGACCAACATGGAGAAACCCTGTCTCTACTAAAAATACAAAATCAGCTGGGCGTGGTGGCGCGTGCCTGTAATTCCAGCTACTCGGGAGGCTGAGGCAGGAGAATCACTTGAACCTGGGAGGTGGAGGTTGCAGTGAGCCAAGACTGTGGCATTATACTCCAGCCTGGGCAACAAAAGCTAAACTCCATCTCAAAAAAAAAAGTATACTCAGATTTTCTGACTCCTCTGGGTACTAGAAAGAGGAAAAGAAAGTGTAGTCAGATTTTTAAAAAAGTATCACATCTCTTTGAACAGCTATAATTTTGGTCGGGGATTGGCAAACCATAGGCCTATGGGCCAGATCCCACTGGCCTTGTTTTGTGTGGCCCTAGGACTGAGAATGGTTTCTACATTTTTAAAGAGCTGTAAAGAAAGCATATGTAATACAGACAGTATGTGACCCACAAACCTGAAATTTTTACCTTCTGGCCCTTTACAGAAAAATTTTGCTGGTCACACCTCCCACCCCTTCAGTTCTTTTTTTTTTGAGATGGAGTCTCACTCTGTCACCCAGGCTGGAGTGCAATGGCCTAGTCTCAGCTTACTGCAACCTTTGCCTCCTGGGTTCAAGCGATTCTCCCACCTCAGCCTCTTAAATAGCTGAGACTACAGGCGCCTGCCACCACACCCAGCTAATTTTTGTTATTTTTAGTAGAGACGGGGTTTCACTATGTTAGCTAGGCTGGTCTCGATCTCCTAACCTCGTGATCCGCCCGCCTCAGCCTCCCAAAGTGCTGGGATTACAGGTGTGAGCCATCGTGCCTGGCCAGCCCTCAGTTCTTACTTGAACCAAATCAAAGTTGGTCTGGATCTAAATGGAATCAAATAGCAAAACTGTTGGGAGATACGAAAAACACGTGGGGATTTGGTGAGCTACTCTCCTTCAGCTGACTCATGCCTGGCTGTGATTGGTATACAGTGTTGTCTGTGTAAAAGTCGAGCCTAAAGAAATAGCTCTTAACTCACCATGAGAATTATAAAGGAATCTATGTGAGTAGTTCTAACAGCTGAAGTCTAGAACTCTGCTTCAGTGACTAGTTCCCATTGAGCGCTGGGACACGCTTTACTGAGAGTCACCGGTGGAGGGTCAGATTCTTTCTGGTGGCTCCCGTGCTTCACTGAGAGCAATTGTGCTGGCCCCCCCGGCTGCTGGGACAGCAGGGCAGGCTCCGTGGTCAGGGCTGGCCCAGAAGCAGAGTGGGTTGATGAGAGGGAGCCTGGTCCCTGGGACACTGGTCAGGGTCTATAGGCTGGGGACCCTGCGGGCTGGATGAGAACCCCCTCACTGGTCTAGCTTCTCAGGACTTCTTTGTAGAATCTCCCTCATCTCTTCCTTTTTCTGTTTGATGTCTCTTTCCTCATTTCTTCTGTAAATGGAATAAAAAAAGGGACTGAATAATTTCCAATTTTTTTTTTTTTTTTGATAAAAAGTCTCACTATGTTGCTGGTTTTGAACTCCTGGTCTCAAGCAATATTCTCGCCTCGGGCTTCCAAAGTGCTGGGCTTACAGGTGTAGGCCACTGGGCCTGGCCTATCCCCAGCCTCTTTTTTTCAGTGCTTTTGTGACAGTTTTCTCATGGACCTTTTGACTGGTCAGGATAACATTGCCTGGGGATGTATTTACTTGATTACTTAAATTTATGTTTCTGTTTCAATTTTTTTTGTTGTTTTTTGAGTCAGTCTCGCTCTGTCACCCTGGCTAGAGTGCAATGGTGTGATCTTGATGCACTGTGACCTCCACCTCCCGGGTTCAAGCGATTCTCTCAAGCCTCAGCCTCCTGAGTAGCTGGGATTACAGGCCCATGCCACGACGCCTGGCTCATTTTTGTGTTTTTAGTAGAGATGGGGTTTCACCACATTGGCCAGGCTGACCTCGAACTCCTGACCTCAAGTAATCCGCCTGCCTTAGCCTCCGAAAATGCTAGGATTATAGTTGTGAGCCACTGCCCCTGGCCAAAAGGGAGATTTAAAATGTTAGACAAGGCGGAAGCATTATCATTTACAGGTATAGTTAATAATCATGGGCAGGCATGGTGGCTCACACCTGTAATCCTAGCACTTTGGGAGGCTGAGGAGGACAGATTGCTTGAGCTCAGGAGTTTGAGGCTAGCCTGGGCAACATGGCAAAACCCTGTCTCTACAAAAAATATAAAAATAAGCTGGGCGTGGTGGTGTGTGCCTGTGGTTCCAGCTACTCTGGGGCTGAGGTGGGAGGATCGCTTGAATGAGGGAGGTTGAGGCTGCAGTGAGCCAGATGGTGCCACTGCACTCCAGCCTGGGCGACAGAGCCAGACCCTGTCTCAAAAAAGCAAAACAAAACAAAACCTATATGGCTGTTTTAATACAGTTTTAAAATAAAATGAAGTCAAAAGTTGGGGAGAAGTAGTCTCTAAAAATTGAAAGCAGCTGGGTACTGTGACTCACACCTGTAATCCCAGCATTTTGGGAGGCCAAGGTGGGAGGATTGCTTGAAACCAAGCGTTCGAGACCAGCCTGGGAAACAGCCAGACCCTGTCTCTACGAAAAAAGAAAAAAACAAAAAACTGAAAGCAAAATGAATAAAAATAATCAAACCACAAATTGAGTTGGTGGCTTAACTATACAGAAAGGAATTATTTCAGGTAACTTCAAATTGTATTGGCCGGGCGCGGTGGCTCATGCCTGTAATCCCAGCACTTTGGGAGATCGAGGCAGGCGGATCACAAGGTCAGGAAATTGAGACCATCCTGGCTAACACGGTGAAACCCTGTCTCCACTAAAAATGCAAAAAAAATTAGCCTGGCCTGGTGGCAGGCGCCCGTAGTCCCAGCTACTCAGGAGGCTGAGGCAGGAGGTGGAGCTTGCAGTGAGCCGAGATGGTACCACTGCACTCCAGCCTGGGCGACAGAGCAAGACTCTGTCTCACAAAAAAAAAAAAGCCAAAAAACCAAATTGTATTGTACATCCCAGCAGGGTAAATCCTAAAGACAAAATAACTAAAAAGAAACCGTGGGCAGTTTTTAGTGCGTGAATTGTTAGTAATAACATTTTTACGTATTTATTTGTGTACTTACTGACTTACACTTCCTTTTTGAGATGGGATCTTGCTCTGTCCCCCAAGCTGGATCGTGCCACTGCACTCAGCTTCCAAACCTTCGCTATTGCTGGGAGATGCACTACCACAAGTAAGCCACAGGACATTGCTTTCTTCAGACCCTGGTTAATGTTTGCAGAGCATGTTACACATGTGTGGCTTTGGAAGCTGCACCCTGGTCATAGCTGAGTGTCTTTCGTGGTGCTTGCCTCATGGACCACCTGCTTCCTCAGCTCACTCTGTGTTTCCCATTTTGAATAATGCCATAATTCATAGGTTGAATTGATGTAATTCACTGTTGTAGGCACCAGAGTTGTACAGATTGTTGACAAGTGTCCCGTTCTTGTGAGTTCGACCTTATCTTAGAAGCACAATTACTTTATCATCAGAGGTCAGGTTGTGTAGAAGAAGTGTCAGGGCTTTGGAGCTGGACAGATTGAGGTTACCCAGCCTGTGATACATCTGTCTCCTCAGCAGCGAAACAAAGACAATGAATCTGTCTGCGCCTTCTGGAGTAGTCTGGTTATGACTAGTGTCAACCCCCTGGTCACACTATCAGTAGCAAAAAACCGTTTTATTATGTGGACAAATTCTGTGGACCAGGAATATGGAGAGGGAACAGGAAGTGGCCGTCTCTCCTCCAGGAGGTCTGTGTCCTCAGCTGGGACGACTCAGCGGCTGGGGGTGATGTAATGACTGAGGAATGGTGTCTTCTGGAGGCGCTTTCTGAAATCTGTCAGCTGGAACACGAGCTGGAGATGGTGACCAGAGCACCCGTGTGCAGACTTCATAGGACCTGGGCTTCCTCACAGATTAGAGGAGGTCTTCACAGCACTGGGGTCCCTCACAACGCTGGGGGTTCCTCATAGCACTGGGGGGTCCCTCACAGCACTGGGGGTCCCTCACAGTACTGGGGGGTCCCTCACAGCACTGGGGGGTCCCTCACAGCACTGGGGGGTCAGTCACAGCACTGGGGGTTCCCCACAGCACTGGGGGGTCACTCACAGCACTGAGGGTCCCTCAATGCACTGGGGGGGTTCCTCATAGCACTGGGGGGTCCCTCACAGCCCTGGGGGGTCACTCACAGCACTGGGGCTTCCTTTATATCATTGGGGAGGGCTTCCTCAAGCATTGAGGGGTTTCTTTTATATCACTGGGGGGCTCCCTCACAGCGATGGGGGCTTCCTCACAGTATTGGGGGTTCCCGAATAGCACTGGGGGCTTCCTTGATATCATTGGGGGCTTCCTCACAGCATTGGGGGCTCCTTTATATCATGAGGGGGCTTCCTCACTGCATGGGGCTTCCTGGTAGTCGGACTTCTCACGTGGGTGCTCAGGGCTCCAGAAGGGAATGTCACTATGAACAAGATGGATGAACAAGATGGAAGCCTCCTCGCCTTTTCTGACCCAGCTGTGGAGTCGCACAGCATCATTTCCACTGCGTTCTCTGTTCTCACATGAGTCACTCAGGTCAGCCTAGATTGTAGAGGAAGGGACAAAGACCTCGTGTCTCGATGGGAGAAATGCCAGAGAGTTGGGGGACACACTGGCCTTGGCGTGTAGTAGCCGCGGCTCTGTCTGCCCTCACTGCCCCTTTCCTCCCCTCCCGAAGCCCCATTCTCCTCCTGACACTCAAAACGCTGACTGAACGAATGTGCGTCTCGCCCCTGCATGGCCTTGGTCAACAGCTACCTGCTAAGTTTTGTTTTGTTTTTTTTTTTTTTAGTAGAGATGGGGTTTCACCACGTTGGCCAGGTTGGTCTCTAACTCCTGACCTTGTGATCCGTCCACCTTGGCCTCCCAAAGTGCTGGGATTACAGGTGTGAGCCACTGCGCCCAGCCAATTTTTGTATTTTTAGTAGAGACGGAGTTTCACCATGTTGGCCAGGCTGGTCTTGAACTCCTGACCTCAAGTGATCCACCTGCCTCGGCCTCCCAAAGTGCTGGGATTACAGGCGTGAGCCACCACGCCCAGCTGAAATATAAAATGTTTAATAATACTTATTTACAACTTAAATACCCTTATACATTATAAGCACTGTATGTATCTGACCATACAAGTAAAACCTTCCTTTTTTTTTTTTAAAGATGGAGTCTTGCTGTCTCCCAGGCTGGAGTGCAGTGGCGCAATCTCGGCTCACTGCAACCTCCACCTCCTGGGTTCACGCCATTCTCCTGCCTCAGCCTCCCAAGTAGCTGGTACTACAGGCGCCCACATCTGGCTAACTTCTTGTGTTTTTAGTAGAGACGGGGTTTCACCGTGTTAGCCAAGATGGTCTCGATCTCCTGACCTTGTGATCTGCCCACCTCGGCCTCCCAAAGTGCTGAGATTACAGGCGTGAGCCACTGCGCCCGACCTAAATAAAACCTTCTTAAGTAAATCTGATGATTTAAGATTATTGGCCAGGAGCAGTGGCTCATGCCTGTAATCCTAGCACTTTGGGAGACTGAGGCGGGCAGATCACTTTAGGTCAGGAGTTTGAGACCAGCCTGGCTAATATGACGAAACCCTGGCTCTACTAAAAACACAAGAGTTCAAGACCAGCCCGGCCAGCATGGTGAAACCCCATCTCTACTAAAAATACAGAAATTAGCTGGGCGTGGTGGCGGGCGCCTGTAATCCCAGCTACTCGGGAAGCTGAGCAGGAGAATTGCTTGAACCCAGGAGGCGGAGGTTGCAGTGAGCCGAGATCATGCCGTTGCACTCCAACCTGGGGAACAGGGTGAGACTGTCTCAAACAAACAAACAAACAAAAAAACACCCACAAAAATTAGTCAGACGTGGTGGTGAGTGCCAGTAATCCTAGCTACTTGGGAGGTTGAGGCAGGAGAATCACTTGAACCCAGGAGGCGGAGGTTGCAGTGAGCTGAGATCATGCTACTGTACTCCAGTCTGGGCGACAGAATGAGACTCTGTGTCAATACAAAAAAACCAAACAAAAAAAAGTATTTACATAGTGCATCTCAAGTTCTCAGACTTTGCTCTCAGACCTGGGGACACTACCTGGTTCTTGTCACTGCTCTGTTCCCAGTGCTAAGAAGTTTGCAATCTGTAAACTCGAATACATGAGGGAGTATTCACCATCTTAGTAAATTTCTCTCTGGTACTTTTTAACTAAAAAAGAAATGTCTATAATTAGTAACTTAATTACACATAAATTGCAATCAAGGTCAGAATCTAAGATTAATTGGCCATTTTCTTAAATACTACCAACACCTCTAAATGCCAAATACATAAATTATTTTGAAGCTAAACACTAAAATATTAAAACCTAAACCATTCATAGGGGCTAAAGACACTAAGGCAATAATGAAATTGTCTCTGATGAGCAGGGGTTCCTTTCTGGGGCCTCCCCCAGCCCCTCTACCGTACCTCCTTTCTTTGTCTCCCTGGACTGCTTGGCCGCTGACTTCCCTTCCCACGCATTCCTCTGATCTGAGCAAAGGAAACTACCACCACCTGGTGGGATTCCGCCAGTCGGTTAATATCAGCTTCCTTTCTGAAAAACTTGCCCTATTCCTCCAGAATACTTAAAAATATTAAGATGCCAGCCTGTTAGGTTCTGTCCATTTTTCATGTTTTTGTTGGCCTTTAAAGTCACAACACTAAAGCTTATATTCTTCAGGTGGTTTTGAGACGAGCGTAAGTTTTTTTATGGCTGAGGCACATATGGTCAGACTGCTTTCCAAACCTGTTACACCACCATGTGACTCATAGCACTAACTCCTGTGGAGTTCCAGATTTGACTTCATCTTTGCTAGCGAAGAGCATTGCTTTTGTTTTAAATTTAATACTTGCTACATGGAAAAGGATATATTATTTTAATTTTTTAATTTCTTGAATTACTAGCGAGTTCTATTTCTGTACGTGAAGGTTGGAAAGTTGTGTCTTCCTCCTTTTAGTCTGGACAGAGCTCTTAAGGTGACAAGGAACTTTAATAGATAATGTGTCTTCTTTTATTGGGTGGAACTGTAGAAATAAAGTAAACAAACTGTTGAAATAAACAAACTGTAGAAATAAAATAACTGTGATGCTTAAACACTGTGGTGTTATGGTACATTGGATTGGTAATTCTTTGGGAATTTAGAACCCCATTTTATGTTAAGAAGTTAAGACACTGTTTGAGTTTGAAAATCAGAGAAACTTATTTTTTGTGTGGAAGCGGGGAAAGAGAGATCGATTTTCTCTAAATCTCAGGTCAGGCTTTGGTGTTTATGTAATGCTGAGAAAAGCGGTTTTTGATCAAGATGAACCTGCTGAGCCCTCATCCTTCAGTTGGATGTTTTTCGTTCTTTCCCCATGAACGACAGGTTTCACTTAGTCAGATGCTGTCCTGGGCCTGCTTGTATCTGAGTTGGTTGACAGAGGTCCTGCCCTCAGCACAAGATTGTCACCCGAAGCCTCAGACGTTGTGCTGGGATGAACCTTGTAAATTCTGCTGGAAATCATTTGCCTGATTGCAGGAATCCGTTGGTTTTACTACCAAAATGTGGTTTATCCTTTTGCTGGAGAGTGGAATTTAGCAAGGAGCTCCACAAATTATAGTAATGAATTTACCAATGGCTCTTCCACGTGAACAGCCTTCTTGAGCAGGCAGAACCATCTGTGGCAGCTCCTCTCCGGCCTCCGGTGTCTGGTAGGAGGGCTGGCCACTTATTTTTACTCAACAACATATGTTAGTCCTAAAGAGTTGCCTTTTTCTCTTTTAATTCCTTGCTTAGAATTTCCCTGATCTGTTGAAGGGAAAACACATTTTCAAAGCTTTTGAGGCAAGTGTGAAGGTTTTTCTTTAGAGTGATTATACCTATATATCAGATATAGAAGTTTTTATTTTTTTATTTTATTTATTTTTTTGAGACAGAGTCTTGCTCTGTTGCCTAGCCTGGAGTGCAGTGCTGTGATCTCGGCTCACTGCAGCCCCCGCCTCCCGGCTTCAAGCTGTCCTCCTGCCTCAGCCTCCTGAGTAACTGGGATTACAGGTACGCACCACCTCGCCCAGCTAATTTTTTTTGTATTTTTAATGGAGACGGGGTTTCACCATGTTGACCAGACTGGTCTTGAACTCCTGGCCTCAAGTGATCTACCCGCATTGGCTTCCCAAAATGCTAGGATTACAGGCGTGTGCCATTGTACCTGACCATTTTAACCAGTTTTGTTAGAGAGAAGGACTACCAATCTATACATTTTGAAATTCTGACTTTTCCCTCCTCTTATGAACTTTTTGAAAGACAATCTAAGAGTGGAATCATAATCATCTGCCACCTAGATTCAACAGTTGTTGATATCTGGACCCAATTTATTTATGTTTGTATTTTTGTTGACCCATTTGAAATTAAGTTTTGGATATCATGGTCATGCAACTAAACATTGTAGCACGTACTTCTCAAAATGATGATGTTTATGTTATGAGCGTATAGCTTTATCACACCATCAAAATAACAATCTCTGATAATATCTAATACTATATATTCACATCTCAAATTTCCTTAAGTTGTCTTTTACAGCATTTGTTTTTGAAACCAAGATCACATACCACATTTGGTGGTTGTTTCTTTTCTTTTCTTTTTTTTTTTTTGAGACGGAGTCTTGCTTTGTTGCCTAGGCTGGAGTACAGTGGTGCGATCTTGACTCACTGCAATCTCCGCCTCCTGAGTTCAAGCAATTCTTCTGCCTCAGCCTCCCCAGTAGCTGGGATTACAGGTGCTTGCCACCACACCCGGCTGATTTTTGTATTTTTAGTAGAAACAGGGTTTCATCATGTTGACCAGGCTGGTCTCGAACTCCTCACCTCAGGTAATCCACCTGCCTCAGCCTCCCAAAGTGCTGGGATTACAGGTGTGAACCACTGCACCTGGCTGTTTACTTTTATTTTTGACAGTTTCTTTATAGAGTGCCTCTCAGTTTGGGTTCGTGGGTGTGTCCTAAGGATTGGACTCACAGCTTTCATTTCAGGAAGGACTGCGCAGAAGTCAGTACAGTGTATCCTTTTCAGTGCATCATTGTTTTCCCTTTGTAATTAATAAGTGTCTTGAGACTGGTGCTGTGGCGGCATGCCTGTAATCCCAGCACTTTGGGAGGCAGAGGTGGGAGGATGGCTTGAGCCCAGGAGTTCAAGACCAGCCTGGGCAACAGACTGAGACCCCTGTCTACAAAAAAATGCAAAAATTAGCCAGGTATGGTGGTGTGTGCCTGTAGTTCTAGCTACTCAGGAGACTGAAGTGTGAGTTTCGCTTGAACCCGGGAGGTCGAGGCTGCAGTGAGCCAGTCTTATCACTGCATTCCAGCCTTGGAAATAGAGCAAGAATCCATCTCAAAAAAATAAAAAATGAAATGTATCTTGTGGCAGGTACTTTGAGATTATGTACATTTCCTGTTTCTCATACTTTAACAAACTAGTGTTCGCATCCATTGATGATTCCTGTCTGAAATGGTTTACTGTGCTGGTTGCCGAATGGTGATGTTTGAAAGCTGTCATCATCCTCTGCTCATTGGAGAGCTCTTGTATTTTAGAGCTTTTTCTTCTCTCCATCTATTCATTTATGTGTTTATATTTGTAAAGAAAAACTTATTCTGACCCTTATTAAAGATGTCAAGGCACTTAGTGCTTTGGGAGGCAAGGCAGGATGATAGCTTGAGGCCAAGAGCTTGAGACCAGCCTGGGCAACATAGTGAAACCTCGTGTCTACAGAAAATTTAAAAAATTAGCCAAGTGTGGTGGTGTGAGCCTGTAGTCCTAGCTCTGTGGGAGGCTGAGGCAGGAGGATCACTTGAGTCCAGGGGTTTGAGGCTGCAGTCAGTGCAACATGATTGCACCACCCTGCTCCAGCCTAGGTGACAGAGCAAGACCTTGTCTCAGAAAAGCAAAACAAAGGGCAGGCTGTTGAGGATGATCATGATAGGTGTAGGGCCTGCTGCAATGGGATTGTGTAATGGGGGAGACCTAGGAGCAGGGGTAGGGGCCATGGGCGGAAAATTACTAAGAGGAAACATCAGGGTGAAGGGGGTTCTGGCTGAACTGACCTAACAGGATTCTTGTGGAAAGCAGGCCAGGGAAGGCCCCTAGCATCCCTCCTCTGGACCATAAACACTCAGGGAGTCCTGATCTCTCCTGAGCAGTGCACTGGCGCCAGCTTTCCAGATGTGTGTGTAAGTCCATCATCCTTGAACCGAGTTTGCTTAGGAAGCCTAGATGGTAAGACTTAAAATTGTCATGGAGAATTGTCTCCCAACAAAGTGGCTGACTGTCTTGTGGCTATATTGTTACAGCCCTTCCCAGATGTGTATGCTGCAAGTTTTGTTTAGTTGGAACTCTTTGGAAGCTAGCGCAACTACATAGAAACCCATATAAGTTAGCTACCATGCCCAGCTAATTTTTAAAGAAATTTTTTGTAGAGATGGGGTCTCGTTCTGTTGCCCAGGCTGGTCTTGAACTTCTGGGCCCAAGTGATCCTCCCACCTCGGCCTCCCAAAGTGCTGGGACTACAGGCTTGAGCCAATGCGCCCGGCCTGTATTTGATTTTTTAAATTTTTTTTTTTAAGAGACAGAATCTCTGTCATCAGTGGCGTGATCTCGGCTCACTGCAGTCATTGCCTCCTGGGTTCAAGCGATTTTCTTGCCTCAGCCTCCCGACTAGCTGGGACTACAGGCATGTGCCACCATGCCCAACTAATTTTTGTATTTTTAGTAGAGATGGGGTTTTGCCATTTTGATCAGGCTGGTCTCGAATTCCTGACCTCAAGTAATCCTCCCACCTCAGCCTCCCAAAGTGCTGGGATGACAGGCATGAGCCATAACGCCTGGCCCCATATGCTGTTTATTTCATTTTCCCCAAGCAAACTAGGACTTAGAGATAGTTTCCCAAAGCCCTGCTGACTCATCTTCAGCACCTCTCCACAGGACTAGTGCTGTGTGCCAGCAGACACTGCCTCTGTGGGGAAGAAGGTTGACTCAGACACAGAGCCTGGCCTCAGGAGCCTTATGTTCCAGCAACCACCTGACTAACAATCATAAAAATTAAAATTGTAAAATATTTTGTCAACTGTGCATCAACCAAAGAAAAATAAAATTGCCTTACGTGGAACAAGGAGGTACAGGATGAAGTCAAGCACATTATATGTCCAAAAACGTGTCATGTCAGTGATTAGCTTCAGGAAGCATTTTTATTTAGTGTGTATTGACATCAAAGACAGTGCTAGTAGTTGGGAATGCAGCAAGAGGGGCCCATGGCCCTTAAGGAACTTGTAGCCCAAATAAACAACTGAGATACGGTGGGGCTGAGCAGAGGGCCCAGCAGGGACAAACTTAACCCCCGTGTGGGTGAGATTCATCAGGAAGGCTTTCTGGAGAAGGTGATGTGGGTGATGCATGTTCCCCACCTAGTCATGCTGAGAGGGGAGTGTGTCTGGGCAGAGCTATCAGGCTGGAGAGGATCCAGGGGCGGGGTAGAACCTGGCATGCTGGGGAAGCTAAAGGTGGTGATAGGTTTGTTTATACAACTTGGAGTGTGGAAGGGGGTCAGTGAGGGGATGCTGATGCCTGAGGGTGAGGGTTGGACAGAGGCAGTTTTAAGCATGTGAGTCACATGATCAGATTTCCATTTTAGAAAGCTTGGAGCCGGGCGAGGTGGCGGGCACCTGTAGTCCCAGCTACTCAGGAGGCTGAGGCAGGACAATGGCGTAAACCCGGGAGGCGGGGCTTGCAGTGAGCTGAGATCCGGCCACTGCACTCCAGCCTGGGCGACAGAGCGAGACTCCGTCTCAAAAAAAAAAAAAA
>NW_012117154.1:6626840-6630855 GCF_000951035.1 Colobus angolensis palliatus
AAAACCAATCATGCCTTCCCAACAGTCCCCCAAAGTCTTAACTCATTTCAGCATTAACTCAGAAGTCCACAGTCCAAAGTCTTATCTGAGACTAGGCAAGCCCCTTCCACATATGAGCCTCTAAAATCAAAAGCAGGCTAGTTACTTCCTAAATACAGTGGGGGTACAGGCATTGGGTGAATACAGCCATTTCAAATCGGAGAAATTGGCCAAAACAAAGGGGCTACAGCCCCCATGCAAGTCTGAAATCCAGCAGGGCAGTCAAATCTTAAAGCTCCAAAATGATTTCCTCTGGACTTCATGTCTCACATCCAGGTCACACTGATTCAAGAGGTGGGTTCCCATGGTCCTGGGCATCTCTGCCCCTGTGGCTTTGCAGGGTACAGCCTCCCTCCCGGCTGTTCACGGGCTGACATTTAGTGTCTGCAGCTTTTCCAGGTGCATGGTGCAAGCTGTCGGTGGATCTACCATTCTGGGGTCTGAAGGAGAGTGATCCTCTTCTCACAGCTCCACTAGGCAGTGTCCCAGTAGGGACTCAGTGTGGAGGCTCCAGTGCCACATTTCCCTTTCATACTGTCCCAGCAGAAGTTCTCCATGAGAGCCCTGCCCTTGCAGCCAATGTTTGCCTGAAAACCCAGGCATTTCTGTCCATTTTCTGAAATCTAGGCGGAGGTTCCCAAACCCTAATTCTTGACTTCTGTGCACTCACAGGCCCAATACTACAGGGAAGCTGCCAAGACTTGAGGCTTACATCCTCTGAAGCCACGGCCCAAGCTCTACATTGACCACTTTCAGCCACAGCTGGAGCGGCTGGGATGCAGGGCTCCAAGTCCCTAGGCTGCACACAGTAGGAGGACCCTGGGTCTGGCCCACAAATTCAGTTTTTCCTTCTAGGCCTCTGGACCTGTGATGGGAGGGGCTGCCATGAGGACTTCTGACATGCCCTGGAGACATTTTCTCCATTGTCTTGGGGATTAACCTTAGGCTCCTCATTACTTATGCAAATTTCTGTAGCCAGCTTGAATTTCTCCTCAGAAAATGGGATTTTCTTTTCTTTTTTTTTTGAAACGAGTCTCACTCTATTGCCCAGGCTGGAGTACAGTGGCACGATCTTGGCTTACTGCAACCTCTGCCTCCTAGGTTCAAACAATTCTCCTGCCTCAGCCTCCTGAGTAGCTGGGATTACAGGCGTGCACCACCTCGCCTGGCTAATTTTGTATTTGTAGTAGAGTTGGGGTTTTTCCATGTTGGTCAGGCTGGTCTCAAACTCCTGACCTCGTGATCCTCCTGCCTCAGACTCCCAAAGTGATGGGATTTACAGGCGTGAGCCACCACTCCCAGCTGAGATTTTCTTTTCTATCACATTGTCAGCCTGCAAATTTTCCAAACTTTCATGCTCTGCTTCCTTTATAAAGCTGAATGCTTTCAACAGCACCCAAGTCACCTCTTCAATGCTTTGCTGCTTAGAAATTTCTTCCACCAGATACCCTAAATCATCGCTCAAGTTCGGAGTTCCACAAATCTCTAGGGCAGGGACAAAATGCTGCCAGTCTCCTTGCTAAAGCATAACAAGAGTCACCTTTGCTCCAGTTCCCAACAAGTTCCTCATCTCCATCTGAGATCTCCTCAGCCTGGACTTTACTGCTCATATCATTATCAGCATTTTTGCCAAAGCCATTCAACAAGTCTCTAGGAAGTTCCACACTTCCCCACATTTTCCTCTCTTCTTCTGAGCCCTCCAAACTGTTCCACCCTCTGCCTGTTACCCAGTTCCAAAGTCACTTCTACATTTTTGGGTATCTTTTCAGCAACACCCCACTCCTGGTACCAATTTACCGTGTTAGTCCATTTTCATGTTGCTAATAAAGACATACCTAAGACTGGGCAGTTTTCAAAAGAAAGAGATTTAACAGAGTTACAGTTCCCCGTGGCTGGGGAAGCCTCACAATCATGGCAGAAGGCAAGGAAGAGCAAATTATGTCTTACATGGATGGCAGCAGGCAAAGAGAGGAGCGCATGTACAGGGGAATTCCTCTTTTTAAAACCATCAGATCTCGTGAGACTATCACGAGAACGACATGGGAAAGAACTGCCCCCATAATTCAATTACCTCCCACTGGGTCCCTCCCACAACACGTGGGAGTTCAAGGTGAGATTTGGGTGGGGACACAGCTAAACCACATCACGCCTGTAATCCAGTGTTTTGGGAGGCTGAGGCAGGAGAATTGCTTGAGCCCAGGAATTCAAGACCAGCCTGAGCAACATAGCGAGACTTCATCTCTACAAAAAACTAAGTTAGCCAGCGTGGTGGTGTGGGCCTGCAGTTACTGCTACTTGGGGGGCTGTGGTGGGAGCATCTCTTGAGTTCAGGAAGTTGGTGCCACAGTGAGCTATGATTGCACCACTGCAGTCCAGCCTAGGTGACAGAACGAGACCCTGTTTCTAAAAAAGGGAGAAAAAAAGAAAGCTTGGAGAATGAACTGGAAGAGGGCAAGACTAGAGACTCATACAACCAGGTAGGGGCCTACTACCACCATCAAAATGTGAGGTGATGGCGCTGAATTGGAGCCACTGCATTGGGGTGCAGGGGAGCAGATGGAAGTGAAATTGGAGAGAAAGCAGAGATTTGGAGGAGAGCCAGGTTATGGTCAAGGCAGAGACCTGTTAGGAGAGGCTCAGTGACAAGTTTGCACATGTGTAGGGTCTCTGTAGAACAGGGCTCTTGGGGAAGAGTTGGTGAAGTGTTTTCCTCATAGTTAATTGCACGTATTCCGTTTCATGGGTGGCTGTTATCCGTTATACCAGGCTTCTGTTGAAAGTGGTTTCCAACCTTTTCTGCTACCAGTGGCTCCCGTGCCATGTGCCTGTGTCAATAGGCTTGCCCCGGGCTGTGAGATTGCTCAGTCACAGCCTTCTCCCTGCAGGCTCTCCCGCTCATTGGAAGCACCCTCCGCCCCGCTCTTCCTTGGCACTCAGCTGCCCTTGCCGTGGCTAGCACTCCCACATCCTTGGTCCTCCTTCTCCACGTGGCTTTGGGGGCACCACCTGGTTCTTTTGTTGTCCCATGGCAGCTCTTCACCCTGTGCTGTGTCCTCCTGTCTCCCTGAACTCCAGACTGTCTTCTAGCATAGGCCATCCTCTCTCTTCCTGCATGGTCTCATAAAGTCTTAAGGCTTTAAACACATTAAATATCTAAAAATAAAGTTTTAGCCACCCACCCTGGCAAATTTATTTTTATTATTGTAGGGACAGGATCTTGCTATGTTGCCCAGGCTGGTCTTGAACTCCTGGACTCAAGCGGTCCTCCCACATCAGCCTCTCAAAGTGCTGGGATTACAGGCGTGAACCACCGTGTCCAGTTAGACATATCTTTTTGGAGGACACAGTTACCCTCTACATGTACTAACTATACTTTGATGATGGCCACATCTGTGTTTCGAGGCCAGACTCCCTTGCTTAGAGTTTTAATGTGGGTGTCTGAGAAGCATCTCAAACCCAAAATGTCCCAGCATGCCCTCTCCTCCCAGGCCACAGAAGCTGCTCCCATTGACTGTGGCCCCACTCTTGTGCCCACTGACCATGTCCCCTCTCTTGTACTCATTGACTGTGCCCCCTCCCTTGTACCCGTGACTTTGCCCCCTCCCTTTTACCCCATTGACTGTGCCTCCTGTGCCCTTTGACTGTACCCTTTTAATGGCTCCAGAATGATGCTACTGAGGGTGAGTCCCAGCTCAGCCTCTGGCCATCTTGGTGGCTGAGGCCACATTGCTCAGGTTTCTTAGGTGGAAGTGGCATCACAGCAGTGCCTCCCCCGGGTGTTGTGAGGGCAGGTTGCACTAAGATGGCTCAGTGTGCTCAGGAGGTGACCTGGCTGCTGCCACTGCTGCTGCTGTTAACACCAGACTCCTTGTTCCTTTTTCTTTTTTTTTTTTCTTGAGATGGAGTCTTGCTCTGTCACCCAGGCTGGAGTGCAGTGGCTGGATCTCCGCTCACTGCAAGCTCCGCCTCCCAGGTT
>NW_012117154.1:6631270-6638901 GCF_000951035.1 Colobus angolensis palliatus
GCATGCCACCATGCCTGGCTAATTTTTGTATTTTTAGCAGAGACAGAGTTTCACGGTGTTGACTAGGCTGGTCTCAAACTCCTGACCTTGTGATCCACCTGCCTCCGCCTCCCAAAGTGCTGGGATTACAGGTGTGAGCCGCCGCTCAGCGCCTTGTTCCTTTGAACTGTCTCGCTCAGGACAAGATGGTAGTCCTCCCGCATCCTGCAAGGCCTGGACAGGATTTCTTTCCATTTAACACTGTCTCCTAAAGTGCTGCTTTCCTTGGGGAACTTTGGTGTTCTTGCTAGTGCAGAACAAGTGGCACGACTGCCCTTGACCTCCATGTGACCTTCTCAGGGCAGCCCAGACTCTGAATGTCTGTGACCCGCACCAGCAGTGGCGAGTCTGTGACGGCCGTGGTCCAGCCCGGCTGCTCTCCCCGACTCTGCAGTGCTTTTCCACACCCACACTGCAGGTGCTGGTTGCATTCCCGCTCCATCCTTCCAGCACAGAAGTGGCATTTTGCCGTTTTCTGTTATTATGAAGCAAGTGCGCCACTACTTACCTGTCTTATGTGCGTGTGTTTACAAGCATGCACATCTCAGTCTACTCTTTTCTGCCCCTGTCTTAGGCCTCTCTGTTAGCCATTCCCTCTCTTTGAAACACCAGACTCCCTGATCTCAGCATGTCTCTCCAGTCTTGGTGTAACAGCATCTTCCCAGCGAGGCCTGCTCCAACCACACGGCCCGGGAAAGCAGCCCAAGCCCCTCTCACTTCACCCTGTGCCCATTCTTGACCCTGTGTATTGTGTTTCCCCCTTGCCTGGTTTGTGTCAGGAAGGCAGAGGCCCTGCCTGTCCTGCTCACTGCCATACCCCAGGCCCAGCACGCTGCTTGGCATGGGCAGGCATTGACTTGATATTAGCTGGGCAGTGAGTGGCAGTGGCTGAAAATGTAATAGCAAGTCAGGGCCCAGCACAGGAAAATAAGATTGCTACGTAAGTGAAGGGTTTCTTAGTAGGATTTGGGTCATAACATACTATTAAGGATAATTTTTTTTTTCTCTCCATGTAAAAATATGTATTTTTAAAAATTGGATGTTATGGGCCAGGTGCGGTGGCTCATGCCTGTAATCCCAGCACTTTGGGAGGCCTAGACGGGTGGATCACCTGAAGTCGGGAGTTCGAGACCAGCCTGACCAACATGGAGAGACCCTGTCTCTACTAAAAATACAAAATTAGCTGGGTGTGGTGGTGCATGCCTGTAATCCCAGCTACTAGGAAGGCTGAGGCAGGAGAATCGCTTGAACCTGGGAGGCAGAGGTTGTGGTGAGCCGAGATCGCGCCATTGCACTCCAGCCTGGGCAATGAGAGCAAAACTCTGTCTCAAAAAAACAAAAAACCAAAAAAACTGGATGTTATGGAATGAGGGAGACAAAAAAAATGCTCTACGACTATTAACTGATGCTTTTCTGGTTTTGTTCTCCAGACACCATTTGCTTTTCACTCAAGATGATTTGATGTCTTACAAAACTCTGATGAACCATGATGGCTACACAGACATTAAGTATAGACAGCTATCAAGATGGGCAACAGGTGAGCTTGAACTTGATTCTGCATTCTGATTACAAATAACCTGGCACTCAAGCATGGACATTGCTTTGTATACTTACAATTCAATTGCCATGAGGTTGCATGCTCAATGTAAGTGTATTATATATTTATTGTACGTTTGTGTTCAGAAAAATAAGCCATAGAATAATATTATTTCCTTAATGGATACCAGGATTGCCAGGAATCTTGACTTTCCTAAGTCATATGAAGTTTCTTGGGAATTTACCTTTTTAATGTCAGTGTTAATTAGCACTGTTACTTTGAAAGAAAACCCGGTTGATTTTCATGATGACAGATTCCCATGTTGACTGGTGGCTCTTCTGAGTGTCTCACTGGATCAGCTTTTGAATGGGAATCTTGTGGCCTCATCTCCCCAGTTGTAGGCATGAGAGGGCCTGTCCCAGTAATGAATTTGCAGGGCCCTAGCGCTCCATCTTCGTATCTTGCTCATGCTTGGATGGTTGTGCCATACTTGGGCAGCTCTCCATTGCCCTCCCGCCATGGATGAGACTTTGTTTTCCTGGAAGCTATGGTGTTTTGTGCTTTTGAGTACCTGAGTGTTTTGTGTTCTGTGACCTGAATGAATTGAGGAGCAGGAGGATCGAGGCTTGGCGGAGGCCCTTGCCATCTTTCTTGGCCTGCGATCGTGTTAAACACTGTGTTCCGAACCCACTGGCATTTGGCTCGTCATCCTACTGACTCTGGAGTGAGTGAAGGGACTTGGCCCTGCCCTTTACTTTCCTCCCAGCAAGCAGGGGCAGTGCAGTGCCCCCCCTCGGCTCTCCTCCCCACCTTGAGTACTTCGGTGGCAAGGGTCAGGCTCTGGATGACTCACTGGAGCCATGCTGGTGAGGTCTGAGGAGGGGTTAGGAGCTGAGGCGCTGGGTCCCCCTTTCCCTGGTGGTTGGTTTTTACCAATCAGTCCTTGTTCAGTTCCTGTTGTGGAGATTTTTGTTGTTGTTGCTGGTGGTGGTAGTGTTTTTTGTTTTTTGTTTTTTGTTTTTTTTGGTTTGTATAGCAGTTAAAGGAGGGAAATTCTGTGATGTAGTCAGCCTGCTTCCTTAGCCTAGAAGTCCTTAGTCCTTAGGTATTTCCAATGGACTTTTTTTTTTTTCTAAAATGCAAATCTAATAATGTCCCATCTGAGCTCTCCAGTGGCTCCCTGTGGATTCCTGTGGGTTTCATGCAAAGACTGAGCTGCCCTGTGGCCCGAATCACCTGGCCCCTCTGGACCCCAGGCTGCCCCCAGCATCTCTGCCTAGCACATCTTGGGCACCTCTCTGCCTGCCCTGGAGCACCAGTCCTCACTGTTCCCATCACTCTTCTCCCTCCTGCCTGCCAGGTCTTTGCTCCGACCCCACCCCTGCCTCCTGTGCACCAAGGCACAGTGACCATGCCATCCAGCAGGAGGCTGAGACAGGAGAATTGCTTAAACCTGGGAGACGGAGGTTGCAGTGAGCTGAGATCGCACCACTGCACTCCAGCCAGGGCAACAGAGCAAGACTCTGTCTCAAAATAAATAAATAAGTAAATAAATAAATAAATAACAAAAAATAAGAAGCCTTAAAAGATTCATTTCAGTATTTGAAAAAAGTGATTGTGAAAAGAGAGAAACCTAAATGTTCAACCTTGGAAAAATGGCAAAACAATTATGATATATCTATGCTGTAGATATATTTCAGTGTTTATTTAAAATAACGCTGATAAAACACTTTCCAGGCCCTGGGAAGCACTCGGGTATGAACAGGGCAGCACTCCAGGTGTCATCTGCACCTGGCACAGCTGTCTGGGAGGAGGTGGCCGGTAGCAAGCACTGCTGTCCCAGGCTGTGTCAGAGGTGGTCACTGTGCTGGGATTACAGGCGTGAGCCACCGCGCCCGGCCTTTTTAAGGCTTTTTATACATGCTGGCAGATCGCCTTACGGAAATACTGTGTCCACTTAGGCTTTATTGCTTTTATTTTTTTTTTAGGAGAAACAAAAACAGTTTCCCTAATATGTTGTACCATTTAAAGACAGCAGAATAGAAGTCATCTTATTCCAAAAACAAGACGTTGGAGGGAAGAGAGCACAGGGCTGGAGGATGTGAGAGGCATCCTGTGGGGGTGGGCATTCGTGGCTGGCCCCCAGTCTGTCTGGCCAGTGGTGATGGCCCCACCCCCATGAGGTCTCGCCACCCCTGCTGCCCCAAGCTGCTTCCTCAAGGAACAGAAGCATGGCCAAATCCACCGAGGGAGAGATGGCCCGTCCTGGTCCTGAGGAAGCTGAGGTCAGGACAGTCTAATTGCTGCTCGTGGATAACTAGAAGTTTACTGTCGCAAAATTTTGTTTTTGTAAACTGATTTCTTTTTTAGTGATTTACATATTTTTTCCCTAAATGACAAAGACATTGCTTGTTTAAAGCAGTTTAAATGGTAGTATCTTTTAAGGCTTTATGTAAACACAGCTGGCCTTTTCCTTTCTGAATGCAATGACATTTTTATGGCTATGTATTGCTGAGGTTTGAGGGTAGATATGGGAGAAGTTCAGCCCTGTCACAAATATGTAGCGTATGGGGTTAGGTTATGTCTGTGACATGGTAAGAAGACCTTGGACTATTTGTTTATGCTTCTCTGACTGCAGTATTACTACATTTTAGGAGACACAGCAATAGGCAGAGGAGGAAGATGGCATGTGTGCCGTTCTTTTCAGTAGGGCACCGCCAGTGTTATTTTAAAATCATGAGCATTTCACAGACATTGGTGATTTCAGTTCTTAAGCAGTTTGGAAATTTTACCTTTATCTGTTTTAAAGCACGTTAAATTCAAAGCTGTTTTGTTGGTAGTATTCCTTACATATGATTGCAGTCATACCGCTGTCTGGCAATTCCCCCCTCCGACTGCATTCCTGATGCGCTGGAGTACCTAGTAGTAGTTTGTGTTTGCTAATAAGAATTGTTTTCCTCCTTTTACAGATGCAAGTAGTAACAGAGTTAAAGACAGAACAAGATCCAAACTGCTCTGAACCCGATGCAGAAGGAGTGAGCCCTCCCCCTGTCGAGTCTCAGACCCCAATGGATGTGGACAAGCAGGCCATTTATAGGTAGTGCTGGGAGTGCCGGCTGTGGGGGCACTCAGAGGAGTGAGGAGCGTCGACAAGTTTGCTAAAAGGAACACTAGAACTAGCAGCGAGGCAGAGTTGTGAGGTGCCATTATGATGTGATAACTGCTCGGCTGAAAATTGTCTCAGATTAAGATGTTATTTCTGGCCAGGCATGGTGGCTCGTGCCTGTAATCCCAGCACTTTGGGAGGCTGAGGCGGGCGGATCACTTGAGGTTAAGAGTTCGAGACCAGCCTGGCCAACATGGTGAAACCCTGTCTCTACTAAAAATACAAAAATTAGCCAGACATGGTGACATATATCTGTAATCTCACCTACTTGGGAGGCTGAGGCAGGAGAATCACTTGAACCGGGGAGGTGGAGGTTGCATTGAGCTGAGATTGTGCCATTGCACTCCAGCCTGGGCAACAAGAGTGAAACTCTGTCTCACACATACACACACAAAGATGTTATTTCTAATACCTAAAAAAGTTTTAGAATATAAATCTATAAATTTATTGACATCACTCTGACACTAAGACCAAAGACAATACCAGGAAAATACAGGCCAGTATCCTTCACGAACTTAGATGTAAAAATCATCCGTACAATATTAACAAATCAATTCTAGCAATATGTGAAAAGAATAATACATAGCGACCAAGTCAAGTTTTTCCTGGGAATGCCAGACTGGTTTAGTATTTAAAAGTCGATCAGGCTGGGCACGGTGGTTCACCCCTGTAATCTCAGCACTTTGGGAGGCCGAGGCAGGTGGATCACCTGAGGTCAGGAGTTCTAGACCAGACTGGCCAACATGGCGAAACCCTGTCTTTACCAAAAAATAGAAATATTAGCCGGGTGTGGTGGCGCATTCCTGTAGTCCCAGCTACTCTGGAGGCCGAGGTCGGAGAATCACTTGAACCTGGTAGGTGGAGGTTGCAGTCGGCTGAGATAGTGCCACTGCACTCCAGTCTGGGTGACAGAGAGTGAGACCCTATCTCAAAAAAAAAAAAAAAAAAATTTTTTTCAAAGTTCAGCATAGAATTACATATAAGTCAGCAGTTCTACTTCTATGCATATATATACCTAGACAAATGAAAAAAGTCCACACAAAAACGTGTACATGAATCTTCATAGCAGCACTGCCTGTCATGGCCAAAAGCTGGAAACAGTGCCCGTGCCCATCAACTAATGGATGAACAGACATATTATGGCATCTCCATGCAATGCAATAATATTTAGCAGTAAAAGGAATGAAGTGGCAGGTGCAGTGGCTTATGCCTGTAATCCCAGGACTTTGGGAGGCCAAGTCGGGCAGATCATTTTAGGTCAGGAGTTTGAGATCAGCCTGGCCAAAAATGGCGAAATCTTGTCTGTACTAAAAATACAAAAATTAGGCCAGGTGCGGTGGCTCACGCCTGTAATCCTGGCACTTTGGGAGGCTGAGGTGGGCAGATCATCTGAGGTCAGGAGTTTGAGACCAGCCTGACCAACATGGAGAAACCCCATCTCTACTAAAAGTACAAAATTAGCTGAATCCTGGTGGTGCATGCCTGTAGTCCCAGCTACTTGGGAGGCTGCGGCAGGAGAATCACTTGAACCCAGGAGGTGGAGGTTGCGGTGAACTGAGATCACGCCATTGCACTCCAGCCTGGGCAACAAGAGCGAAACTCCGTCTCAAAAAATAGAACAAATTAGCCAGGCGTCATGGCAGGTGCCTGTAGTCCCAGCTACTTGAGGGGCTGAGTAGAAGAATCGCTTAAACCCAGGAGGCAGAGGTTGTAGTGACCCGAGATCCGGCCACCGCACTCCAGCTTGGGCCACAGAGCGAGACTCCGTCTCAAAAAAAAAAAAAAAAGGACTGATACCTGTTACAACACTGGTGAGCCTTGGATACATTATGCTGAGGGAAACAAGCCGGACACCACGGTCAGATGTTATAAGATTCCCATTCATACGGAATGTCTAGAAGAGGCAAATGTATAGAGATAGCAAGTAGGTTCTAGTCGGCTGGGGTTTGGGAAACGGTGGAGAATGACTGCTGTTAGATACAGGGTTTCTTTGCGGGGATGATGGAAATGTTCTAAAGTTGACGGTGGCAATGGCTGTGCAACTCTTAAAACCGTTGAATTGCATACTTTACATGGATGAACTGTGTGGTGTGTGACTTTTCACCCAGCAGAGGTGTTAGGGGAAGGAGTGCAGGCATACATGAGAAGACATTCTCATGGAGATGTAGAATGTAAATGGATTCTTGCTTTCTTTTCTCCTCAGGCATCCACTATTTCCATTATTAGCTTTGTTGTTTGAAAAATGTGAACAATCTACACAGGGCTCCGAAGGCACAACTTCTGCCAGTTTTGATGTAGACATCGAAAATTTTGTAAGGAAGCAAGAGAAGGAAGGGAAACCTTTCTTTTGTGAAGATCCAGAAACTGACAATTTAGTAAGTGAAATAAATTTTATTTTTCAAAATGTGAAATCTGTTGATGAAATTTTAGGCTTCCAAGTAGAACTTTAGACTGCTTGTAGTTTTGCTAAAGGAGAGACTCATACAACTCTAAAAAAACTAATTTTTATGGTTTGTGTAATGTGGATATTCCCAAGGCTTCCAGCCTTCTCTAGGTATCTTTTATTTATTCAGTTTTTATTTTTAAATTTATTTTATTTGTGTAGACGCATCTTACTGTGTTCCCCAGGATGGTCTCAAACTCCTGGCCTCAAGCAATCCTCCCTCCTTGGCCTCCCAAGGCCCAACCTACCCTTTCCTTTAGAAATCAAATAAAGGCCGGGTGCGGTAGCTCACGCCTGTAATCCCAGCAGTTTGGGAGGCTGAGGCGGGTGGATCACGAAGTCAGGAGATCGAGACCATCTTGGCTAACTCTGTGAAACCTCGTGTCTACTAAAAATTGAAAAAATTAGCTGGGCGTGGTGGCGGGCACCTGTAGTCCCAGCTACTC
>NW_012117154.1:6642980-6657488 GCF_000951035.1 Colobus angolensis palliatus
AAAAAAAAAAAAAAAAAAAAAATCAAATCAAATAATCTGAGTCTCCATGCCAGATAGATATGGGGATTTGGTTCTCTGCACAGCGTTTGTAAAGGTCCGTGGGGCTGGACTGTTTGGGTGACATGTCTGTGACCTGCATCTGTCCTTGGTTTATCATGGACGTGGACACAGACTTGAGCTGTATTCTCCAAGACAGCTCTGTCTTGAGGCTGACAGTGATTTGTGGTGCCCTCCTCCTAGGGCCAGGGCTCCAAAATCCAGCATTTTCTGTGCCCTCTGGAGGCAATGGAGAACTCCTTGGTTCCGTCATCACTGGATCGCTCTGAGCGAGCTGTGCCTGAAGCACCCGTGCAGCGCTGCCAGCTTGGTCTGGGCAGGCCACCCTCTCTGGGTCTGCTCTCCTGCCAGAGCGTAACCACCATGTTTGCTTTTCAGAGCTGGGTACATAAAGATCTGGCATCAGGGAACCTTCACTGGATTCCCGTCAAGCCATCTTGGTCCCATATCAAAACCCTGGTTAGGGCCTTCAATAGAAAAGTTTTTTGGAAAACTAATTTTTCCTGAATAAATTGCGGAGGTATTAGTTTTTAAGAAAATTCTGATTATATACTCAGTGCTTACCACCAAATAGATTTTGTGGCTGAGTTATCTGACTTGGATCTGTCTCCTCCTCTCTGAGATGAGACTAACAGTGCATGCTCTTTGGGGGTGAGGATCCGATGCTCTCTCCACCCGTGAGTCTGTGGTCTGCATCCACCTTCCCATTGGCTCACACCTGGCTTGGCCCAGTGAGTAGAGCGCAGGTGTCCTCTGCACCCCACCAGGCTGGCAGGGGCCAAGGTTCTCCTGACTGGTGAGTGTTTAGCGCAGGGCCTAGCAGAGCTTGACACTCCATCATTCTTGTTGATTGATTCATTTATTCACTGCATAGGTACCTGTGAATTACTACCACCAGATTTACTGGTGAAGGACATGGGCTTTGGAGTTGCTGATTCATAGGCAACGGGTACTTATGATAATGACTGCATTATTGGTATTAGTTATCTATTGCTGTGGGACAAATTACCCCAGAATGTAGTTAGTTAAGATAAAACTACACAACTTTGGCCAGGCTCGGTGGCTCACGCCTGTAATCCCAGCACTTTGGGAGGCCGAGGCAGGTGGATCACCTGAGGTCAGGAGTTCTTGAACAGCCTGACCAACATGGCGAAACCCCTTCTCTACTAAAAATACAAAAATTAGCTGGGCGTGGTGGTGCATGCCTGTAATCCCAACTACTCAGGAGGCTGAGGCAGGAGAATCACTTGAACCCAGGAGGCGGAGGTTGTAGTGAGCTGAGATCGCACCATTGCACTCCAGCCTCCAGCCTGGGCAACAAGAGTGAAACTCTGTCTCAAAACAAAAACAAAAACAAAAAAATGATATAACTTTTAGAAAAATCACAAGAGAAAATCTTGAGGATCTAGGACTAGCCAAAGAGTTCTTAGACTTGACACCAAAATGGAACTTTATGAAAATGTGGCACCACCAAGGGTGAGTATGGATGTGTCCCTCTTTGTGGATGCAGAAACAGGTAGATGAGGGTGAGTCACTTGTCCTGCCTGCCACAGAGCGAGTCAGTGGAAGGGCTAGGCTTCGGCTCACAGCACACACCTAGCGCTGGGATGCGCTGAGGTCACCACCATGTGCCTTTGTCTTCCCTGCACAGCAGGTGCAGCCAGATAGCAAAGCTCAGGGCAGTGGCACTGGAACAGCTCATCAGTGTAGAGGATTCCTGATGTTACTCCACTTTGGTTATTGGCAGTAGAGATGGGTGCATCTAATAACTAAGAACTGCTATGTAGGATCATGATAACTTACAGTAATGCTACCTTTTTCTCTGAAAGTCTTCATTTTCTCTGCTCTAGATGGTAAAAGCAATCCAGGTTTTGCGCATTCATCTTCTTGAGCTGGAAAAGGTTAACGAACTCTGCAAAGATTTCTGCAGTCGATACATTGCTTGTCTAAAAACGAAAATGAACAGTGAAACTCTATTGAGCGGAGAGCCTGGAAGCCCGTACTCACCGGTGCAGTCCCAGGTACTTATGTTTGGGGGTCTCGCTTTCCCTCTCTGCCACTGTGAACATCTGCATTGAGTCATGAGACCACCAGCTCTTTCAGAAGTCACTGGGTCATCTTAATGACTTTCTAAAAGAAGGACCCTCGAAGCCTCTGAGCCTAGCCTGGTTTGGGAATGAACTCCCTCAGGGTATGAAGTGAGTCCTCAATCTGCATACTGGGCCACCGGTCCCGTGTTTATGGAAGGCACAATTCCATTTCATTTCTTTCTTCTTAAAATATTTTATTTATTCTTAGGCCGGGTGCGGTGGCTCAAGCCTGTAATCCCAGCACTTTGGGAGGCCGAGACAGGCGGATCACGAGGTCAGGAGATCGAGACCATCCTGGCTAATACGGTGAAACCCCGTCTCTACTAAAAAATACAAAAAACTAGCCGGGCGACAAGGCGGGCGCCTGTAGTCCCAGCTACTCGGGAGGCTGAGGCAGGAGAATGGCGTGAACCCGGGAGGCGGAGCTTGCAGTGAGCTGAGAGCCGGCCACTGCACTCCAGCCTGGGCGGCAGAGCAAGACTCCGTCTCAAAAAAAAAAAAAAAAATTTTATTTATTCTTTTAAAAAAATTGTGTAAAATATACATAATATAAAATTTACCATCTTAGCTATTTTAAAACGTACAAGTTCAATGGTGTTAAGTTTATTCACATTGTTGGGCAGCCATCAACACCATCCATCTCCAGAACTTTCTCATCTTCTCAAACTCAGACTCTGACCCTATTAAACACTCATTCCGGATTCCCCCTCCCCTAGCCCCTGGCACCCACCATTCTACTGTCTGTCTCTGTGAATTCGACTACTCCGGGTCTCTCATGTTAAGCGGAATCATACGGTGTTTGTCCTTCTGGGTCCTTTGCTTGTTTCATTGTGCAGAATGCCTGTAAGGTTCATCCATGAGGAAGCACTATTGTATGTTAGCCATTGTGATGATCCGTAGTGATACCAATATTTCTTTGTGGTTTTAATTTTCATTTCCCTGATGACTAATGATGTTGAACATTATTATGCCCTCTGTGTATTTTCTTTGGTAAAATGTTTGCTGCTTATGTCTTTTGCCCATTTTTTAATTGGATTTTTTTTTTTTTTTAACTTCTGAGTGTTTAGAGTTCTTTGCTTATTGTAGATACTGGTTCTCTGTTGGATATATGGTTTGCAAACGTTTTCTCCAAGTCTATAGTAGCTAAGTATTTTTTTTTTATCCTCTTAACAGGCCTTTTTCAGAGCCAACCTTTTTAATTTTAATAAAGTTCAATTTATTAGGTTTTCCTTTTATGGATCTTTCTTTTGGTGTCAAGTCTAAGAACTCTTTGCCTAATCCTAGGTCCCAAAGATTTTGTCTTAAGTTTTTTCCTAGAAGTTTTTAGAAACAAGGTCTCTATGTTGCCCAGGCTGGTCCCAAACTCCTGGGCTCAGGCGTGAACCATGATGCCCAGCCTCAAAAGTTTTATAGTTTTACATTTTACATTTAAATCCGTGATCCATTTTGAGTTGCTTTTTGTATAGAATAAATCTCAAAACTATGTAGATTGTTTCCTCCCACCGCGTTACTCCTTTTCAGAATTGTTCTAGCCATTCTGGTTCCTTTGCCTGTCCACATAAATTTTAGAATACTCCTGTCTAGAGCTATGAAAAAATCTTACTGAGATTTTGATAGGAATTGCATTATACCTGTATATCAATCTGGGAAGAATTGAGATCTTTACTGTGTTGAGTCTTCCAATCCACAGCTATGGCATGTCTCTTCATTCATTGACAGCTCTGATTTCTTTCATCAGTGTTTTGTAGTTTTTGACACATAAGTTGTGTACATGTGTTTTTAGAATTATACCCAAGCATTTCCTTTCCTGGCCTGTGCCATCTTGAATAAGAGTGGCAAGAGCAGACATTCTTGCCTTGTCACCGCCTTAGGGGACACCTTTCAGTCACTCACTGTTGATGATGTTGGTTGCAGGTTTTTTTCTAGATGCTCTTTACCAAGTTGAGGAGGTTCTCCTATATTGCTTTTTATCTGAGAGATTTTATTTTATTCAATTTTGTTAAATGCTTTCTGGCATTGATTGATATGATTATGTGATTTTTCTTCTTTAGCCTGTTAATGGACATTACAGGGATTGATTTTTTTGAATATTGAACAAGCCTTCTATTCTCGGAATAAACTCTGCTTGGCCATGGCACATAATTCTTTTCATATATATTCTTGAATTCTCTTGGCTAATATTTTGTTCAGCATTTTTGTCTATATTTATAAGGGATATTGGTGTATAGTTTTATTTTTCATACTGTGTTTCATTTTGGGATCAAGATACACAAACTTACATAAAATGGATTGGGAAGTATTCCCTCCTCTTATTTTTTCTGGAGATTATGTAGACTTGGTGTTAGTTCTTAAATCTTTGATAAAGAGAATTGGTCTATTTCACCTAAGATGTTAAATTTAGGAGTTTAGAGTTGGTCTAGTATTCTCTTAATAGCCTTTTGGGGTTAGCAGGGTCTGTAGTGATCCCTCCTGGTTTTATTTCTGATATTGGTCTTTTGTGTCTCTCTTTTTTTTTTGTCTTTCTAGAGGTTTGTGTAATTTTCAAAGAACAGTATTTTGTTTTATTGATTTTTTTTTTTTTGGTTGTTTTTCTGTTTTTTTTTTTTTGGTTGTTTTTCTGTTTTCAGTTTCATTAATTTCACTTTGATCTTTATTATTTCCTTTCTTCTACTTTGGGTTTGTGATGTTCCTGTTTTTCTAAGATCTTAAAGTGGGAGCTGGGATGATTGATTTGACTAGCTTAACTTTTATTACAACCAAATTAATGTGGCAGGCTTTAAGCGTAGCCGCTAAGCTTACACATTCCGCTCAATGGTGGCCCACAGAGTCAACGCCTCGGGGTGGTATCCCCTTATGCTATTTAACTGCTCACATGTCGGGGCACGTGAGTGTGCCGGGCCCGGCGCTGTAGGCTCCTCTCCCCTGCCAGCTGCCCACCCAGGCTTCACAGTCAGTGGATAAAGTGGCCCGTGTGGATCTAACCCCAGATGCCCAGAGTCCTCCATGGCGCATGGACGGACATTTGCGTGGAGCTTGCTGTGGGCCGGGCACAGTCCCAAGCACTGTACAAGGAAGAGCACCGGGGAAAGCCACGATCACACTTGTGCAGGGGTCAAGAGTCAAGGTGGGTGCCAGAGGCTGACTCCCCAGCACAACTTGGAATACCTCAGCCCTGCTCACTTCCAGTGCCTCCCAGGCCTGTGCTATAATCTCTTGAATGTTCTTATCTGTCAGGGAGAACTTGGTTCATGGAACACTCAAGAGTCCACCAAGCCAAGTCTATTGAAAAAGGTGTGTGATCAGAATGCAGGGTCTTCCTCGTCATCCTCCTGGGCTGTAAGGCACGTGGAATATGGCAGTGAGACGACGGTAATCTTTTGGGAGCCACAGTGCAGGCTGACGTTGCAGGCTGGCTTGTTGTGTTTAATACACCGTTGTGCATCTCTTGCTTTCCGTGCGTGGTGTGTGCGTTCCAAAGCCGCGTCATCTGAGGGTGTTCTTTCCCACAAGCCTCTCCTTCCTTTTTTAATGGTGTCATTATGCTACTTATTTTAAAGTTTTAAACATGGGTTTTCCGTTTTCTAGTAATTCCTTCAACGTGTGTGTTCTGACTTGCAGCAGATTCAAAGTGCCATTACAGGCACCATCAGCCCTCAAGGAATTGTGGTGCCGGCGTCTGCGCTGCAGCAGGGAAACGTAGCCATGGCGACCGTGGCAGGTACGATGACGGAAAAATGGACACGCTCTCTGTGAGGTTTTGCAGAAAATGGTCCTGTGTGTTAGAATGACAGTATAAATATAATTTTAAGTTAATGCCATTTTCTAATATAGCAATGTTAGAAGCTAGAGGTCTCTGAATGCCTCTTTCTTGTTAATACTCAATAACGCATATTTTATGTAGAGTATGTTTCTTTATTTCTCTACCAAAAATATATTGGAAAGAAAAAAGGTTTTATATAGGAATTGAAAATATACACCAAAAACCAGTTGTCATTTTCAAATAACATAGTTTTTTGTTGTGCTTTTAATAGCACCCTGAAAATCTTACGTTTTATCATTAATTGATGACAATCAAATAAAAATGCAGTCTTAGTGTTAGTATTACTTGTAGAACAAAACCTGTTACAGGAAGGGGACGGACTCCAGAGTTTCCTGGTGCATAGAGAACATTGAAAACACAAAGCATCATGGAAATGGGACATGGCAGGGAGGGAGGGGTAGAAATTTACACCAAAGACCTCACATAATAGCACAAAAGGAAACCTCAGTGGGAAAAAGAAAGCACCGTTTATCCAAAAATATAATTAGAATAAAATAGTTATTATTTAGTACCCTTGGCTAAATCCTTAACATGTGCTAATTTCAGGAAAAAGTAGAAAACAGAGGCTTGCAGAAGAAAGGGAGCCCTTACACCCCAGGTCGGTTGGTGGTGTGTGAGGTGGACTGTGTGGGCTGCCGGGCACATAGTGCTCACCCACCTGCCCACCTGCTGCTGCAGGTGCCCGAGTAGCCCACCCAGGGAGTTTGTTTTGATGCTTTATAGTGACAAGTCAACTGGCAAAGGATTGGTGATCATTTGAAATGATTAAAAAGCTCATCAAACTAGAGATTGTATTCCTTTTGTACGTATATCAAGAAGAGGGCTGGTCACAGTGCCTCACGTCTGTAATCCTAGCACTTTGGGAGGCCAAGGCGGGAGGATCAGTTGAGACCAGGGGTTAGAGACCATCCTGGGCAACAAAGCAAGATCCCTGTCTCTACAGAAACAGAAAAAAGAAGAATGGTTTAAATCATTGAGACTTAAAAGCAGCCTCATATTTTTATTCTCCCTTTCAAGGTGGCACAGTGTATCAGCCTGTCACGGTCGTCACTCCCCAAGGCCAAGTAGTCACACAGACATTGTCGCCTGGGACAATTAGGATCCAGAACTCCCAGGTGCGTGTGCCATTTTATGGAAGGCTTTGGGGGTGAGTGCTGCCCACATAGGGAGGGGCACAGGTAGAACAAGCATGAGCCCTTCCCTCTGCCTGAAGAGCCTTTCTCTTGTGTAGCAATTTCTGGTTTCTCTGAATGTCAGTGTTTTGTTTCTTTGTACTCTTATCTCTCTCATTGTAGAGAATTTGCAAAGTTCAGAAAATTCTGAAGGAACAGGAAAAAAGTCACTCATAACCACCCCCCCCGCCCCCCCGCACACGCACAGTTATCCAGTGCTAGCGTTGGATCATGTGTGCGTCCACCAGGGGCAGAGGTCTTGTAGGCACACACTCCCCCACGGTGCCCATAGAGGGCACAGCAGAACTGCCAGGCAAACTTTTCAGACCAGAGAGCCTGGCCCACACCTCCATCATGACAGTGTCGTCCGGCCCGGGCTTTCAGGCCTCTCTGTCGCCCGCTGGAGTGCAGTGACGCGATCTCTGTGGCTGCCGAACCTTGCCGGTCTTTGGTGTGTGTTATCAGTTCTTACTTTAAGAACATTGATTCTGGGCCGGGCGCGGTGACGCCTTTATTCCCAGTACTTTGAGAGGCCAAGGCAGGCAGATCACGAGGTCAGGAGTTTGAGACTAGCCTGGCCAATATGGTGAAAGCCCGTCCCTAAAAATACAAAAATTAGCTGGGCGCAGTGGTGCATGCCTGTAATCCCAGCTGCTTGGGAGGCTGAGGCAGGAGAATTGCTTGAACCCAGGAAGCAGAGGTTGCAGTGAGCCGATATCGTGCTACTGCACTCTTGCCTGGGTGACAGAGTGAGACTCCATCTCAAAACAAAACAAAACAAACAAAAAAAAAGCCGGGCGCGGTGGCTTATGCCTGTAATCCCAGCACTTTGGGAGGCCGAGGCGGGCGGATCACGAGGTCAGGAGATCGAGACCATCCTGGCTAACACGGTGAAACCCCGTCTCTACTAAAAAAACAAAAAAAAAGCCGGGCGCGGTGGCTTATGCCTGTAATCCCAGCACTTTGGGAGGCCGAGGCGGGCGGATCACCTGAGGTCAGGAGTTCAAGACCAGCCTGGCCAACATGGTGAAACACCATTTCTACTAAAAATACAATATTAGCCAGGTTTAAGCTGGGTGCGGTGGCCCACGCCTACAATCCCAGCACTTTGGGAGGCCAAGATGGTTGGATCTCTTGAGGTTAGGAGTTTGAGACCAGCTTGTCCAACATAGTGAAACCCCGTCTCTACTAAAAATGCAAAAATTAGCTGGACGTTGGGTGCGTGTCTATAATCCCAGCTACTCGGGAGGCTGAGGCAGGAGAATTGCTTGACCTGGGAGGCGGAGGTTGCAGTGAGCCCCAAAATCATGCCACTGCACTCCAGCCTGGGCAACAAGAGCAAAACTCCATCAAAATAAAATAAACAAAACACCCACATTTTTTTGAGACTTCGCAAACCTAAAAATGAGTTTATTTTGATCTCATATTTGATATGCTCTGTTTACTTGTAGAATTCCGGGTTGAAAATCCTTTCTACCCCACATTGAGAAAGCATTACTTTTGTGTTTTGTTTTTCTGAGATGAAGTCTCACTCTGTCGCCCAAGCTGGGGTGTAATGGTGCAATCTCGGCTCACTGCAACCTCCACCTCCCATATTCAAGTGATTATCCGCCTCAGCCTCCCGAGTAGCTGGGATTACATGTGTGTGTCACTATGCCCAGCTAATTTTTGTATTTTTAGTAGAAATGGGTTTCACCATGTTAGCCAGTCTGGTCTCGAAATCCTGGGCTCAAGCAATCCTGCCTCAGCCTCCCAAAGTGCTGGGATTACAGGTGTGAGCTGCCGCACCTGGCTCTCAAGAAGGTTGGTGTTCTTTTTTCCAATCTTTTGTGTTTTTCTCATCTTTTAGAGGTTTCTCTTTTTTTGCAGGTGCTCTGATTTTTTTTTTTATGTGGGTATCTCTCTGTTCTTTTTTCCTTTTTTTTTTTCCCAAGAGACAAGGTCTCCCTCTGTTACCCAGGCTGGAGTACAGTGGCACAAACACAGGTCACTGCAGCCTTGACCTCCCAGGCTCAAGCAATCCTCTCGCCTCCGCCTCCTGAGTAGCTGGGACTACAGGCATGTGCCATTTTGCCCAGTTAATTTTTAAATATTTTTATAAAGACAAGGTCTCACTATGTTGCCCAGGCTGGTCTTGAACTCCTGGGCTCAAATAGTCCTCCTGCCTTGGCCTCCCAAAGTGCTGGGATTACAGGTGTGAGCCACCGTGCCCGGACTGAAGTTAGGTTTATATGTGAGTTCTTACATAGGCTGACCTATCCATGCTGTGGACCCTACGGAGTGATTTTGCTTCTTTCCTTCCCTGGTCTGTGCAGTGCGCAGTGGCAGCATCATCTCAGCAGGCACCTGGGGAGGGAGATGACATGTGAGGGAGGCCGTGCCAGGGCCTAGAGCACAGCCTTGTAATGAGCAGATCTTCTCTCGTGTTTTGTGAGAAAGAATTTAACAAATAAATGCCATTCACATCTTTTTCTTTTAAAATCGAGTTGGCAGAGTAACCTCCTCTTTCCTGGGTGACAGGAGGGAAGGTCCGTATCTCCAGTGCCTACAGAGGCATTTGGAACAAGGAGTCAGCCTGTGGCCTGTTCTGCGGCCCCTCTTTCTGCCTTTGTGCTGTTTCTGTTTCTTTCCCCTCTGCTCCCCTGGCATGTCCTACTCTTGAGAGTTGGATTTTCTGGTGTCCCTGTTCATTCTCATTGGTTCTTGACATCCCTTTTCGGCTAGGAAGTCCCATGTTCTCACTGACCTCACTGCAGGAGACACAGGTGGGAACAGGTGGTGGGTGAGAGGACCACGGCATTCCTGCCTGCAGAGGATAGGCTCTGAGCCTCCCTGCCTGAGAGGCCTCTGCAGAGCCAAGCCACTAGTGCAAAGACTTACCACGTGCCAGCCTGCCAGCCTGGGCAACAGGGCGAGACCCTGCCTCTACAAAAAGTAGAAGAAATTAGCTGGGTGTGGTGACATGTGAGTCTGGTCCCAGCTACCCAGGAGGCTGAGCTGGAAGAATCGCTTGAGCCCAGGAGTTCAAGGCTGCAGTGAGCCGTGATTGCACCACTGCACTCCAGCCTGAGCAACAGAGCAAGATCCTGTCTCAAAAAAAAGAGAAAAGCCCGGTAATGTGGAGGGAGCCATGTCCTGAAACATCAGTCCACACAGGGTTCCCGTGCATGGGCCTTGACTACAAGTCATTTCCCTGTCCGATCCTTGGCTGTTTTCTCCACCTGCAGTTGTAAGTACTTCGATATGTGAGAATTTCCTATGCTTTCTAATGTTATTTTTCAACTGTTTAAAAGCTTCAGTTACAGTTAAACCAAGATCTCAGCATCTTGCATCAAGATGATGGTTCATCTAAGAACAAGAGGGGCGTCCTGCCGAAGCACGCCACGAACGTGATGCGGTCCTGGCTCTTCCAGCACATCGGGGTAAGGACGGCTGGGCCGGCCCTTGCCTTGCAGCCCTCTGCGACACTTGCTCTCTGGCTTATGTGTCATGGAAAAGGGTTACTTCTCTGGGCTCAGAAAGTCAAAGGCCTGACTTTCAGGACTTCGTGGCATGTCCATAATGGGGGGAGCGTGGGGCACTGCTGCAGGAAACTTGAAGGGCAGTGAGGGCCGCTGTGAAGGAGCACCCGGGCGCATGTGAGCTGTGCACGTGTGTGCGAGACAGCCCACCACGAAGGGTGATGGGATCAGGTGAGCCAGAAAAGTGGGCAGAGAAGGGGTGTTCTGGGGCCTCAGCTGGGGAAGTTGCTGTGTTTCTGTGTGTTGGATTGACAAGGAAGCCGAGACCGGTTAGAGACATCTCAGTGCTGGGTGCACCTACAGGCAGGCCACCGGGTGGGTGCCTTTTGCTGGAAGCGAGTCTGTCCCACGGGGAGCGTCGGTTGACCCAGCGCATGTGCACCCAGCTTCCTCCACCAGGGCATGGCCGCAGGTTCTCCCTGTCCCCAGGACATCTTAGGAAGTGCAGTGGTGGGCCTGCTTGCTGAGTTGCTTGGGGGGACCTGCTCCATTGCTGCCAGCCTGCTGATCCGGGGCAGAATAGAGCAGGCGGGGCTCTCCTGGGGCAAGCACAGGGAGGCCGAGGCAGGAAGGCAGACGCCAGTTTGGCTTGGCCCTAAGTGTTCGCCCTTTTCTCCCACTGTCACCGCTGATTGGTGTGGGACTGTGGCCAGATCCGCCCGTCTTCTGAGCCTCCTCCTCCTTGGCCTTCTGTGCTGCATCTGCCCTTCCCTGCTGCCGTCTCCTCTCCAGGGCACCTCCCCTGGGGCTGAGGCCTGTTTCTCCTCGGCACTCTGTCCTTACCCGAGCCCGTGGCCGTCTCGCCAGCGCGTGGCCCACTTTCCTCTGGCTGCCTTGGGCTCCTCGGTTGAGGGCGGGTCCGTGGGAGTGACTGGTCCGAGGGCTTGAAACTGACAGGTGGTGTTACTAAGTGGTCCCGGGAGGGGAAGGGCCCTCTCCTGGGCGGAAGACCTGGCAGGAGCCTGGACTGTGCCTCTTCTGCTTGCCCGCCCTGGCCTCTTGGTCTCCACCGAACTGCTTCCATGGACGTAAGGTAGCGAGCAGCACATGTCAGGAGAAAGAAGTGCCGCCTGTGAGCAGCCGGGCCGCTCTGAGAAATTGGCCCAAAGAGATCAGTCACAAGGAAACGGAAAGATTTGTGTAAGAATGTTAGTGTTGTTCCGTATAATAATGGAAAGCGGGTCGGCATGTAGATGAGGACGTACCGGTTTGATGGAGTATCATACAGATAGTTAACACGAGGAATGAGGGCTCTAAGCAGTCGGGAGGTTTAGTGAAGGATAGGAAGTCACAAGGCAGCATGTCAGTATATTTACACACATCGTGATTATTACAGCCAATCAGTTATATGTATAATATAATCATACAACAACACCAAGTGGTGGGATTGGGTGAGTACTCTCCTTTCGGCTTTCCTTGAATGTTTTAATAATTTCTGAAACAATAAACCCTGCTCATCATGTCCAGTGAAGATGCTGCTTTTCTTCCTGTGAGGCGTCCTCAGTCCCTCCTTGCCCTCGTTTCTTGGCAGTGCCGTCCTCCTCTGCTTCCCGCACACTCTGGGGCAGCATCTCTGGCCATTTGGTGTTTCCTGCTGTTTCAATTTTACGAGCTTTTTAAAGGGGGAGAACAGTATTTCTGTTTCCATGACCTTGAGCTCAGAGCCACACGCTTATTGATGGAGTCAAGTTGAGTCACACTGCCAGTTAGTTTGAGGAAACAAGCCCATCACTGCTGAGGCACATCCGAGGCTGCTCCATCCCTGCGATAAGCAGGGGTGTCTCCATGCCACACTCAGCGTCCCTTTCACATCAAAGCCGAGTAAACTCCCTCTGCTGACTCGGTTGGTGCCGTTCATTCTCCTGGGTCCCTGTTGATCCAAAATCAGGGACTTCAGTGCGTTCAGGTTTTAGAGTAAATGTCGCGTTGGTTTCCACATATAGACAGTATAGACAGTCATCAATCTTGGAGAAATTATTTAGCATAGCTAGAAATCATTTACGGTTGGTACTTCTGTGAGTTTTGCTATTTAGTTCTGGTTGGATTTTTTTTTTTTTTTTTTTTCCTGCACTCCCAGGCTGGAGTGCTGTGGCACGATCTCGGCTCACTGCAACCTCTGTTTCCTGAGTTCAAGCGATTCTCCTGCCTCAGCCTCCCAAGTAGCTGGGACTACAGGCACCCGCCTCCACACCCAGCTCATTTTTTGTATTTTTAGTAGAGACGCGGTTTCACCATGTTAGCCAGGATGGTCTTGATCTCCTGACTTCGTGATCCACCCACCTTGGCCTCCCAAAATACTGGGATTACAGGCATAAGCCACCGCGCCCGGCCGGATTTTAATTTTTTTTAGATGGAGTTTTGCTCTTGTTGCCCAGGCTGGAGTGCAGTGGGGTGATCTCAGCTCACTGCAGCCTCCGCCTCCCAGGTTCAAGCAATTCTCCTGCCTCAGCCTCCCAAGTAGCTGGGACTACAGGCACCCGCCTCCACACCCAGCTCATTTTTTGTATTTTTAGTAGAGATGGGGTTTCACCATATTGGCCAGGCTGGTCTCAAACTCCTGACCTCAAGTGATCCACCTGCCTTGGCCTCCCAAAGTGCTGAGATTACAGCGTGAGGCCCCCTGCCCAGCCCTCTGGTTGGATTTTTTGTATGTGAAACGTTTCAATCATACATAAAAGAATAGCATAGCGGGCACTTCTGGCGCCAGCCCTGGGTTCAGTTCCTTACTGACAGCACAGGTGAATCTAGCAGAGATCTCATCCCAGGAAAGCCGTCGATGGCATCAGCTCGTCCCAGTGTCAGTGGATTCTTGTGGTACCCATGATGGAAATGTGTCCCCCAGCCTGCCTGGCCATTCCCTACTCCACCCGTTTCACCAGCTGTGGGATGGGGGCAGTGTGTAAACACTTCGTGCCTCAGCCTCCTCTTCTGTAAAAAAAGACAGTGACAGTGACCATCTCAGCAGGTGCTTCTGAGGAATCGGTGAATTATTATAGAATGGACAAGGTAATTGAAATATGCTGTGTGTTGCTTGTGGCAGAGGCTCCCAGGCCAGAATCCATCCACCTATCCTCTTTACATGGATGTAGTTTATTGTTCATAAGTTAAAGTTTATTGTTCATAAAGTTGATACAAAGTCTGTAGATTGTATCAAGCCTGACGTAGACTCACCGCTGGACTGCATAGCTGCTTCTGGTAAAGTCACTGCTGTTATTGTCACCGCTGAACTGTTAGACATGGGGGCGGCCAAGCGCAGAACCTAGACATGGGGGCAGCCCACCTTGACCTGTGCACTAACCAGCCACTGAAGCACTAGGACATTCCTGGTACTAGGAGAAACACTGTTCTGTGAGACTCCAGTTAGGTTTTGGCTAGTAGCACTGTTGATGTTACCATTATTTTCTGATGATTATGTAATGCTCACATTTTGCCTAGATCATCTTGATTTCCTTTGTAAACTCGAAGGCCGTGGTAACCCTCCTTTTTATTTTCAGCATCCCTACCCAACAGAGGATGAGAAAAAACAGATTGCTGCTCAGACAAATTTGACGCTACTCCAAGTCAACAACTGGTAAGGTGGCCTGCTTCCCGAAATCGTACCTGTCAGCACAGTAGAGCACTTGGAAATGCTGGTACCAATATATGGTGAAATCTTGCTGAAAATAGGAGATCTCCCGTTTTCTTTTTTCCCAATTGAGACAGGGTCTTGCTGTGTTGCCCAGGCTGGTCTCAAACTCCTGGCCTCAAGCGGTCCTCCCACCTTAGCCTCTCAAAGTCCTGGGATCATGGGTGTGAGTCACTGCGCCCGACTAAAAATATGGGTTCTTTTAATGGGCATTGGGAACAAG
>NW_012117154.1:6658028-6659593 GCF_000951035.1 Colobus angolensis palliatus
GAGACTCCGTCTTAAAAAAAAAAAAACAAAAAACTATTTCTCTAGGGTGCTACTGTCCCCAAGCCCCACACTCATACAAAACAGTGATGTAAGGCCGGGTGCAGTGGCTCATGCCTGTAATCCCAGCTCTCGGGGAGGCAGAGGCGGGAGACAGCTTGAGACCAGGAGTTCGAGACCTGCCTGGGCAATATAGCGAGACCTCATTCTCCACAAAAAGGAAGAAGAAGAAAAAAGGTATAATAAAACTGTGATGTGTTGTTAGTGGATGAGCCTTGGGATGGTGGGAGGCCAAAAGTGAGAGGTCCTGCCCCACGGGGGGACCCTTTGCTGCTTTTTCTTGTGGAGGCCCTGCTCCATGGCAGAGGCTGGGAGCCATTCCTAGGAGAGAAACACCCAGGAGGACATTTCATAAAATGTCCCCTTCTAGTCCTGCTGTCAGACATTGCTGTGGACACTTAGACTGTGGCCACAAGCCCGTGTTCCTAAGTGGCACTGAAGTGGGGGGTGGTCTTCCATTTTGGTTATTAGTCACTTGTCTCATTTTTTAAATTTACTTGTTGTTCAGATGTAGGAAACAATTTCAGTGTAATAAAACTGGCATGCATAAAAGAAGAAAGCACAAATTCTTCCAGTTGTAAACATTATTATCTTTATCTTAACTGTGCTAAAATGTGAACTTGTTGAAATGCCAGCAAGAAAGTCTTCGTCTTTGTGCAGTCGTGTGTGCAGGAGGTATGCTTCGGGGTTGCATAAGTAATTCCATGATCCTGCATTCTTGCCATTCTTTTAGATTTGCGTAGTCACAACAGACTATACTGTTTGCGTTATTTCCTGTTAAATCTTTTAAATAGAATATTAACAAAAATTTAAAGATTCTGAGTATGTTGTTGCTGTGATGGTTGTTATCTACTGCTTGTGTTCTTGGTTATTTTCCTGGAGTCTATGTGGAAACCACATGCTTTGGCTGGGGCACACCCGTGGTGGGTGGGCTGAAGGAGGGGGAGGGATGCTTCTCTGGATGTGCTGGTGCCCAGTCACTGCTCAGCACCCTCCCGCTTTCCTTCATTCATGATTTCTGGTGTTCCCTGACTTGCTACTATGTTGCATTAACAAATTGTCTTATCTAGGTTTAGTATCAACTTTTAATTTTTAGTATTAATAACAGTTTAATAATATAACTTCTAAAAATTCTAAATTTCTGAACTCTTTAATATTTGTAGCTATTTTTACTTTTTGTGACTTTCTTTTCTATTTACAAACATTACATCCTGGAGTGTACACACTCATCATTATTAGCTCATGCCTCTGCTGGTAGCAGTTTTGAATAAGAAGGATTTAAAAATACATTACAGGCCGGGCGCAGTGGCTCACACCTGTAATCCCAGCACTTTGGGAGGCTGAGGGCGGATCATGAGGTCAGGAGATCAAGATCATCCTGGCTAACACAGTGAAACCCCCTCTCTATTAAAAATACAGAAAATTAGCTGGGCGTGGTGGTGGGCGCCTGTAGTCCCAGCTACTTGGGAGGCTGAGGCAGGAGAATGGCGTGAACCCGGGAGGTGGAG
>NW_012117154.1:6663538-6664673 GCF_000951035.1 Colobus angolensis palliatus
AAAAAAAAAAAAAAAACCCAACACATTCCAACAGCAGTGGGGCCTTCCCTCCCAGGTCTTGTTGGGGTTGTGGGTAGCCATGGAGCTTGTGCTGCAGGGATCACCAGGTTCCTCTAAATGAGGCATGGTGGGATCCGATCTGCCTCATTATTATTAGACCGTGTCCTAATATGATTGTAGCTATTTTAAAACCTTGGACTTTTAAAATTAAGCAACGTTAGAGCTGATCCAGTTCTAGTTCTGTTGTTTTGCAGAGGGGGGCACTAAAAAAAAGAGAGAGGAGTTGTCACAGTGACACAGCAGAGTAGAACCTGAGTCTAAAAGTAATGCTTTTATTTCCCGGATACTGTGAACGTGGCTGCTCAGCTATCCAGACCGAGAAGTCTGGCTTTTACTTAGATGAGCAATGTGTGACTCTTAACAGGAGGTCAACTACTTTATCACTCGTGTTACTGAACAAAGAAGACAGAAGTGAGGCCTTAAGCATGGTTGGTATTGTCGCTTCTGCATTAGGTTGGCGTAATGCGTGAATCTGGACGGGTTCTGGTTTCACAGGCACTTTCATGGGACGGATGTTGTTTTTCTTTCCGTTTCTTTCCATTGCAGCTTCTTCTGTAGCAAAGTGGCCCAGTCGGTGGCATAGGGTGGCAGGTGCAGCAGAACGCATGTCTGGGCCGCTATCTTTGTCCTCCAGTCACTGCAGGAGGAAGAGCTGGCCTGGGAGTTTGAGTCTCCTTGCACTTTCTCAGATTTAAAGGCAACAGCTCAGAGCATAAGAATGGGAACTAAAGACAGCAGCCCTTAATCTTCATGTGTTTTGAGATTGCTGTGATACTCATTTGATATGAAACAATGTCTACCCTGCCTTGCCAACCTGTGACTGTTGGGCCGGATGCGGTGGCTCACGCCTGTAATCCCAGCACTTTGGGAGACCAAGGCGGGCAGATCACAAGGTCAAGAGATCGAGACCATCCTGGCCAACATGGTGGAACCCCCTGTTTACTAAAAGTAAAAAAATTAGCTAGGCGTGGTGGCGGGCGCCTGTAGTCCCAGCTACTTGGGAGGCTGAGGCAGGAGAATCGCTTGAACCCGGGAGGTGGAGGTTGCAGTGAGCTGAGATCGTGCCACTGCACTC